>NC_046661.1:88750529-88763384 GCF_010883055.1 Belonocnema kinseyi | reverse complement strand
CCCCCCCCCCCTCCAAAGACTACGTAATTTATGTGTGGCCCCTAAGTCACGGTTCAGTGACTGAGGCTGAAATAAATAATTTAATTTGAATTTCTCGGAATTTCCATAGTGCGGGGATTTACGCGGAGCGATAAATTGAATAAAATGTTCGAAAGAGACGTGAAAATGGATTAAAATGTGAAGTAATTGGATTAGCTGCTCCCAGCAGATTGCATGTATCAATTAGGAGATTATAAACTTTATTTGTTAATTCCATCGCTTCGTGAGTCAAACTTTCCACAGAGGCAAACTTTCCACGCATAGAAAAGTACTTCATTTTTAAAAAATAAATTTTAATAAATAATAATAACAAATAATTTAAATAAATAATTTTGAAATAAATTTCATTAAATATTTTAGCTTTGACCAAATTTTCCTTTCATAAAAAAAGAGATAAAAGAGACAAATTTAATTGTAAATGATTTTTTAATATTGAAAAATAATTCCGTTTTCTATATTTTGCTACCACACTATGATTTGTAAACTTGTTCAGACATTTAACGATACGAAAAATATTTTTATAATTTTTGATACCCCTAAAATAAAAACTGACGGTACCGACAATAAGAATTCTGGAAAAATGTTTAATAATTTAGATTCCATTTTTAAAGATTCATTTTAAGTTTTTAGGATTTCAAAGTATGTAGAAAAAGAATTTGGAAGATTTTAAGCCAATTTTTTTTTATTTTGAAGGATTTGAAATAATTCAGGATAAGTGCATTATTTCGAAAAATATATAGAACTTTTAGACATTTTGAAAATAAATTAAATTTTGAAACTATTTCAAAAAAATTAAACGAAATGTCGATATTTGAGGTTTTTAAATAGAAAGTTTAGACGCTTTAACTTTTAAGAGATTTAAGAAAAATAAACCACTCTTCTTAAGATTTGAACAAATTTAAAAAAACTTATCTTAAAACATTATTTCCAGATAATCTTAAAAAGATCTTAAAGTTCAAATAAGAATGTAGACAATTTTGAAGCAAAATATTCAATATTGCAAGATTTCCAATTTTTTTTTAAACTAGTAAATTTAAGAGATATTTAGATTTAAAATAATTTTTAACAAATGGTACATTTTTGGAGATTCCAAACAAAGACACTATATAGACGCTTTTCAAAACTTTTTGAAACATTTCAAAGGATTTCCGAGATTTCAACAAACAAAAATCGGGAAATTGTGAGACAATTCTTTTAACAAGGCAAAATTTCTTTAACATTTTAGAAAAAATTCTAATAATTTTAAAAGACACTTAGAATGATTTCAAGTTTTAAAATGATTTGACAATATTAAAACGATTTTAAACAAAAGGTACATATATAAAGATTTTTGAAAAAAGAAGCTTTTTAATCATTTCGAAAAATTGCAAAAGAATAAATCAATTTTTGTTAAATTCCATGAACATTTGAACATAGAATTTAAAAGATTTTTAACCAAATTTTGCAATTCAAGATAATAAAATTTAAAACAAAAAATCGAATAAGTCGAAGAGATATTTAAAAGTTTTAAAAAACTTAGAAATGCAGAGTTTTTAAGATTTTGAGCAAAAAGTTTAGAATATTTTCAAGAATTTTGAGACATTTCAGAGGATAAACAAATTTTCTTATGACTAAGGAAAATTTTTATTGTTTGTTTACTTATTGAAAAAAATTAATGTAAATAGAATATTTCAAAAATTTTAAATAAATTTTTTATAAATGTCAAAAAAAAAATCCGGAAAATTGTAAGGTATCATTTTTTAATTATGCAGAGTTTTTAAAAATTATTTGAATTTTAAACGGTTTAAAAAATTCTTAATAAAATTTAGACATTTAAAAATTTGGAAAAAAGAAGTTTTGTAAGAAATTTTGAAAAGTTTTAAGAGAAGAAAAAAATATTTTCAATATTACTAGGAAAATTTTTAAGTTTCTCATTTTTAAAAAGGAAATAAGAATGATTGTAAAATATTGTTAATGGTTTTAGAAAATGTCGAAATAAAATGTAAAACATTTTAAAGCAAAATTCTTCAATATTGCAAGATTAAAAAATGTAAACAAAATCGATTTCAAAAAAAAGTTTAGAAGCTTTTAAATGATTTTTTATTTGAAAATTTAATGTTAAGAGAAAATTTAACAAGATTTCAAAAAATTTCAAAAAAATCCCGGAATTTTCAAAACAGAAACCGGAAGATTTTAAGACAAAACTAGTTGAATAGTTTGGGAATAATTCGAATAATTTCAAAAGATATTCAAAATTTTGAATAGTTTCAAAAATATTAAAAAATTCTTTAAAATCAAAAAAGATTTCAACAAACTTGAAACAAAATTTAGATTTTTCTTAAGATTTAAAGAAAAAATCCAAAGCTTTCAATATTTTTTTAAGTTTTAAAGAGAGTAAACAATTTTCTTATTGTTAAAAATTAATTTTTAAAGAAAATTGACAAAGATTACCATACATTTCAAAAAATTTATAAAACTTTCGAACATATCTGGATCGAAAACTCCTTACCTTGAAAAATTATTTTTAAGAGCAAAATTAAAAATAATGAAAATACTTAAAATGATTTCGTAAAATTTCATCATAAAATGTAAAAGATTTCCCACCAAAATTTTGAAATTTTCAAGATAACAAAATTTAAGAGATTCATGAGGATAATTAAATTTTCTTATAATTTTAAGAGAAACCAGTATTATTCTTTTGTTCTTATTTTTAAAAATTATTTGAAGAAAATATTTCAAAACATATAAAAAGATTCCAGAAAAAATGTCAAAATAGAATCCAGGAAATTGTAACGTATTATTTTTTAATTATGCAGACTTTCTTTAGTAGGAAAAATGTAAAATTTAGAAGTTTTTGAAAGATTAAAAATTGTTTCTATTTGGTTGAATTTAAACAATTGGAAACGAAATCACGAAATTTGAAAATTTCTGAAAAAATAAGTTTTTTAAGAATTTTGAAAGTTTTTTAGCAAATAAAGAAATTGTTTTAAGATTCCTAGGCAATTTTCAAAGTATTTTTTACTTTTAAAAATTAATTAAAATGTTAAACTATTATAAGTGATTTTCTGAGATGTCGAAATAAAATTAAAAACATTTGAAAGCAAAAATTTTTAGAATTGCAAAGTGACAAATTATAAATAAAATAGACTTGAAAAAAAACGTTTAAAAGCTGTTTAAGATTGATAACAGATTGCAAGATAAAAATTTTTGTTTAGGATCAAAAGGAAATTTTCTTATGATTTTTGATTTTGAAAATTAAATTTAAGAGAATATTTAACAAGATTTCAAACAAATTCAAACATTCCCGGAATATTCAAAAAATAGTCCAGAAAATTTTAAGGCCATTTTTTTAAAAATGTAGAATTTCTTCAAAATTTTAGGAAAAATTCGAATTATTTTGAAAGATACTTATAAAGTTCAGAACATGATGCATAATTTTTTTTTAATTTTGTGAAAAACTCGAATGGTTTTAAAAGATAATTTATAATATTTCTAAGAACTTCAAGAAAATTTAAAATTATTTTAGTATTGAGAAGAAAAATCATAATGGTTTAAAATTTAATTTATTTATTTTATGAGACTATTTAAAAAGATTTCCAAAATTGACGAAAACGAATCTGGAAGATATTAGTCAATTTTTAACTTTTGCAGAATTTGTTTAAAATTTGAGGAAAAATTCAATTCATTTGAAAGAAATATAGAAGTTTTATAATTTTTAAGAAGATTTAACAAAAAATTTGAAATTTAAAACGACTTTAAAAACTTGAAAAGAAAATGTAGTTATTTGGAGATTTCGAAAAATAAACTTTTTCTTAATTTTGAAAGATTTCCAGAAAATAAAAAAAAAATTAAGATTCATAGGAAAAATTGTAATGATTCTTTACTTTGAAAAATTATTATTAAGAAAATATATAAAATGATTTCACAAATTTTCAGCAAAAGAAACTCTGTAAGATTACTTAAATTTTCAAAAAATTGTTGAACATTTTAAGAAAAATCCAAATCATTAAAATAAATATTATTAAAAGATAATTTAAAACTAAAAAAAATGTAGGTTTTTTAAGATTTTGAAAAAAATCGAAGATTTTCAAGATTTTTTAGAGGTATTAAGAGAATAAACAATTTTATCGTGAAAAAATAATTTTTAAAGAAAATTTACCAAGATTCCCAAATGTTTTAGAAGATTTAAAAAATGATGAAAAAAATCTAGAAAATGTTGAGATAATTTTTCAATTCTAACAAAAATTTTAAAGTTTTATCAAAAATTCAAGTCAGCTTATTATTTTTAATAATTTTTTAGATAATTATATTATTATTCAAATTATAAAGATTCCATCGGTTTCTGGGTCGTTAGAAAACCGTTCGTTTCTTCACAATTGATTAGTCGTTCACACGGAAGTTCCTCTCTTTGTCATAATAATATTAATTATAATAATTATTAATTAGTACAGAAAATTATAATTTCCTCTTCCGTGATCTGAGATTATTTTTAATTTCCTAACTACACAATTAGAGCTTACAATTTTATTATTTGAAATCTTGCTTTAAATCTAAAATTATTAAAATCAGAATCAAGGAGTAAATAATTGAGTTTAAATAATTTAAGAATTGTTAAAAATAAATTGGTTACAGAGAAAATTAAAAATAAAATAACAAGTGAGTCAGAAAACTTGACGATCGGTTACGATGAGATACAATCTACACTCGGATGACCATCGTTTCCTGTTTATCCGATTTCAAGCCCAGCATTACTAAATTATCATCCTTACTCATTTACCTGATTTACCTGTTTTACGTCAACTATTTAATAAATTTTTCTTTTTATTTATAATTTGAAAATTCATTATCATTGATAGAAATTGTAAGTTGACTGTTTATTGAATCTAAAATTTAATTGTAAAAATATTTTTTCAAAGTGGAATTTCAGTCTAGAAATTAAAAAAAAAATTTAATTAATTTGAAAAAAAATTATTTTGACTTTTTAAGATTAAATTTTTTTATGTTTCAATTAGGTTTGGAAATTAAAACCTTGCTGGGCATTTGTACTTTTGGTTTGAAAACTCACTTTGTTTGTAGAAATTTAATCTTCTTTGGTTAAAAATGCATCAACTTTTTAAAAAATTCGTATTTCCTTCTCAAAAAATCAACATTTTTTTCAGTAATTTTTTAGATGAAGATTCATAATTTTAATTCAAAAATTATTTCTTTGGTTAAAAGTTTTAAAAAATTCGTATTTCCTTCTCGAAAATTCAACATTTTTTTCAGTTTCCATTCCATTTTTTGCTGAAAATTGATCTTTTTTAGTCGAAAATTCAATTATTTGGTTAAAAATTAATCTTTTTTGATAGAAAATTAATCCTCTTCGTTAAAAATTGATCCTTTTGCTATAAAAAATCACTTCCTTCGTTTCAATTTTTTTTTACCTGAAAATTAATTTTTTTAACGGAAATTTTAATTATTCAATTTTTTGGTAAAAATTGATTTTAAAAATTTCGTGAAAAATGTAACTATTTGGTCGAAAGTTTAACCATTTTTTAAGAACATTTTTTAACATTTTTTAAAATGAACAATTCATCATTGTATTTAAAATTTCATTTCTTTGATGGAAAATTTAACTATTTTTTTGAGCTATTTGGTTGAAAATTCCTTGAAAAATTCTAATATTTAGTTAAAAATTAATCTATTTCGTGAAAAAATAATTATTTTCTGGTAGAAAATGCAACTGTCTAATTGGATTTAAAACTTCATCTTTTCTAAAAAAAAATGTACTTTCTTCGAATCAACATTAAATTATTTTGTCAAAAATAATTTTTTTACTTTAAGATTCATTATTTTATTTAAAGTTTTCATTTCACATTTTGGTTGAAAATTTGTTCTTCATTTTTCTTTAAATAATTTTGTTAACTGAACACTTAATTATTCAATTTTTTTCTTTATCATTTTTAGCTGAAAATGTAACTATTTGGTAGAAAATTCAGCTTTTTTGTAAAAAAATCGTTCCTTATTGCAAATTATTGATTTTTATAAAATTTTATTATCTTGGTTGAAAATTTCATTATTTCTTTAAAATATCAAAATTTTGGATGAAACTTATTTTGTTATTGAATGAAAAATTGTTCTTGGTTGAAAATTCGTCTTTTTGATTTGAAAGATCATCTGTTTGGGTAAAAATTAATAATCAAACTAAGTTAAATAATAAAATTAATTATATGGATATTTTTTTAGTAATCAATTTATCAATTAGTTAATTACATTTATTGTTTAATAATTCAAAATTCAAACTTTTAAAATTAAAATTAAATTTTTTATAGCGGTTTAATTTTTTTTGTCTGAAAAGATAAATGGAGAGAGAAAATATTATTAGTGAAGATGATCACGTCTGCAGTTTTTAAAACAATGCGAATATTGTTTTAAGAGCATGAGTGAGTTCCTGTGTCTTGTGAAGACAGTCAGTCGTTTGTGACAAGTATGCAATTCTTTCGTCAATAACTTTTGATATCAGACTTTAATTCACTAAATTTTTTTAAATTAAAATTATAAAAAATGTAAATTTTAATTACCAGCATAGTATCATTTTCCGGGTTTTCTGGGTCAGCAAACATGTTTGAATAGAAGCTGAACAAATTTTAATCCTGGAATTTTTTATTCTAAATGCTCAATAATTTATAAGCTTAAATTAGAAGCTTTGAGACTTCTTAATTCAAAAATATTAAATTTTTAAACTTTAAACTTTTTTATTTAAACAGTTCTCTGATTTACGATTGTAAAATATATTAATTACGTATTAACAAAAATTAAAAATCAAATTTAGAATGACTTGAATTTCAAAATTCTCTCCCTTCGAATTCAATAAAAATACTGAAATGAAAAAATGTTCCTCTTCCAATTCAGAAAAAAATGAGAATTAGAATTTTCAACTCAATGAAAATTTAAAAAATAAAAGTTTGCCTCTTCTAATTCAGAAAAAAAGAGTTTACAAAAATTTATTTTCTTTCAACTACATACAAATTTTTTAAATAAACAAATGTCTCTCTTACTTTAAAAAATAAGTTTAAAAAAAAAATTTTTAAAAACATGATAATCAAAATTTCCTCCCAACCGATTAAAAAAATATTAAAACCAAAAAAGTTTTCCTTCTCCGTTTTAGAAAAAAATAAATAATCAACATTTTATTCCTTGCCAGAAAATAAAAATGATAAAAACAATATAAAGTGTCTCTATTAATTCTGAAAAAAATGAAAACCAAAATTCCCTCGTTTCCAGCTCAAGGAAAATGTAAGAAACAAAAAACTTGCCTTTTCCAACAAAAATTCCGTTTTCCAATTTCATGTAAACTTAACAAAAATAATTTTCAAAATGTTCCTCTTGCACTTTCAAACAAATTTTGTTTTAAATTTAGTTCCCTCCAAATTGATGAAAATCTTAAAAATAAACAAATATATCTCTTATTGTTAAAAAAAAATAAAGTCAAATTTAGAAAAATCCAAAATTTTATTCCTTCCAATTCTAGAAGAATCCTTAATATACAAAAACGACCTTCTTCGAATTTAGAAAAAATCAAAATTCCATTAATTGAAAATTAATAAAAATAATAAAAACAAAAAAAGTGTTCCCTCAAATTAAGATAAAATTGAAAACCAAAATTTCTCCTTCAGACTTGATAAAATTCTTAAGAATAAAAAAATTATCAGTTTTCTCATTCACAAAATATTGAAAAATAAAATTTCTTCCTTTTCAACGCAATAAAAATCTTAAAAATATAAAATATCCCTCTGCCAATTCAAAAATTTTTTTTTCAAATTTTCTTGTTGCAAACATCTCAATAAAAATGTGAAAGGATACATTTTAAAAAATTTTAACAATAGAATAAATCAGTATTTTCTTAAAAATATCAATTCAGTTTCATTGGAAAAAAGAGACATTTTTGAATAAATATTAGAAACTTTTAATAATTTTTTTATTGAAAATGCAGAAATTATCGTTTGCAGCTCTACTGCAATTCAGCGATACTGCAATTTTTTAAAATAATTTAATCTTGGAAAGTGAATTATGGAATTTGTAAATTTTGTAAGTTAAATTTTATTTTTGTGTTTGAAATTATTGACTTTAGTCAATTTTGAAAGAGTTTTATTTCTTTAAACCCACATTTGGAAGAATTAATTTTAAAAATATGAAATTTTTTAAAGATTTTAATTCAAAAGTAATGAAAAAGAGATTTTAAAAAACTTAAAAATCTACAATTTGAAATGTTCAATTTATTCACTGTACAATCCTATAGTTATAAACAAAATTTTATAAAGAAATAAAATTGCTTTCGACATTTTGACAAAAAAAAAAATAGTTTACGATCTAATATGTATCTAAATATCTTGACAGATTTATTGAAATCTAGAAAAGTGTTGATGCCTCACATTTATCTTTGTTATAAATAATTCAAAATAAAAAATAAAAAATTGCATTATTCTTTGGTGGAAAAAATTTTCTTTGTTAAAAATAACTGGCGTACAAAAAAAAATTATTATCCATTTTTCGCGTTCTATTTTTTAACTTAGATTATTCATAATAAACTTAAATTTAAAGGTTTAACTATTTTCTGAAATTTATTATATTTGAGAAGCTATTTCCCAAAGTATTTCACTCTAAAGAATGTATTGGGCTTAAAATGGATGAATTTTTTTTTGCAACCTAAATTATTTATAAAGATGCTTAACATTAAGTACACAATATAATCAGGAATATAAAAATTCTAATAAACAATTCTGAAACATATAATTTTGAAAAAAAATTTCAGCGAAAAAAGTTTGAGAAACTATTTTTTAACTTAAATTATTCATAACAAAGCTAAAATTAGGTAGCAATGCTTTTTTGTGAAAAATGTTATATGTTTACAAAATTAGTTAATAACAATAACTTTCTGCAATAAATTAAACATTTTTATTTGTATAAATAAAAAAACGTCTTTTTTTGATGATTTATCTAAAAAATGAATTTGACTCTTGTCTTTCATTTTAAAATTAGTATTGACAAAAAAATATGGTCGAAGTTAAGATTATTTGACAATGCGCAAAAAACACTTTTTTGTTTTTGGATAATTTAAAATATTTGTTATTATTCTTAAAAAAAAAAAAAATTGTGGAATTAAAATTTTATCAATTCATCCTAAAGAAACATTTAATTATAATAATCGCAAGAAAAAAATTTGTTTTTCGATATCAAAATCTGGACAAATTAAGAACAAAATCAGAATTTTTGAACTTTTCAAAATTTCAATTGAAAAAATGTAAAGCACTGTATTTACATTTTTTTTTAACCTACGATTAACCAAATCCAAAATAGTGCGCTCGGACTTAATACTAGAGGTCCGGGGTTCGATCCCTGAGCCGGTACCTCTTCAAATTTTTGTATGTACTAATTATTACTAATTATTACTTATTATTATTATAATTAAATGGTGGTTTTGCACTGTTCACAAAATTTTGTACAGTCATTTAAATAAAAAAATTCAAAATAAATAAACGAAAGATAAATTATAATGTTTACTTACGATCGAAATAAGCGATGCAGCATTGCTGGCTTCTAATTCTCAAGGTACTTACCTGAAACAGAAGAAAAAATAGAAAGGTTAATCACATTCTCGCAGGTGACATAAACTGCATAAATACATAAATTACA
This sequence comes from Belonocnema kinseyi, assembly GCF_010883055.1. Classification (NCBI taxonomy): domain Eukaryota; kingdom Metazoa; phylum Arthropoda; class Insecta; order Hymenoptera; family Cynipidae; genus Belonocnema; species Belonocnema kinseyi. Next base: position 88,753,694 of record NC_046661.1, on the reverse strand, counting down.
TTAAAAGAATTGAATTTCTTGGATATTTTAACTTTTTTGATTATTTAATTTGAATGTTAAAAAAATTTGTCTCATGCATCCCATTACTTGGATTCAATTGACAAATAATCGACATTAGAGATTATTCGCCTTCAAAGTATTTTGCTGCTCTGAAATTCATTGCTTTCATCGTTAAGATAAATTAAAATTAATATTGGATGTTATTAATTAATTCCATAAACAAATTTTTTAAACAAAGTGCATCGCAGACATTTAGAGGCAGAATGAATTTTTCTTTTTATTTTCTAGAATTTTCTAGATGGCGTCACAAAATTATTGAGCAATTGTGAGAGACAAATTTGCGTAAACAACTTCAAGATTATTTATTATCTCAATTAAGAATTTCGCGTAAGCACTTTAAGGTATAAAAAGAATTTCGGCATGTCAAATAATCTTACTTCAACGTCCAGGATACAACAAATTAGAATTTATATAGAAAACCATTATTTTTTGTCTTCTTCCCGACTATTTATAAAAATATTTATTAAATTTATAAATAATGTCCAAGAAGTCGAAAAAATAAGGCTTTTCCTTTTAAATGAGGACAAATAAAACTATAACCTTGAAAATGTTTACGCATAATGCTTGCTTGAGATAATAAGTAACCTTGAAGTTGTTTACGCAAATTTGTTTCTCACAATTGCAGAAAATTATTTTATAACCTCATCTAGAACATTCTAGAAACTTAGCACGGAAATATACCACTGCAGATTGATATAGAGCTTGGAGTTAGAACTTGGAAAAAAATTCAGTAATTCATAAAGAACAAATTTTCTCAATGCATGGAAAACTTATTAATTTTTTTAATTGATTATAAAATGTAAAGGATTCGCTTGATTCTCATGCATCCGTTAATCTTATTTCTTCTGCCTTTTACATTTTTCTCTCATTCTAGTTAGCACTCGTCGCCTCGTATCCTTTTTCTTCTTTGATTCCGGATGTGAGAGCAGTTTGCTCGAGGGTGCTAAGAGTTTGTTTCTCTTTCGAGAACTTTGTAATCTCCGGACTTCTCGGAAGGGAAACTTCAAGTCTGGAATTCTTAATCCTCTCCCGATATTTAACTTCTGATCCTCCCGTTCCTATTCCTCATTTCCTACTTTGCCGACTTAAGAAAATTGTTTTCATCCTCAGCTTAGAATTTACAATATTTACAGTATATTATGCACCAAGGGAGAAAAGTGAGACTTTTTCGAAGAGTAGAAATGCATGATTTTAGACGTTTTTGTACCACAGGCATTACTTCTGCTTATATGGAGGAATTTTTAAAACTTTATTTTTATTTTGATCTGAATTTAGAAAAAATTGGGAATTTTGGAAAATGACGAACATTTTGGAAATTTATTGTATTATAAATTACCGAAAATTTGGAAAATTTGAATAAATAACGATAACTTTATAAATTGGAAAAAATTTAAGTTTCAGAAATTAATGGTACATTTATAAATTACTAAAAATGTCAAATTTTAGAACTTTTTCCATGTTTTGAAGTGTTGAAAATATTGGAAACTTTATTTTAATGTTACTAAGACTTTATGAAATTTTGTAAAATTACGGAAATTTGGGAAATTTACAGTAAATACATTACCAAGAATTCAGAAGAATTAAAAAATTAATGTTAAATTATTAAATGACCAAACATTAAAAAAAAAATTAACTTTTTAACGCTAGTAGTTTTGAAATGCTAAAATTTTCAGAAATTTGTGGTTAATTTACAAATTATGGAACATTTTACAAACTTGATAAATTCATAGTAAATTTACAAATAAACCAAGATTTACAAAATTATTTTACTTCTTTTTAATTCCGGACGTTAGTAATTTTTTGAATTTAGACAATTTTAAAAATCATTTAAATTTACGAAAAGTTAGTACCTCAAAATTTGTAAGCCCCCCACCCCCAAAGCGCAAACGTTACTTTTTATAACAAATGCATGATTGGTGCGCATATGGAAGAGGTTTGGAAAATTCATTAAAATTTGTATATGAATTTAAAAATGTTTTTGAATATCGTGATAAATTTATAAATTACCACAAATCAAAATAATTTCATAAATGATGGTACATTCATAAATTAGCAAATAAATTAAACATTTATTATTTCTGAACTTTTGTAAAGTTCTAAAATGTTGAAAAAGTTGGACAGTTTTTTTTTAATTTAACTATAAATTTTAAGACATTTTTGAAAACTAAACAAATGTTGAAATTTATCGTCAATAAATTACCAAGATTTCAAAAGAGTTCAGAAATTATTAGTAAATTTTTAAATTAATAAAAATTTCAAATTTTGCAAAAAGTTTAAATTTTTCAAATTTTTTAACATTTGTAGGTTTGAAATGTTGCAGATAAGTGAAATATTAAAAATTTGGTTCATTTGTAGTAAATTTATAAATAACTAAAAATCAAGAAAAATTGAAAAATCCTCCAGCGATTATCAATGGTAAATTTATAAATAATCGAAATGTTAACAAATGAAATTTTTTCACGTTTTTGAACTTTTTCAAATATTTAAAAACTTGACAATTTTTAAAAATTTTTAAAGTTTTTTAATTTCCTAATTTTAAGAAATTTACAGAAATGCAGATTATCAACAAATGTCCAAAAAGTACCCACCCCCTTAGGGCATACAATATTTTTCATAACAAATTCATTATTTCAATCGTTCTCTTGTGCGGTCATAGGGACTAATTTTGTAAAACTTTATTTTAATTTGTATACGAATTAAGAAAATTTATGGAAAATTTTTATATTGCCAAAAATTTTTACGTTTTTAAAAATTAAAAGCAATTTTACAAATTAACCAAAATGTTAAAAATTTCGGAAATTAATAGTACATTTATAAATCACTAAAAAGTTCAAAATTTCAGAAATTATTGGCCAATTCATAATTTACCAAAAAAATGTAGATTTTTAAACTTTATTAAAGTGCATTATTTTAATTTCACTATGAATACCAAAATTTTGTAAATTTTTGAAACCCACGGAATTTTGCCAATTTGTAGTAAATAAATTACCAGGAATTGGGAAAAATTGTGGGTCCGGATGCAATAAGGGCACATAAAATTTTTTCGTGCGAAAACGAAGTCCCCTGGAGTCTTTAGAAAAAATTTTCGAATTTTAATTTTCAAAA
>NC_046661.1:88735171-88750429 GCF_010883055.1 Belonocnema kinseyi | reverse complement strand
AAATTAAAATTCGAAAATTTTTTCTAAAGCCTCCAGGGGACTTCGTTTTCGCACGAAAAAATTTTATGTGCCCTTATTGCATCCGGACCCACAATTAACAAATTATTGGTAAATTTACAATTTACCAACATTTTTGTCAATTTCAGAACTTAATGGTAAAGTTATAAATTACCAGAAAGGTTTAAAATTGTCAAGGTTTTGAAAAATTTTAAAAGGTTTGAAAATTTTAGAAATGTTAAAAATTAATTATTTATAAATAATATATGAGTAATTTATGTTTACTTATCGCTTCGAGTTATAGGCCAATCTATGAAAAACTCTGTGAACGCAATCAACTGATCGATTTATAATTTTCATTAGTCAGCTCTGACGTAACTTATACTCCCTAGGGAGTGAAAAGTACTTTTCTTTCTCTAGGGAGCGAACAGTAGTAAATTTTATTTCACACTAACTTACTGAGCTTTCAAACAAAACAGACAAATTTTTAGAGGAGAAAGTACTTTTCAATATTTAGGAGTGTAGAGTACTTTTGAGTGTTTGGTCAATTAAAATTACGTTGTTATACGTGTAGTAAAGTGAAACATACAATGGATGCAGTAAAAATATTTTTATCCTGCACATTTTGAAAATTACTTTCACACAACAGCTAGAGAAAGTACTTTCATATTGCTACTGATGGTGGCATTTTTATATCACGCCTGATAGAAGTGCTTTTATACTGTGGAAAGTACTTTGCACTCCTTTGGGAGTAAAATTAAGTTTTACTATATAGGAAGTAAAAAGACTTTTTATTATATAGGAGGTTAATGCTAGTGAAGTTTATTTTACAGTAACTTAGTGAAATTTCATGAATAAGTCTAAAATTGTTTATGGTAAAAGTACTTTTACTCTCTAGGGAGTGAAAATTACTTTTTACTCTCTGAGGAGTAAACAGTATTTTTTACTCATTGAGGTGTGAACAGTAGTGAAGTTTATTTCGCACTTACTCAGTGAACTTTTAAAAAAACTAACCAATTTTTTAAAGAAAAAAGTACTTTTTTACTCTCTAGGGAGTGCACACTAATGAAGTTTATTTCAGACTAACTTAGTGAACTTTCAAGAAAAAGAGAAGAATTTTTAGAATGATAATTGATTTTACTCCCGAGGGAGTAAAAAGTATTTTTTACTCTCTAGGGATTAAAAAGTATTTTTTACTCTATAGGGAGTTAAACGTAATTTTTACTCTCCAGGGAGTAAAAAGTATTTTTAACTCTCTAGGGACTGAAAAACAAAACTTTATTCCCGCTTCGTATGCATTAAAAAGTACTGGAATCATGCATGTGATATAAAAAATCCTACAATCACAACCAGAGTCCTATTATAATTTCCGAATGAATAAGCACTCTTAGATTTATTTTGAAGCTGAACTTCGAACTTCACTTTGAATCGATTGAGGATGCAACATTTTTTTTTTAAGTTGACATTTAGGATGAATAGAGATGAATGACCTTTAAGCTAATGACAAGAAGTTCACATTTATACATATAAGAGACCAGCAGATAATTCCTCAGTTACGCTTTTGAATGATTTATTGCGTTTTTAATTGTAAATAAAATTATTTGCAAAAATTCTGAAAAACAATTTTTTAAATTCAAAAATAGAATTTTTACAGACATTATAGTACCTATTTTCACTTAAAAAAAAGATAAACTTGTTTTATTTCTTGAATCAATAAATAATAATAATGAGTTTTTTAAACACTTTTTATGCGCAGGATTTTTTTAAATTTCAAGCAAACCATGCTTTAATTATCAAATATGAAATAATACAAAAAAGTTTTTTTTTAATTAATAAAATCTATGTTGTCTCGATTCCTTTTGAAAAATAACTGTTTTATTGGGGTGGTCGAAAAAAAAGGATTTTTTTTAGAAGGCATTTGACATTTGAAACCGAAAATATGGATTTTCCACAAGAGCAAGAGACGCATTTCTAAAAAAGGTGGAATTTAAAAAAAAGTTAATTTTCAATCTAATAGTTAAATTTTCTACAAACTGCTGAGACTTTAAACAAAAAAAAAGAAACAAGAAAATTTGAACCTGAGTTCGATTTTTCGATTGAGAAAGAAAAACATTTCAACTAGAAAAGATTATAATTTTTAATAAAAAACAGTTGAATTAAACCAAAAAACACGAATTTTCAAAGAAAAACTTGAGCCGTCAAACAAAACCGATAATGAAATAGTTCCATTTTTTAAAAAAATATAAAACTTCTACCAAAAAGTTGGATTTTCATCCAAGAAATATTTCTCTGTAAAAAATAGTTAATCTAATTTTTAAACCAAAAAGGCGAATTCTCTAGGAAACAGTTGAATTTTCCACCCAAAAATGTTAATTCTCAACCAAAAAGTTAATTTTTAACAAAATAGTTGAATTTTATGCGTAGAAAATAGAACTTTTAAACGATAAAGGCTAAAAACGAAGAATTTAAACAAAAAATAGAATAGTTTAATTTGCAATTTAAAAAAATTATTTTCATAAGAAAAAAAAGGATTAAAAAAAATAGTTGGATTTTCTGCAATTATTATTATTATGTTTAAAAAAACTTGTTTGCAGCCAAGGTAGTTAAATTTCCGCACAAAAAAGATTTTGCAGTTAAAAAAAATTCAATCCATAAAGTGAAATTTTTTTAAACAAAATCTGGAATTTTTAAACCAAAAATATAATTTTTCTACAAAGCTGCTGAATTTTGAAACCAATAAAACTACATTTTCAACCCAAAATTATAAATTTTCAACACAAAAATAACGATGAATATTTAAATATTCCAATTGAAACTTTAGGTATTTTCAGAATTTTTTTTTTTAAATTAATTTTTTTTCTTCTATGCAAATGTAACCATTATTCAAGTTAAAAAATGCATTATTCAAGTCAAAAATCCATCTCTTTTGTTAAACATTTTTTTGAAATAAAAATTAAACTATTTAATTTTTGACTGAAAAAATATCTTTTTTTAGTTGAACATTCGTATTTAAAAAAAAAACTAACTTTCTTAGATTAAAAATCAATTATTGCACTTAAAGGTTTATCATTTTAGTTGAAAATTGATCTTTTTTGTTAAAAATTCAAATATTCTAGTTGCAGATTTATTATTTTATTCGTAAATTAAACACTATATTTAAAAATGTAGATATTTTTGTTGTTAAAAACTCATCGATTTGATTTAAAATTAATCTATTCCAGTGTATTATTCATCATTTTAGTTGATAATGCATCACTCTGGGTGAAATTTTTTTATTGATGGAAAATTAATTTTTTAAACTGAAAATTCAAATATAGTAGAACCTCTATTATTCGAGGTAATGTGAGGAGCAGATACCTCGGATAATACGGAAGAAGTACAAAATTCGGGAGAGTTATCTATTTTTTATGTATTTTAAATAGAAAAATAAATATAAACATTTAGAAAATAAAAGTTAACAACTCACGAATGCGGATTTGTCTTTATTAATTTATGAATTTATCAATAATTGCAAACGCTGAGCCTCGGATAACGCGGCGCCTCGGATAATCGAAGGACGGATAATCGAGGTTCTACTGTATTCCATTGTTGGGTAAAATATATAAATAAATAAAATCAAATAAGTCAGAATGAACAATTTAGTAATTAAATTACATTACTTTATTTGTCTAAATGTCATTCAAACAAAAAAAATTGCTGGTAGACTTGGAGAAGTTTAAAATTAGATTTTAAATTTTCTTTTTTAAATTAAAATAAAAAACTGTTGAATTTAATTTAATGAACTCTGCTGGAAAACCGACGCGACAAGTCTGAGAGTTTTCCACTTTGGTGTAAAAAAGCTGGACTGAAGTGACGTACTCGTTTAAAGTAAACATTTGATTCGAGAGAAGCCTTGCAGAATTCCAATTGCGAGTAATGAATTCGCCGTCGAAAGTTTTCAAGCGCAAAGCGCATTCCATTCAATTCCATGCGTTTATGAAAGGGGATTGCATGAATTTTAACGCCATGGCGCACTTCTGTTCCACGACCGTTTAATTGGGACGCTGGACCGGGCTCAATTGTTAAATGTTTCTTTCATTCGCAAAACGTCCCCCTTTTCCAGCCTCAGTAATTTTTAATGCTCCTTCAGATAACAAAGAATTTCGAATTTATTTTTATTTATTTATATTTAGTAGGATAGATCGAAAAAACTTTTTTTGAGGGTCATAAATATTTTCCAAATTACATTTTTCCTAATATTTATTTGACCTAAAATCATTTGAGTGAATAGAAATTTGCTATAATTTTTATTTATCGTAATTATGATTTTACAGAATTATATTTTTCTGAATCAACTCAATTTTTTTACCTCTCTGTCAATTTTAATTTAAGGATTTTCCGCGTACCTCAAATTTTGTGTTATAAATAATGTTTTTTAATTATTTTCTATGGTATATTATATTAAATTTAATTTAAAGTGCTTCAAATTGATACATTTTTCCAGAAAAGTATTACATTGTCAACAAGGTAGATACATTTTTAACCAAATAGTTAAAGTTTCGACCAGATTAACTTTCTACCAAAAAATACTATTTTTCAACAAAATAAATTAATTCTTAGTCAAATAGTGGGATTTTTAAATAAAAAATATTTATTTTCACCTAAATAGTTAAATCTCGAACTAAAAAAAAATACTTTTTAAACTAAAAATTGTATAATTAAGTTTTCAGTTTAAAAATTAATTTTCCACCAATAAAAAAATTTCAATTTCAAATCAAATTTCAACTTCAATTTCAAAATTAATTCTTAGTCAAATAGTAGGATTTTCAGCTAAAAAATATTTATTTTTACCTAAATAGTTGAGTCTCGAACTAAAAAAAATCCTTTTTCAACTAAAAATTGTGTAGTTAAGTTTTCAGTTTAAAAATTAATGTTCGACTAGAATGTTTGAATTAAAATAATGAATCTCTAACCAAAAAGTTGTTTTTTTTTTTAAAGAGTTTAATTTTTAACCAAGAATTACAATTTTTATTCCAAAAAATATTAATTCTGAACAAAAAATCAAGTAGTTGATATTTTAACTAAAATTTAAAAAGAAATTTAATTAAAAACAATTAAATTTAACCAAAAAGACGACTTTTTGAAATACACCAAACTCTCGCTTTAAGTCAAGACTCGAGCAGTTCTAAGAAGGCCGAAAACTGAAAGCGAGAGTTTGGTGTAAGTTGAATTTTCAACTAAGAAAACATTTTCAGTCAAGCAAGAGATAAAATGGCAAAAAGCTATTGAATTTTTAAGCTAAAAGATGAGTTTTCAACCAAGAAGAATAGTTTTCGACCAAAAAGGCGAATTTTAAACATAATACATGAATCTTCAACTAGAAAAAATCAGTTTTCAATCAAAAACATACATTTTTACCTAAAAATGAAATAGTTACATTATTAGTTAAAAAAATAAATTTACAAAAAAATTAATTTCCAACAAAATAATTACATTTTTATCCGAAGAGATGAATTTTCAATCAAAATGTTAAATCTTTTTTTTTTAATTGAACAAGAACTCAGCCCAAAGGATGATCTTTAAAAAAGAATGATTTAATTATATAAAAATGGAATGGTTAATTTTTTAACCAAGGAGGTGATTTAAAAAAAAATTTTGAACTTTTTAACAAATTTGGTCAACTGTCTAGCAAATACTTGAATTTTCAACTAGAATAGATCAAGTTTAAACAAAATAGTTGAGTATTGAAAAAAAAAATTTCAGCATAGATTCATTTTTTACAAAAAAACACAAATTTTCAACAAACATGTTGGAAATGTAACTCAAAATAATGAATTATCTACCAAATTGTTGAATTTTCAATACGAAAATATGATTTATTAATAGAAAAATTAATTTTATATCAAAAAATTAAATTTGCATAAAAATAGTTAAATTTTTAACCGAGTAGTTAAATTTAAATAAAAAGCATGAACTTTTAAAAAAGAATGTTATTTTTATCATAATAGTTTAATCTTCTACAAAAAGTTCATTTTTCAAACAAAAACGACAAAAAGGAAATAAAGATTGGTTTCAGTTAAAAAAAGATGAATTTTAAACAAAGTAAATTAATTTTCGACTAGAAAGGATTAATTTTCAATAAAAATATGAATATTTAACCAAAAGTGGAAAGTTAAAAAAATTAATTCTTATTCAATAGAAACGAATTTTCAACTAATTAGTTACTGTAGTTAATGAAAAGAAAGGTAACTAGAAAAAGGGGCAAGGGTGTTTAAGGCTACTAGAAAAGGGACCAGGCCAGGTTTCCAATCACGTCTAACCTTTTTTTCATTACTAAAAATGTGATATGGTGTTATTTCCACTTTACACCCAATACAAAAGAAAGTTTACTGGAAATGGGGTATGTTTGTATTTTCACATAATGAAAAGAGAGATTACTGGAAAAGGGTTGTCATTGTGTCAGGCTACTGAAAGAGGAGTAGGGCCATGATTCTTCTCATACTTTACCTTCAATGCCATTACTAAAGATGTTATATGGTTGTATTTTAACATAATAAAAATATTACTGGAAATGGGATATGGTTTTACTTTCACAAAGTGAACATAAAAGTGCCTAAAAATGGGATATGGTTGCATTTTCACTTTTTATATGTATAATAAAAAAAAGTCTACTGGAAAAAGGGCGACATTGTGTTAGGCTCCTGGAAAAGGGGTAGGGTTATGATTCGACTCACAGTTATCTTTCATGGCATTCCTAAATATGTTATATAGTTGTATTTTCATATAATGCAAAGAAAGATTACTGGAAATGGGATATGGTTGTACTTTCACATACTGAAAATAAAAGTTACTGAAAATTGGATATGGTAGTATTTTCAGTTTTTACATAATGAAAAAAAAACTACTAGAAATGGGATATGTTTGTATTTTCACATAATGAAAAGAAAGATTACTGGAAATGGGATATGGCTGTATTTTCACATACTGAAAATAATGGTAACTGGAAATTGGATATGGTTGTATTTCCACTTTTTACATACTGAAAAAACTGCTAGAAATAGCATATGGTTGAATTGTCACATAATGAACAGAGAGGTTACTGGAAATGGAATATGGTTGCATTTTCATTTTTCACATCATGAAAGGAAAGGAAACTGGAAAAGGGGTGACATTTTGTTAGGCTAACGGAAAAGGGGTAGGGATATAATTCGACTCACAGTTACTTTTCATGGCATTCCTAAATATGTTATATGGTTGTATTTTCACAAAATGTAAAGGAAGATTACTGAAAATGGGATATGGTTGTACTTTCACATAATGAAAATAAAAGTTACTGGGAATTGAATGTGGTAGTATTTTAAGTTTTTACATAATAAAAAAACTACTAGAAATGGGATATGGTTATATTTTCACATAATGGAAGGAAAGATTACTGGAAATAGGATATGGTTGTATTTTCACATGCTGAAAAGGTAACTTACCGGAAATTGGATATGGTAGTATTTTCACTTTTTACAAAATGAAAAAAACTACTGGAAATGGGATACGGTTGTATTTTCACTCCATACATAATGAAAAAGCTACTGGAAATGGGATAAGGGTGCTTTAGGCTACTGGGAAAGGAGTAAACCTGACTTTGCATTCACGTATACCCTTTTTTCCATTACTAAAAATGTGCTATGGTGTCATTTTTATTTTTCACGAAATGAAAAGAAAAGAATGAGTACTGGAAATGGGAGATTTTTGTATTGTACTTTTCACCTAATGAAAAGAAGGGCTACTGGAAAAGGGGTAGGGTTGTGATTCCATTAATGCCTACCTTTTTTCCCTCACTAAAAATATGATATGATTGTATTTTCAGATAATAAAAATTAGGTTTACTGGAAATGGGATGTATTGGTATTTTTACTTTTTACATAATGAAAAGAAAGTCTACTCGAAAAGGAGTGAGGGTGCATTAGGCTACTGGAAAAGGGGCCTAAGTCACTTTATCATTACCTGCATTAAAAAAAAAAACAATTCACGCCAATAGATAAATTCTATCAAAATTTAAAGAGGAACATTGATTGCAACACAAAATTTAGAAACACATAAGCCTTCTTTTTGCTGCGCGTATTCAACTGATAAAAAAAGAGAAAAAAATTTCAGCCTTGGATATGAAAATTTAATGAACCCCGAATTTGGGGGCTTGTTTTTTCCAGATCCCCGATAAATAAATGTGAGATAGGTTTATAAAAAATGCACGAAAGCGACTGAGCCGAAGCCCCTGGGGCAAGGACGTCGTGTAATTCGATATAGACTGCATTGGATCCCCTCGGAGAGAATTCTCTCCGAGTTGAGATAATTCACCAAGAAACGAGTCTACCTTGAGAAAATAAAGCTGGGTCAGGTTTTCGAATCCGGGATCTTCTTATAAATAATAGCGCTTATAAATAATAATTTTATCTCGAGACGTCATCGTAATAACAATTCCAATTTAAAACGAGGCTTTATCAAATTATATTTACCAGACAGATGTTTTTAAATTCCCGTTCAATTATTTATTTAGCTCGGTCCATTTAAAAGGGTTAAAAAGATTTAAATAGCTTACTCAAAAGGATCAATATTCTACAAAAATGGAAATGTTAAATTTTTTAATAATAAAAAAAATGTAACCAAATAATAACGAATTTTCAAAACAATAGTTAAATTTTTAACCAAAATAATGAATTTTCAATTAGGGTACTTGAGTTTTCAATTAAAAATAAATTTTCATTCAAGAAAATAAAAAAATTACTTTTGAACCAAATTCTCAGATTTCCAACAAAATTTTCAAATAGAAAAGATAAATTTTCAACAACAACAAAAATGGAAAAGTTAAATAAACAAATAAACAAACAATTAATGTTGTCCTAAAAGGTGTAGAATCTTCAACTAAATAAATTAGTTTTTTAAATTATTGTTGAAAATTTGGAATTGCAATAAAATAGATAAAAATTTATCAAAATAGTTGAATTTTCAAATAATAAGATTAATTTTCTACCGAAAAAAATTATTTTAACTAAAAGAGATAAATTTACTACAAAACATGAAATATTTCAATTTTCATCTAGAAACTAATCTTAAACCAAAAAATAACGAATTTTTCACCGAGGAGACGAATTTTTAAATTAAAATGTGAAGGCTCAAATAAAAAAATTACTTTTTAACCGAATTGTTTGATTCTCAACAAAATACATGAAATTTTAACCAAATAGTTGAATTTTTAACTAATGAGAATAATTTTCTACCGAAAAATAATATTTTAAACTAAAAGAGATCAATTTTCTACGGATAATGGAATAAATAAACATTTATTTTTAAAAATGTTTATCAGATAATAAAGAATTTGCAACAAAATAGTGCAATTTTTAATCGAGGAGATGACTTTTCAACTAAAATGATGATTTTTTAAATTAAAATTAAATTTTTATTTTAAAAAACAAGGATTTTTCAACAACAAAGTTGAATTTTTAACCAAAGACATGAATTTTCAACTCCAATGTAAAATCTTCAACTAAAAAAAAACTTAATAATAAAATTGTTAGAGTGTTAACAAAACAGATGAAATTTTAATCAAATAGTTGAATTTTTAATTGATAAGATAAGTTTTCTATTGTAAAAAAAATTTCAACTGAAAGAGATACATTTTATACCAAAAACGGAAAATTTAAACTTTTAGTTTCTAAATTAATTTTTCATTAAGAGACGACTAACAAATTTTCAACAACATATTTAAATTGTTTACCAAATAAATAAATTTTTAACCAAAATGATTAATCTTCCAATGGAACAGTTAAATTTTCAGCTAAAAATGATATTTTGACCAAATTATTGAATTTTTAGTTAAATAATTGCATCTTTAACCAAAAATATGAATTTTTTATTAAATAGATGAATTTTCTACTCAAATGATGAATTTTCAACTGAAATAGTTAAATGTTTAGTTTAAAAATAAATTTTTAACCAAAGACATCAATTTTGATTTTTGAACAAATAGTTGAATTTTCAATAAAAAAGATGAATTTTCAACTAAAATGAAGTCTTCTGAAAAGAAAATAACTTTTTGAATAAATTTTGAAATTTTCTACAAAGTAAATTAACTTTTTACAAAAACACCAATCCTCAACGTAAAATGTAACAACAAAATTTAATTTTTAATAAAAAAAAACAGTTGAGGACAATCAGAAAATACAAATTTTCAACAAAAAAGTTGAATCCTCAACCAAAAGAAAACTTAATTTTCAACTAAACAGTTGCATTTATAACAAAAATAGACGAATTTTCAGCTAAAAGGATAAATTTTCAACAACAAAAATGGAGCAGTTACATTTTCAATTCCAAAAATTAATATCCTTCATTAATTTTCAAATAAATTGATGTATTTTTAATTATAATAGTTGAATTTTCGATTCAAAAATAAATTCTCACAAAAAAGAATATTTCTCATCAAAATATTTAAATTTTGCAAACAGAAAATTTAAAAAAAAAATAAAATGATTTCCAAACAAAAAATTAATAATCTGCATCCAGAAAAATAAATTTTTAACAAAGCAGTTCAACTTCCAATCAAGTAGGAAAATTTTGAAAAAAGAGGAATAATTTTCTACCAATAAGAAAAAAAAATTTCAACAAAGTACACGAATTTTCCAATTAAAATGATAAATTTACATTCGAAAATAAAAAGTTAGATTTTTACAATTACAAGAATTGATTTGCAACAAAAAAAAAATAATTTTTAACTAAAAATCCCAATTAGAAAAAATATATTAAAATAAATTTTTAATAAAGTTATTTCAATTTCAACCAATTAGTTGATTTTTCATTACAAAAATATCAATTTTCATCTAAAAGTGGAATAGTTCAATTTTAAGTTGACAAAATTATTTTTCAAGCAAAAAATAATTTATGGATATTGACAATTTATTATTACTGATTTGGAAAATTTCCAGTAATAAAAAATTTCCGATATTATCAAATATCCGACAATTTAAAGTTGCTGACACATATTATTAATTTATTATAAAAACAATTTTTTCACTGTCAGCAATTTTATGTAATGACTGAAAAATGCCGAGGAATAACATTCCCGAAACTGCAAAATTCTATGAGAAGAAAATATTCGAAATAAAAAAATCCAGAAATGATAAAATTGTCAAAATATAAAAACCTCGAATTGAAAAATTCTATTAAAGTTTATAGCATTAACAAATTTGAAAATTCCGAAATAATAAATTTTCCAATTTGAAAATTCATACCCTTTTCCAACTCCCTTAATTTTTCGGAACGACTAGAGGCAGCATTCTAATCAATTTAAAAAAAAATTAAAAATACAGTAATTAAATGTTTAGATTTAAAAAAATTGGTTTCATATTTGATTTTTAAATTATTCTCTGAATATATTATTATTGTATTTTTCATAAATAAATAATATTGATTTTAAGTTTTTATAATTTATAATTTATATTATAAATTATAATTATATAATTATATTTTAGAATTTTTTTAAATTGATTTTTATTTATAATTGCATATAGAATAATATTATAACTTTATACTTAGTTCGCGAAATTTCCAATTCGGGAATTTTAAACTGTAGGCGATTTTTAAATTTTGGAAATTTTTCTAAATCGATTTGTTTTAAATATCTCAATCGTGTTCTGAAAATAAGTTTTTTTTTTTGAAAATTCATAATCTTTAAAGTCAAGTCTAATCTAATTAATGATGCTTTAAATGTAATTGATTTTTTGTCTTAATTTTTAAAAATTAAATCAATTACAATATTTGTAAAAAAATCAGTGATCATGTTTATTTTTTACAAATCCGGCATAGAATTAACCAGAACTAAAAATAAGCTCGTTTAACGTGCCATAATCTATAATGTCCGAGGCATTGGAAAAGGGGTTGATTAACTCCACTTATACACGATTCTGAATAAAAGAGACTGGTGGCACGTGCAGACGTGCCACTAGAGCCTTTAGGGAAGAACAACTGCTTTTCAAACCAGTGGCGTAGCAAAGAAAATAATTATTCCTTCGGTTAAAAATTCAAATTAATTTTTTTTTAATTTCGGTATATTTTACAGATCATAAAAAAATATTAATTTACGATATTTTTCATTAGTCTGAGAAAAGCGACATTTTAGAAATAAATTTTTTCTGAAAAAAAAAATCTTCACTACGCTGGGAATCGAACCACAGGTCTACTGATTGCCAGTTTATATAGAGCAAATGCTCTTGAGAACATGCTCAGCATTTAAGCTCGAACAGAGCATTTACAAAACACTTAAGAAAATTTAAATTGTTTATTGTTTAAACAAATAGATATCATAATTACTGCATATATTTTTACAAACATATTCTATAGTAAAATAAAAATATAGTTTTTTAAAATGTTTGGTTTAGAAGTAATCTATTTTGGTTGAGGGTTCAAACTATTTTGTTAAAAATGCATCTTTTTTTATTGAATTCAACTTTTTTTTGTATCAAATTAAAATTCTTTTTAAGTCCATGTGATGAGTGGGTCACGTGACCAGATTCCTGCCTTATCGACACTTTTTTATTTCATAACTTATTTTCACACCAAGCGCCACATCGAGTTGAAAATTTGGGATGATGAATAAAAAACACCAAGAAAGGTGAGTCTGTCCTAAATTGAAAAATTCCTTTTTTGGTAGAAAATTTAACTATTTTTTTAGATTTTTTATATAAAAATTCATTTTTTAACAGAAAATTGAACTATTCCAGATAAAGATTCATCAATTTCGTTGAGAATTCATCTCGTTGGTTCAAATTTAAAATATTTTGTTGACAATTCGTTATTTTATTGGTTGATTATTTTCTGAACTGAAAATTTAAAAATTACATTGAAAAATTTTTTTTCTATAGAAAATTAAACTATTTTATTGCAATTTTTTTTAATAAAGTTAATTTTTTATGTGCAAATTTTAATAGCATGTTAAAAATTTATTTTTTAATTCAAGGTTTAATTTTTTCAATCGAAGGTTCAACATTTTATTTGAATTATTGATTTTAAAATATTGATACTTATTATTTGTAGAAAAAATTATAGTAATTTTAAGAGATATTTAGAAGGCTTTAAGGATTTTTATTAATTTGCAGGATTTTTCAAAAGTTGTAGGAAAAATCCGGTTAATTTTAAAATATATTTAGAAGTTATAAAAAAAAATGTTAAAACACTTCTTTTAAATGACTTGAAATCATTTCAAGTTTTTAATTAATTTAGAATCTTTTAGTTCGAAATATCGTTTAAAATTACTTAAATTTTTTCTACAAATAATAATTGTTCAATTGTTAATTATACGTCAAAATTTAACAATTTCACTCACAAATTAAACATTTTTTTTTAAGAACAATTAAAATTGTAACGATAATAGTTTAAAAGCTCTTCGAAATTCTAGAGATTCAAAGCTTTCTATGTAAAACAATTCAGTTTCAAATTGTTTACTTTTAAATATTTGGTTTCAATTTACTTGTCTAAAATGAACAGTGAAATTTTTAATGGCCAAGAAGAATTAATAAAAATATTATATTGGTAACTTTATTTATTTAATTTATTATAAATATTAATTTAAAGGAAAACTGAAATATTTTCGATGAAATCTATTTTTTCTGAAAATTTGTTTTTTTTTTATTTAAAAATTCAGCCGTTTGAGTCAAATTTTTATTTTACTTGGAAAAAAATGCAACTGTATTGTTGAAAATTTAACAATGTTGTTAAAAAATTATGTTTTTTTTGTTTAAAAATTGGACTATTTAACAGAAAATTATATTACTGTTCTGAAGTTTTTTAAAAATTGTTTTAGAAGAAATTTCTTCTTTTTTTAAATATAAATGCAAATGGTGTTTTAAAAACGTCTGACTTTTTGTTTAAATTTAATATTTTGGTCTTAAAAAGAGAACTGAAATCTTTTCTGGATAACAATTTAAAAAAAAATTTTTTTTTTCCTTTCTTGAAAATTGAGCTATTTTAAGAGAACTTTTATCCTTATTGGATAAAAATACGAATGTTTGGTTGACTATTAAACTATTTTGTTAAAACGATACATTTTTGGTTGAAAATTGCACTGATTTTTTTTTTAATTTGACTATTTCACAGTAAATTTACTTTTTGTTTAAAATTTATATTTTGGTGTTGAAAAAAGAACTGAATATTTCTGGGTGAAAGTTCAACTTAAAAAAAATTGATCTCTGTTTATTAAAAATTCGTATTTTGATCTTAAAAAGTGAACTGGAATCTTTTTTGGATTAAAATTCAACTATATTAAACAAAAATTTCAAATAAAAATTCATCTGGTTTAAGAGGCATTTTATCCATTTTGGACATCAATGCAGCTTTTTAGTAGAGAATTCAACTATTTTGTTAAAAAGTCATTTTTGTTTTTAAAAATTCGTCTTTTTGGATTGACAATTCAATTTTTTTCGTAGTAACTTATTTCTTGTTTAAAAATCCCTATTTTGATCGTAAAACGTCCATTGAAACCATTTCAACAGAAAATTCAACTAGTATCAAAAATGTATCTTTGTGATTTAAAAATTAGTTAGCAGAAATTAGTTAGTAGAAATATCATTTTTCAAGTGTAAATGCAGCTTTTTGGTTAAAATTTAATTCTTCTTTGTTTGAGGATTAAAGTATTTTGTTTGAAGGATTTGTTTGATTCACTTTGTAGAAAAGACATTATATTATTTTAAATAAATTAATAAATTTTAAATTTCTATCCGAAAAACTGTTTTATTTCATTTATAAAAGATTCTATGTTCAAAATATTACAAAATTAAAATGTTTCGGTATTTGAATATTAAATGATCATTGAAAATGAAAAAGTAGTCAAGAAAAAATGAGGAATGGCTTCATTTTTAATTTATAAAATTAAGTTTTTAACAAAAAAAAAAGAATTTTTAAGAAAAATTAGTTAAATTTTCAACCAAAGATATACATTCTTAACTAAAGTTGTGTATCTCCAACTAAAAAATAAATTTTCAGCAGAGCAGTTCAACTTTCAACAACAACAAAATTAATTTTCACCAACAAAAGTTATTTTTCATCCTAGGAGAAATATTTTTAACTAATCTAGTATTTTTACCAAAATAGTTAAATTGCTAAACCAAAAAAATGACTGTTATACAAAATTGTTGAAATTTTGATTAAATAATTGATTTTTCAACCCAAAAAAAATTAACTAGTATAACTAGCAAAACATTTCTGGAAACTAAAAACTACGGTCAGAAAGAGAGGGGGGGGGGG
>NC_046661.1:88661356-88735071 GCF_010883055.1 Belonocnema kinseyi | reverse complement strand
AGCGCATAGTTTTTCAATAAAAAATTTTCATAGTTCTAAGCATCGTGTAAGAGTAAAATGATTCACGAATATCTATCGTCCGTCTGCCGCAAACAAAGTTAACGTTGCCCAACTATCACCAACGTGGAGGTCGACGAATATCGATAGTCTCTTTTTTTAAAGGGATTTTATATATTTTTTTTACATTTTTTAATTTTTCTTTTATGGAGAATTTTTTTCATTTCAGATTTCAATCCGTTGAAATCATTTTGATCCTGCTGTTTCAGAATGTAATTTTGAGAAACAATGTAAGCAGCAATACATGTTGCAATCAATGCAAAATCTAGTAGTCCTCTGGCGACAAATTCCAATTGTTTTTGAGATGCTGTGTAGCTATGGAAAACAGATCTATATGATACATTCGGTCTGGGAAATTCCGATCCCGAATTCTCGTCATCTGATGAATCGTCTCAATTTTTTCTAGTGTCGAATAGTCTTAGTTATTGGCCGTTGAAAAGCAGTGTCCCGGTAGTGGCATTTTGGCCGTTTAAGGGTTAAGGTGGATTAATTATATGACTTTTTAAAAAATTCTTGAATTTTCAACCAAGAAGATTAATTTTCTACCGAATTTTTTTTAATCCAAATTCTTGATGAATTGATTAATTGAAAAAAGAATCAATTTAAAACCCAAAATGGGATGGTTACACCTTTAATTTAGAAGATTAATTTTTTAAGAACGAAAAAAAGAATTTTTGAGAAAAAATAGTTAAATTTTCAACCAAAGATAGACATTTTTAACTAATGTTTTATTTTTACCAAAATAGTTGAATTTCTAAACCAAAGAATGACTGTATACAAAATTGTTGAATTTTTCATTAAATAATTTATTTTTCAACAAAAAATTAATTTTTAACAAAAATTTTTAATTATGTACCGAAAAAGAAGAATTTTCAATAAAATGAATTAGCTTTCAACAAAACAGTTGAATTATTGAAAAAAAGGTCAATTTTGTACCCAAAATGGAATTAGTTAAATTTTGAATTTAGAGAATTAATTTTTTAACAAAAAAATTAATTTAAAAAAAAAAGTAAAATTTGCAACCAATTGTGCGCCTCGAAATAAAAAATAAATAAAAAATTAATTTTCACCAACAAAAGTTATTTTTCAATCAGAGAGATAAATTTTTTACTAAAGTTATATTTTTACAAAAATAGTTACATTTCTAACCAAAAACTTACTTTTTTTACAGAATTTTTCAATTTTTTATAAAATAACTGATTTTTCAACCAAAAAGAAGAATTTTAAACAAAAAATGTATGTTCTACCAAAAAAGACAAATCCTTAACAAAAAATTTTAATTTTCAATCAAAAAGAAGAATTTTTTACAGAAAAAGAAGAATTTTCAACAAAATGAATTATCTTTCAACCAAATAATTTAATTATTAATTAAAAAAGATCAATTTTGAACCTAAAACGGAATTAATTAAATTTTTAATTTAGGAAATTAATATATTAACAAAAGAATGAATGAAAAAAATAGTTAAATTTGCAACCAGAGCGATTCATTTTTAACTATAGTTGTGCATTTCCAACTAACAACTAAATTTTTAGCAAAGCAGTTCATTTTTCAATCAAGGATTTGGATTTTCACAAAAACAAAATTAATTTTGACCAACAAAAGTTATTTTTCAATCAAAGAGATACATTTTTAACTAAATTCGTATTTTTGGTTAAATATTTGCATTTTTAAACAAAAAATGACTTTTTTAAAGAAAATTGTTAAGTTTTTTTTTATTAAATAATTGATTTTTCAACCAAAAAAAAGGCTTTTAAATGAAAAATTTATGTTTTGCCAAAACAGACAAATTCTCCACAACAATTTTTAATTATCAAATAAAAAGAATAATTTTTTACAGAAAAAGAAGAATTTCCAAAAAAAATTAATTAACTTTGAATCAAATAATTTTTTTACTAAAGTTGTAGTTTTGCCAAAATAGTTGCATTTCTAACAAAAAACATGACTTTTTGTTAAAAATTGTTAAATTTTTTATTAAAGAATTAATTTTTAACAAAAAAAAATGTTTGACAAAAAATGTCTGTTCTGCCAAAAAAGACAAACTCTTAACAAAATTTTTTAATTTTTAACCAAAAATATTAAATTACTACCGAAAAAGAAGAATTTTCAACAAAATAAATTAGCTTTCAACCAAACAGTTGAATTATTAACTAAAGAAAATCAATTTTGTACCTAAACTGGAGTTAATTTAATTTTTAATTTAGAAATTTAATTTGTTAACAAAAAAATTAATTTAAAAAAAATAGTTCAATGTTCAAACTGAGAGATATATTTTTAAATAAAGTTGTGCGTCTCCAACTAAAAAGTAAATTTTTAGCAAAACAGTTTCACTTTCAATCAATCAGTTGAATTTTCAACCAAAACAAAATTAATTTTCATCAACAAAGGTTATTTTTCAATAGAAGAGATAAATTTTTAACTAAATTTGTATTTTTGCCAAAATAGTTTCATTTTTAACAAAAAATTACTTTTTTGACAAAATTGTTGAATATTATATTAAATAATTAATTTTTCAACCAAAAACAAGAATTTTCAGACAAAAAAATTATTTTCTACCAAAAAAGACAAATTTTCAACAAAAATGTTGAATTTTCAATCAAGAAGAATAATTTTCTACAGAAAAGGACGAATTTTCATCAAAAGAAATTAGCTTTCAACTAAACAATTGAATTATTAACTAAAAAGATCAATTTTGTGCCAAGAATAAAATAGTTACATATTTAATTTTTAAAACTAATTTTTCACAAAAACACAACGAATTTTTGATAGAAAGTAGTTCAATTTGCAACCAAAGAGATTCATTTGTGACTAAAGTTGTGCCTCTCCAAATAAAAAATAAATGTTTAGCAAAGTAGTTCAATTTTCAATCAAGCAGTTGAATTTTCAACAACAAAATTAATTTTCAGCAACAAAAGTTTTTTTCAACTAAATAGTTAAAATGTTGCCAAAATAGTTGCATTTTTAACAAAAAAAAATTATTCTTTGACAAAGTTGCTAGATTCTTAATTAAATCATTCAATTTTCAACCAAAAACATGAATTTTTAAACAAGAAAAATATTTTTTTACTAAAAAATACAACTTTAAAAAAAAATCTTGACTTTTCAACTAAGCAGTTGAATTATTAACTCAAAGCGATAAATTTTTCACCCAAAATGGAATAGTTAAATTTGAAATTTAGAAAATTAATTTTTTACAAAAAAATAAGAATTTTTAACAAAAAAACTATTCAAATTTTCAAACTGAGAGATATATTTTTAACTAAAGTTGTGCGTCTCCAACTAAAAAATAAATTTCTAGCAAAGTAATTCATTTTTCAATCAAGCAGTGGAATTTAAAAAAAAAAGACTTTTCAGCCAGAAAATTTATTTTTCAACTGAATAGTTAAATTTTCAATAAAATAGTTATTGATTAAATTATTGACCAAACAGTTAAATTTTCAAGATAAATTTTCAACGAATTATGCGCCTTAAACAACAAAATAAATTCTTCGCAAAGTAATACAAAATTCAACCACGTAGTTGAATTTAAAGAAATAAATAAATTTATAAAAAAGAAGATTAATTTTTTTACCATAAAAGTGAAATTTTTAACAAAATACATCAGTTTTTAACCAAACAGTGTAATTTTCCACGAAAAAGAATTAATTTTTTTACCAAAGAACTAAATTTTCAAATAATAATAATGTAACAGCCGAAGTATCAACAACAAAAGTTAAATCTAAAAAAATCGTTAAAATTTCTACCAAAATAGTTACATTTTGAACTGAAAAAATTACATTTATCACAAAATTATTAACTTGTTAATTCAATTATTGAATTTTGAAGCAAAAAGATAAAATTTTTATCGAGAAAAATGATTTTCTATAAAAAAGACAAATTTTAAACAAAACTCTTGAATTGAAAAACATTTTTTTTTGTTTCATATTCATATATTTTGTTGAAATTCGTCTTTTATGGTTGAAAATTAATCTTCTTCTTTTCTTTTATGGTTAAAAATTAATTTTTTTATTAAAAAAATGTACTTTTCCGATTTTTGATTGTAAATTTATCTTTTCAAGTTTAAAATACAACTATTTGTTTAAAAACTTATGTGTAAAGTTAAAAAATTTCTTTTTTGGTTTTGTTATCTTGAAGATTCATATTTTTAGCTGAAAATTCGTTTTCTTTTATTTCTTAAAGTTGAACTTTTTTAACTGGTAACTTAACTATTCGATTTTTCGTAGTAAATGTATCTTTTTTATTTGAAGACTCTTCATTGTGGTTAAAAGCTAAAACTTTTTATTAAAATATAAACTATTTGGTTGAAAATTGACGTATTTTATGGAAACTTACCTTTTTATTAGAAAAATTAAATATTTTTGCTTGAAAATTCATTTACTTGGTTCAAAATTGAACTATTTCGATAAAAAGTTTAACTATTTTGTTGAAAATTCATAATTTTAATAGAGAGTTCTTTTTTTTAAGATTAATTTTTTAACGGCAATTTTAACTCTTCTATTTTTTACTTTTAAAAAATGAAAATTCAATTGGTTTAGAAACATAGAGATCTCTGTTACCGACATTTATCGAGACCGGGAAGTTTTCCTGGTTCAAGTCCGTGCTAAAAGGGTTAATATCTGTACTAAAACTAAATTTTTCGATTATATATAAAAAGTAAGCTTCTTATTGAATCGTATTAACCCGAACCCTAAATTTTGAGTTGGACAAATATCGACAAGTGGAATTTACAACAACAAATGTCTGAAGTTACAAAAAATTCAAAATCTCATCAAATGATTGGTGTTGTAATCACGAGTTACAATTTTAAAAGTAATTTTTTCTAAGATAAATTTAAAATCTCGAGTTTTGTTGATGGTACAGGTTAAATAATTTTTTAAGAAACAAATAAAAAATCAGCCTTAGCCCGGATTTGAACCGGGAACGCCATTATTCACGAGTCGAGCGTTTAGCCAATTACGCCACCGGGGCCACAGTCGTTTCCTGTTTTATCTTCTGTGGGCGAGGTTGCCTAGTTGATTAAGCGCTCGATTCGTGAATAGCAGCGCTCCCGGCTCGAATCCGGGCCGAGGCAGATTTTTTTTCGGTGCACCAAAAATTATTTTACCAGTATAAGCGACCAAATTTAACATCAGAAATTTACTAATAAACCTAGTCGAAAACCTAACAACAATTTAAGAAAAACTCATTTACAATTATTTATAAGGATTTCAAAAGTGCATTATTATTTATGATTAATGATAAATTGTCTATTGGAAAGTGACTCGAACATTGTGCAATCATCAGGTAGTGAGTAGATTAATCACTAGCAAAAGTAACATTATAAATTACATGTCATGAAAGCTAAATTCGCCCACGTGTGAATGTAATTTTAGCCTGAGGGTCTTTAAAATAAAAAAGGAAGTCCCTTATGTTAGTTCTAGGTAGAACAACATTTTAACATCAGCGTGAGAATTTACGTGGGCGATGAATAGTCTCTTGTTTACTCGTTTTTAACTGTACCTTTACAACTGTATATTACACCTTTTTGTATGAGATGAGGGCAGACTAAAAGGAAATTGTGGAAACATTTTGTTATTCGTTAAAAGAAGATTTCTTTTGCTTTTTTATATTATAAATAGGGATCATTATTTTCAAAAAAAAAAACAATAACCGAATTCTTTGAATTATTTACATTCTTTCAATGAATTCAATTCTTATAATTACTTGAACTGTTTGAATACTTTTATTCTATGATTTCTTTAAATTCTTTGACTTCATTAAATTCTTTAAATTCCTTGAGTTTATAAAATTGATTAGATTCGAGAAAATTCTGTCAATTTATTGAATTCTTTAAATTTCTTAAATTCATTATATTCCTTGATTTCCTTAAAATCCTTGAATTGTTTGAATTTTTTTAATTCTTTCAATTCCTTGAACTTTTAAAATTAATTGAATTCATAAAATTCTTTGAATTTATTCATTTTCTTAAAATTCCTTGAATTCTTTAAATTTCCGAATTCTTTAAATTCCTTGAATTTTTGTAATTCGTTGCATCATTTTAACTCTGAAATTTTTGTATCCCTCAAACTTTTTTTATTTCTTTGACATCTGTTAATATCTGGAATTCTTTAAATTCCCTGAAATTTTTAATTCCTTAAACTTTTTTTATTTCTTTGATATCTGTGAATATCTGGTATTCTTTGAATTCTTTCAAGTCCTTCAATTCTTTAAATTACTTAAATTCTTTCAATCCCTTTCATTCTTGAGATGCCTTTGATTCTTGAAATGAATTGCATTCTTAAAATCCATTAAATTAATTAAATTCTGTGAATTCTTTCAATTCCTTGAATTCTTAAAATTCACTGAATTCATTGAATTCTTTAAATTGATTGAATTCTTACGATTTCTTGAACCCTTCAAATTTCTTGAATTCTTTAAATTCCTTAAATTTTTTTAATTAACTGAATTCACTAAATTCTTTAAATTATTGGAATTTTCGCAATTCCTTGAATTATTTTAATTCATTGAATTGATTTAATTCTTAAAAATCTTTCAATTATTTCTATTCTTTGAATTCTTCAAATTACTTAAATTCTTTAAATTCATTGAATTCATTAAATTTGGTCAAATTATTTGAATTCTTTCAATTATTTCAATTCCTTGAATTATTTTAATTCTTGGAATTTTTCGATTCCTTGAATTCTTAAGATTCATTACATTCATTAAACTATTGAAATTGATTGAATTCTTGAGATTCCTTGATTTCTTGAGATTCTTAAAACTCATTGAATTGATTAAATTCTCAAAAATAATTAAATTCTTTACATTTCTTAAATTATTTAAATTCTTTGACTTCCTTGAAATGTTGGCATTTCTGTAACTTTTTGAACTCCTTGACATCTGTGCATTCCTGTAATTCTTTGAATTCCTTGAATTATTTAAATTATTTCAATTCTTTCAATCTCTTGAATTATTTAAATTCTCTCAATCTCTTTAATTCTTTTAATTCCTTAAATTCTTTGATTTTTTGGATTTTTTTAATGCTTTCAATTCTTCAAATACTTTGATTTCTTAGAGTTCCTTGAATTCTTTGGTTTCTTTAAATGCTTTGAAATCCTTAAATACTTTTGAGACTTTTGGAATCATTTCATCATTTGGATTTTTTAAATTATTTCAGATTCTCTTTCATTCCAATAAGTTTTCTTCAATTCCTTTGAATTGACATTGAGTTCTATTAAGCGCAGTTGAATTCTTTATGTTCCTGGAATTCATTTAACTATTTTAATCCCTGTAATTCTTGAAATTCTATGAAATCTTTAAATTTTTCGAATTGATTGAATTCTTTAAATTCTTCGAATTCTTTAAATTCTTTAAATTCTTCAAATTCTTCTGTTTTATCCCTTTCAATTCTCAAAAGTCCGCGAATTCTTTCGAAACCTTCGAATTCTTTGGAAATCTTTTTAATTTATTGAATTCTTTTTATTTATTTCGATTAACATTAAATTCTCCAAAAATCAATTGAACTCTTTCAATTCTCTTAAATTCATCAAAATTCCATAAATTCTTTGAACCTTTTGCATTACTTGAATTCTTTGAATCCCTTGAATTCGTTCAATTCCTTGAATTCCCTGAATTCGTTGAATTAATGGAAAATGTACCATTAACACCTTGCATTATTTAATTTATTTCAATTCTTTTAATCCCTTTAATTCTTAAACTTCTTCGAATTCTATAATTATTTCAATTCTTCGATCTATAAATTCTTTTGGATTTAGGTTATTTTTCTTAAATTCTTTTGGATTTATGTAAATTTTCTTGAATTCTTTTGAAATTATGTGAATTTTCCTGAATTCTTTTAAATTCATAATACATTATCTTAAACTCTTTTGAATTCTTTTGAATTTTCTTAAATACTTTCGAAATCTGTTTAACTAACTTTAAATAATTCTTTTAAATTCCCTTGAATTACTCTTGAATTCTTCAAAATTGTTTTCGATTAACCTTAAATTCTTTCGAATGCCTTGAACTGCCTGAATTGCTTAAGTCAAAAAATCCACTCTTACATTTTGTGCTATTTTTTTCTTTAAATTTGTCCTTTATGAGGACTTTTTATAAGAATTGTGTTAGCTAAAAAAAATTTGTGAGCAAAAGAATTGTTTTCATAAAATCAAATTTTCGTATTTTTTTCCGACATTTTTGTGATATCGTGCATTGCTAAAATTTTCTCGTACCTTTCGTTGTTTTCGAAAAAAATGTGAAAATTTGATTTTATGATTAAAATTCTCCTGGATACAACATTTTGAAAAATTCAAGAAAAAAATATAAGGGTGGGACTTTTGGTTAAAATCGACTTTTTATATCATTAAACAAACTGGTAATCCATCTCTGCAAAAAATGGTAATATCTGAATTAATTTAAAAAAATAGCAGAAATTTAAAGAAAAAAACATTTTTTAAATAGACCTCACAATTCATATATTCCTGAATCATCGAAAATTTTCCCCCTCAAAATCGAAAAAACATAATTCACTTAATTTTCTTTAAAAACAACGTATTTCAATTTTAATATTCAAATATTACAATAATCAGTGGGGGATTGTATTGACTCGAAATAATAAATTTAATTAAGAATGTTGGCGTTAATTTTTGTGCTTTTATTTTGGATTAAAAAAAAATCTATTGTAAATGGTGTCCTTACAATAAATTATTTAATTTATTACAGAATTAGTAAAATCAACTATTTTTTTTTAAAACAATGATTATAAATTTAAATAAAAGGAAATTGTACAAACATTGTTTTCATTCGGTAAACAAATATTTTTTCTCTTATTATGATTATTGTAAATAAAAACAATTATTCTCTCAACTATAAAAAATATTATAATTATTATGAATTTAAAATAGAAAATTTTTGGAATGGAATTAAAATTTTTCGATCCCAATGTGCCGGGAATTAAGGCACGTGGTTTAACTATTTATAGCCGACCACGCTTCGAAATGTAAAGATAGTTATAGACTTCCTCAGAGTTGATTTAATTTAAAACAAAACTGCAGTTCCGAAAATCAACCTTTTCTATTTTATGAACAGGAAATAATCTAAAATTCCCGAATATTAACATTCCCTTACTGTTTATAATATTAACGAACTGAAAAATTACCGAATTCCGACAGAAAATTGCCGAATTATAAAATATCCGAACTAGGAAATTCTTAAATTATAAAATTACTGAAAATAAATAATTAAAAATTTCTTTGGGACGACTGAAATATCCCGAAAAAAAAAAATTCCCGAAATAATCAAATAATATAAAAATTGAAAATAATTTAAATAATAAAAGTTCCGAATAATAAAATTCATGAAATAAAAAATTACCAATACAATAAGATTCCCCAATTGGGAAATTCCAGAACATTCCCGTATTTGAACAATAACATTTTTTTATACATATTATTTATTTATTAAAAAATACAATAGTCAAATATTTTTATCACAAAATTTGTTTTTCATGTTTAAGGGTTCTAAAATTGTTGCTTGAATTTTATATAACAATAATTTAAAAATATATATTTCTTTAAACAATTTTTAGAAACTTAAAGCATTAGAAAACTGTATATTTTTGTTGATAAAAATAATGGATCATTGTATTTTTAATGATTTAATAAAAGTCATAAACAAATTTTCAATTGTTTAAATTGGGGAATTTTCTAGTTACGGGATTTTATAATTCGGCAAATTTTCTGTCGGGAATTTTCCAATTCGGGAATTTTATTATTCGGGAATATTATTATCCAGAAATTTTATTATTCGAAAATTTTGTTACGACTGAATATTCCCAAATTAGAAAATTCCTTGAGGATAAAATTATTGAATGATAAAATTTCTAAATAATGCAATTCCCGAAAGGGAAAATTTCCGAAAAATAAAATTTCTTAATTAAGAAATGCTCGAATAATAAAATTGTCGTCAGTTTATAATATTACCCGGTTTGAAAATTCCCAGATAATAAAATTGCTGACTCAAAATTCCCAAATCATGAAATTTCCTAAATTTAAACAATAACAAATTTATTTATACATTTTATTTTATTATTAAAAATACAATGATCAAATTAATAATATGTATGAAAAAAATTGTATTGCTAAATACTTTTTTAAAATCGGTAATATCAGAAACTGTCAGGAATTTCATTATTTGTGAATCTTCCAATTCGGTAACATTATAAACTGTTAAAGAATTTATTATTTGAGAATTATAACATTGGGAAATTTTATTATTCGGGGATTTTTTAATTTAGCAGTTTTACAGTGTCGGGAATTTTATTGTTCTGCAATTTTCAAATTCGGTAATATTATAAACTCTTCGGGAATTGCATTATTTAAGAATTTTCAAATTTGGGAATTTTCTAATTCAGGAATTTTACAGTCAAGGGAATTTTACAGCGTCGGGAATTTTATTTGAGGGATGTTTTATTTGTCCCATTTTATTTGTAAATAAAAACTTTTATTGTAATGTAATTATAAACATAATAATTTAATTAATTTTATAAATAAAAAAATTTAATTGTTTAAATTGCGAAATTCTATAATTCGGGAATTTTCTAGTTCGGATATTTTATAACTCGGTAATTTTTTATGAGGAATTTAAAAATTGATAATATTATAAACTCTTCGAGAATTTCATTATTTTAGAGTTTTCAAATTTGGGAATTTAATTTTTCGGGAATTTTACAGTGTCGAGAATTCAATTTTTCGGGATTTCTCAGTCGTCTTATACTAGATACGAAATGCTTTTAATTTGTTTTTTAAGGCGAGGTATTAAATATTAATTAGGATGGTGTTAAAAAAAATTATTGGGAAAGAAATAAAAAGAGCCTAAAATTTTCCATTAGCCGGTAATCAACTCCAACTGGAGACA
The DNA here is from genome assembly GCF_010883055.1 of Belonocnema kinseyi. Lineage (NCBI taxonomy): Eukaryota > Metazoa > Arthropoda > Insecta > Hymenoptera > Cynipidae > Belonocnema > Belonocnema kinseyi. The sequence continues at coordinate 88,724,123 of NC_046661.1, read as the reverse complement.
CGCTTCGCGGTTCAAAATTATTTCACAATCTCTCTCTTTCCGTCGGAAAAGCGTGAGAAACATTATTAGTCTCTTATCTGAATAATTTTTAAAATTAATTCTTATACACATGTATCTTAAAATAAAAAATAAACTTAATTATAATAAAGCACGAAAATGTTAATATCCATTTTTTCCGAAATTTGTAATTAGTATTTTGTAAAAGTGTTTGAATTGATTTTTCTAGAATTTTTAGGAAAACTGAAAAGTCCCGAAAAAGAAAATACCCGAAAAATTTCATATATTGCAACTTAAAATAAATTTTATTTCAAATTTTTTTAATGTTATGTTGGATTGTTTAATTTATCAATTAAGAAATCGTTCAGTTTACAATTCGCAATTCTAAAATCTTTTACTTAAAAATTTTTCGATTAAAAGTGTAAATTTTAAAATTAATTAATTTTGAGTTGGTCAACTATAAATAAAAATTATTTCGTGATTTTGGAAGCTGAACTGTTATTTTTGTATCAAAAATAAAAAATAAATTTATTTTAGAATACGACTCTGAATATGTTCAAATTAATCAATTTACAGATTTAAACGTTGAAAATCGAATTGTTTTAATATTTAAGAAAATTGAAATTATTTAAAGTTTTGAAATAATTTGAACATTATAGATTCATATTTAATCGCTTTTATTCAGCTAACAAACCCTATTCAAATATTTTTCTAATGTAAAATATTTTATTTTTAACCCATTCAATTTGAATTTTTTTAATTGAAAAAAAACAGCAATTATTAATCAAATATTCAACATTAAAAAGATTGAAACTGAATTGTTTAAAACATAAAACTTTGAATTATCAAAGTGCTAAATATAAAGTTTGAAAGTTACAGTTTTAATTTTTCCTTTGCTAAAAGTTTTGATTAAGTTTTTAAGCGTACAGATTTTTTAAATATATTTTTTTCCTTCAGCGAGGAAAATTTTGGTTATTTATTTTCTGAACTAAAAAAGAGAATTTTTTAGATTTTGATAGAGTTGAAAGAGACGAAATTTTGGTTATTTTGGTTTCTGAATTGAAAGAGGAAATTGATTAATTTTAGTATTTTTATGAGTTGAAGGAAGAAAATTTTTATTTTGTTGTATGAATTGGAAGAGGGCACATGAAATTTTTGTTATTTATCTTTTTAATAAGACCTACAAAGAATGTTGAATAAACTAGATGCAAGCATGAAGAGCATGGGCCTCAAAATGAACGCAAATAAAACAAAAACTATGGTGTTCGAAGGAAAGAGTGAGAAAACGCTATGCAATATTTTATTAAATGATGAGAGAATTGAACAAGTTGATAAGTTCGTATACCTCGGTAGCTTATTTACTAGGGACGGAAAGATAGATGAGGAATTAAATAGACGAATAAATGAAGGTAGGAAGGTTATTGGTAGAGCAGGTCCGCTTATCAAAAGTAAAAATATATCAAATATCGCCAACAATTTATAAAAAAAAAAAGATAAAAAATGTAAAGAGTCGAAATATAAAAATAAAATAAAAAGTGAACGCGAAATTACCTCTTCTCATAAAAAAAATAATAAACAAAAAAAATTTTGTCCCTTCCAACTCTACATGAATCTTCAGCATACAAAAATTTCACTCTTACAAATCTAAAACAATTGAAACCAAAAATATCCTTTCCTTCAACTCATCAAAAATAAAAATGAAAAAAAATGTCCCTCTTAAATCCGAAAAAATTAAGAAACTAAAAAAATGTTTATATAAAACACTTAAAGAAAATGCTAAAAAGAAACAAATGAAACGAAATTGCTAAAAATAAAATGTTTTCCTGACAGCTAAAAAAATTTAATTCTTTTCTTTAAAAATTTAATAGAAACTCTAAAAAGAAAAAATCTATTCTTCCAATTCAGAAAAATAAATAACACAAATTTTGTCTCTCTCAACTCTATAAAAATCGAAACAATTAAACAAAAAAAAATAACCAAAATTTCCCTCTTAGTGCAGAAAGACATTGATAATAAAAAATTCTTCTTTCAAAAACTTAATAAAAAAGTTTAAATGAATTTTAAGTCGTGGAAAATTAATTGATATTTTTTTATTTATACATAAAAATATAACACTTTCATACTAACAAATTGAAAATTTAAACGTCAATTTAACGTCAAATGTTACTAAATATTTAAAAATTGCTGTTATTACAATTAAATTTTTTTAATGGAATGTTCTAAAATGGAATGATTTATACTGAAACAAAACTTGATAAGAAATTCAAATTCAATTTATGTGTTTATATACTAATCTATTGTTTGAACTTTTTTTATTGACAATGATTTATACTTTTTTTTGTCAAAAGTGTTCACCTCGAAACGATATAAATTTATAATTGTTTAAATCTTCAAAACTGGATTTAAAATTTTCTAAATTTAAAACGTACATTTAAAAACTAAGAGCTTCAATAAACAATTTTTTAAATAAAAGATATTAAAAATAACCGTTGTAAACTGAATTATTTTACAATTGAGAAATGAAACAAGTGAATTTAACATTTAAAATATTTTAAATCAAATTATTTTAAATTACTGTATACGAAAATTGTGATATTTTAAGTAATTGGACAAATTTTTCTTTCAAAAATTTGAAAAATTTTTGGTAAAAAATAACTTCCTCGTCATTTCCCGGGTTTCTCCGGGCAGCAACTTTTAAATTATTAAAACTTTGTCTTACGTATTTAACAAGAACTTTTTCCATTTTTTTTTTTCAATTATGTTACGTACCAGTATTTTGATCGGCGGTAAAACAAAATGCAGAAAAAAGAAGACCAAAGTGAGATAACTTGATACGGAGTTAAAAAAAAAGATAAAAAAAGGAAAACCTGGTTGCATAATTGCGCATTTACGTGAGCGTATGTACGCGCAACTGCTGTACTCCATGGCGCGTAAATATTTAAATTACCCGGAAAGTTGCTACGACCTCGAGAAATCTTACTCTCTCGTCTTGAAAGTAATTATAATTATAGAGAATAGTAGGAGGTAAATCTTTCATAAGTACTTGGAGCTAGAATTGCAAAAAAAACCCCTAAATTTAAATTTGTCAAAATTTGACTGATTACATCAGTAGAAATTTGACTGATTAAATCAGTAAAAATTGGACTTTGTATTACAGTAGAATTGATGGATTAAATCACTTTTAAAAATCACTGATTAAAATATTACAAATTGACTGATTAAATCAGTAAAAATTTAGCTGGTATAATCAGTGAAAATGCTTAACAAATTAGGTAATTCTTTGTCTGATTATAATTGCTGATTGAATCAAAAAGCCACTTTCAATCACTAATCTTTAATTAACATAAGTGACTGATTTGTCTGCTATAATAAAATATTCAAAATATTTATAAATTGAAATGCTCTATTAAATGCACGCATTAAACGCTTGAAATTATTCATATGATAATGATTAATAAATTGAAAGTCAGGGAATAAGTCAATAAAGATAACTGATTAAATCAGTGAAATTCTCACTGATTTAATCGGTACAAATTTGACTGGTTTAATTAATGATTTGCTTGATTATTATAGCTAACTGTACGAAATAGTCACTTGAAATTACTATTCTCAATTAATAGAAGTGACTGATAATACAATAAAAAAGTAAATTTAGTTTTTTATTATTTTATTTATTTATTGCATGAAGTTTTTTTTATATTAGTATAATAAGACTACAAAACATTAAAATTATTTATAAGTTGAAATTCCTAAGGAAATTCGTACAATTTAATATATGATTAAAATTAACCATAAATGACTGATTAATAAATTGACAATTACAGATTCAGTCGATCAAAATTCTGATTTACTTATTTGAAGTTACTGGTTATATCAGTCAAAATTTTACTGAATAAATTAATAATTGCTTTGCTTGATTAACATTGATGACTGAATCAAATAGCCACTTGATGTTACTAATTATCAAAAAACAGAAGTGATTGATTTTTCTGCTATATTATAATATAAAAGTATTTCTGAATTAAAATTCTTTATTAAATTGATACACTTTAATAAAGGAGTATACCAGTGAAAATTTTACATAATAAATTATTTAATGCTCGGCTTTATTATTGTTGAATGAATCAAAAAGTCACTTGAAATTACTAATCCTCATTTAACAGAAGTCACTGTTTTGTCTGCTATAATAAAATATTAAAACTGTAAACTAGTAAACTAGTAAAAATTACTGATTTGATTAGTGAAAGTTACTGGTTACATCAATTAGAATTTGAAAGATAAAATTCATAAATGCTCTGCTTGATTGGGTCGATCGAAATTACTGATTTAACTAACGAATATTACTGGTTAACCAGTCAAAATTCTACTGATAATATATTAAAAAATAAAAATATTTCTCAATTAAAATTTTTCGTTAAATCCATTAATTTAAATATACTAATATAATGGCTCAAAAATGAACAAGAAATTGAAACTTACATGTTAGACCATAAGAATTACTGATTTAATTATTGAAATATACTGGTTGCTTCCGTTAACATGTGATTGATTATATTAATCAAGGCCACTAGAAATCTCTAATCTGCAATTAACAGAAGTTATAAATTAGCTAAATAAAAATAACTGATTAAATTAGACAAAGATACTGTTTACACGTTTCAAAATTACTGATTTAGTTAGTGAAATTTACTGATTCCGTAATCCAAAATGACTGCTTTTATAAATAAAAGTTCAAGTTTAGATCTTTCTAAATTATTGATTCGGTTAATGGATGTTACTGATTAGAGCAACTTGTTTATATTGTTAAAAAATAAATCTTTTTGGTTTAAAATTAATCTTTTTGGTTGAATTCAACTGCTATAGACTTGAAAACTAATGTTTTAATTAAAAATTGAACTATTCCACTTGTGATAAAAAATTGATATTGTTTATGTAAAAATTCAAAGAATTTGCCAGGGTCTCAACTATTTTATTAAAAAATCTTTCTTTTCGGTTAAATTAAACTTTATTTTGTTCAAAATAAAAATATTTTTTTTACAACATCAACAGTAAAATTTTTCTTCTGGATTTAATATTTTTTAAGTTGATATTGGAACAACTTGAATAAAAATTAATTTTTTTGTGGATTCATCATTTTACTTGTAAATTCATCTCTTTCATCCAAAATTTAAATAAGTTGTTACAATCCTTTTTTTTTTGTTGAAACCGAATTTTTTTAATAGGAAAACCTTTCTGAGAAATTAAATTTTTTATTCAACTTTTTGGTTGAAAATTTAAATCTAGTCGTGAAAATTAATTTTTATTCATTGCATATTCATCATTTTCGATGTAAATTGACTTTTGTTGTGACAATTGAACTACTTTATTCAACTTTCTCTTTCCATTAAAAATTAATTTTATTAACTGAAAATTAAACTATTCCATTTTTGGTTGAAAATTGATATTTTTAGTGGTTGTTGTTGTTAATCAAAAGTAAATATCAAATTAATTAAATATTTAAAATTTGAATTAAATTTCATCTCTTTTGTTGAAAATTTAATTCCTGTAGAAAAATTCGTTTTCAGTTATTTATATTTAATTTGGGTAAAAGAAAATTCAACCACTCCCTTTTTTCTTGAATATTTAACTTGTTATTTAAAAAATAAAAATAATGAATGACTGAAAACGACTGATTTCAACAGTAAGTGCAATTGACTGATTTAGGCATTCACTATGACTGATTTGTCAGTTGTCGAATCTGTATTATTTGAATCAGTCAAAATTGACTCCGAATCAGCCACTTTTGACTGATTCAAAACTCAGGATGTACCTTCAATTAAAAGAAAATATATTATAAATTAATTTATGATTGATTCCTTTCATTTTTTATTAAAATCATTTTCCTTTACGTAAAATATACGAATTATTTTGTTCTTTTAAAAATGTGTACCTTTTATTTTTATTGATTTCCCACGTCTGCAAGCGGAAGTCCTTCGGGATTGATGAAAATGCATTGCATCATGAATAAAGGAACGAGGCAAAACAGTAAATAATGCAACGAAAAATTGAAATTCGCCAATCGTCCGACAGTAAATTCGACGAAACGGAAATAACTCGGTGCTTCCGCGAATTGAATCTAGTTTCGCAACAGGTATTTGTGTCGCGAAAATCCTCGAACCAATATACAGAGTGGGCCAAGAAACGCACATTTTATTTTTTTAAGGCCATGTATCAGGTGAAAATACCTACCTTACCGAAATGAAAGAAAAAACTAAATGAAACATCGAGTAGAGAGTTTGGAAAATTAAATAAAACCAAAAAATAAAATTTAGAAACCATTCAAATCGACATTTAGTTTTAGGTTTATAAGCTCCTTCTTTTGTTTTTAGAAATGTCGGTAATGTAGGTTTTTCAACTAATACATGCCCTTTAGAAAAAAACTGCATCTACTTTCTAAATTTATTTTTCACAAAAATTGACTGATTAAATTAATCAAGCCTATTTTACTGATAAATCAGTCATTTATACCGAAAAAGGAGTCACTTTAATAGATAAATCAGTCCATATTGCTAATTGAATCAGTCACTTTAAATTACAATTTTTCATTGAATGAAAGTTACTGATTTGTTTGCGACATTTTAAGTCAAAAGTATACATAACAGGCAAAGACAGAATAATCAAAATAAACCACAAATGACTGATTTTCCTAATAAATTTTACTGGTTTGGTCATTCAAAATGACTGATTTAATCAATAAATTTACAGATTGGATAATTTCACATGAATTATTTGTCGATTCAGTGTTACTCATTTGATTATTCAAAAGTGATTTTGTATTCACTTAAAGATACAGTTTAGATCATTCAAAATAACTGATATGATTAGTTAAAGTTAACGGTTAGGTCATTAAACATGATTATTTTAATTAGCTGAAGTTACTGATAATTGGACCATTCGAAATCACGGATTCAATCAGTGCAAGTTTCGGATTCGATCATTAAACCTGATTTATTTAATTAACGCAAATTACTGATTTGATGATTCAAAATGACTGGTTTATTCAGTAAAAATAACTAAAAACACCTTGCAAAATAACTGATTTAGTGATTTGAAGTCACGTGCTAGATCATTTGAAAGTGATTTTTTAATCACTGAAAGATACAGTTCAAGAACATTCAAAATTAGTGATTTGATGAAAGTGACTTACTAGATAATTAAAGGTGATTTATTTAATATGGCAAAGTTACTGATTAGATCATTAAAAATAACTGGTTCAATAAATGAGAATTACTGGTTACACCATGAAATTTACTGATTTAATAAGTGAGTTACTAAATGGACCACTCGAAAGCACGGATTCAATCAGTGCAAGTTTCTGATTCGATCATTAAACGTGATTTATTTGATTAGTTAAAGTCACCAATTATATCATTGAAAATGACTGGTTTGATTAGCCGTTCAAAAAGGAATATTTAACAGGTAAAAGTTACAGTTTGGATAATAAAAATTACTGATTAGGTATATGAAAGTTATTGATTAGATCATTTAAATATAACAGATTGAAGCATAAAAATCATTAATGAAAATATAGGATTAGGCCATTCAAAATGACAAATTCAATCAAGGACACTACCTGTATGGACAATTTAAAATGACAGATTTGGACAGTCAAATTTACTGATTATACCATTAAAAATGAATTATTTAGTCAATAATAGTAAGTTTAAGTTACTTATTATATAAGCAAAAATGAAAAAGTGATTTAGTGAATGAAATTGACTAATTAAATTAGTGAAATTTACTGCACAGGTCATTAAAAAGGACTGATTTAATTAGTTACGCTTACTGGTTAAATCATTCAAAATTATCATCTGAAGTAACTTATTACGTCATGTAAAATTATTATTTATGCAGTCAAAGTTAATCTAGATATTTAAAATTATTAAATTATTCCATGAAAGTCACAGTTTAGATCACTCAAAAAGACTGATTTGGCCAATTCACGTTACTTTATTTAACATTTATAATTACTAATTTAATGAATGCCACTATTATTTTTGGTAATTAAGAATAACTGATTTGGTCAGTCAAACTTATTGATTACATCATTCAAAATTGCTGATGCAATCAATAATATTACCAATTTGGATGATTTAACATGATAACTTAGGTCTGTTTAAGTTACTTATTAGATTATTCAAAACGAATTATTTCTCAGCCGAAGTTACTGATTCGATAATTAAGGTGACTGATTTATTTGGTCAGTTGGCGTTACTTTTTATATCATTTACAACGAATAATTTAGTCAATAAGAGTACTTGTTTATATAATTAAAAATAACTGATTTGTTCGGTCGAAGTTACTGATTATACCATTCAAAATGACTGATTGAATCAATAAATTTACCATTTGGGATAATTTAACATGATTGATTCGGTAGGTGCAAGTTATTCATTAGATAATTTAAACTGAATTATTTGTTCAGTCGAAGCTACTGATTCAATTATTCAAAATGCCTGATTTGATCAGTTGCCGTTACTGTTAATAACATTTTGAATGGCTAATTTAATCAATGACAGTACTAGTTTATTTAATTAAAAAGAGCTGACTTGTTCAGTGAAAGTTACTGATTATACCATTCAAAATGACGGATTTAATCAATACTATTACAAATTTGGATTATTAAATATGATTCACTCGATCATTTTTATTTACTTATGAAATCATTGAAAATGAATTATTAGGTCTTTATAAGTAACTTATTCAATTATTTAGGATGACTGATTCGATCAGTTGTAGTTACTGTTTATAAAATGTACAATTACTAATTTAATCAATGGCAGTATTGGTTTAGGAAATTAAAAATAACTGATTTCACCAGTCAATTTTACTGATCACATCATTAAAAATTACTAATTCAATCAACAATATTACCAAATTGGATAATTCAACATGATTCATTCGTTCAATTTAAGTTACTTATTAGATCAGTCGCAATTAATTACTTGGCAGCCGAAATTACTGATTCAATCATTCAAGACGAACTCACTTGTTCAGTTGACGGTACTGTTTATAACATTTACAACGCCTAATTTAATCAATGAAAGTATTGGTTGAGGTAATTAAAAATAACTGATTTAGTCATTCAAAGTTACAGATTATACCATTCAAAATGACTGATTCAATCAATCAATTAACTAATTTGGATATATTAACATGGTTGATTCGGTGAGTTGAAGTTACTTACCAACTCATTCAAGATGACTGATTTCATCAGTAAGTGATTTTATTAGTCACTTTTGACTGATTAATCAGTCATCAAATCCTTATTATTCGAATCATTCAAAACTGATTGCGAATCAGTCATTTTTGACTTATTGAAACTTAGAGTGTGTCGCTTAGAATATCTAGAAAGCTGAGAAAAAGTGGAAAACGACCCTGAGAAAATGTCCGTGTCTCCAACTTTTTAAATAATAATAATAATAATATTATTATTATAATACCCGAGTCCGAGTGAGTCCATGGAGACTTCTCTCAAGCCACACTCTAGATACGTTTGTTCCGCTTTTTTATGAAACCGAAAGAGATGAACAAAAGAGGATTTTCATCATTCCTCGTGCCCTACTTCCGGCATCGAATAGACAATTAGACATCGTCCCTCGCCCCTTATTGTTCGAACCAGTGAAGATACCAGAAACCAGAATTCAATGTTAAATAATGAATGGAGATGCAAACACACTAATTGAATCCCTAATTATACGAGGTTACGAGTTACAAATCATTACCACACACACGCACAGGCGCACTGGTACGCGCGCGCACACGACACGCATAAGTAAATACACACACATATATATAATAAAAAAAAATTCTGAGACGCAAAAAACAAAAGACATACATTTTTTAATCATTTTATATACCCATGAAAATTAAAATAATTCAAAACCAATATTAATTCAAACCAATTTTCAATTAAAAAATTATTGTTTCACCAAAAATGGAATAAGTTAATTTGCAATTAACTTATTTAATTAAACTAAATTTTTTAAACTTTTGAATAAAAAAAAATTTGATTAAAAAATGTTTGTATTAAAATTTTTTCTATTACAAAAATTTCGTAATAAAAAAACAATAAAATAATTTCCAATAACATTTTTAAATTTGTAATCAAAGAACTAAATTTACTCATCTGATTTGATGAATTTAACGAAAAGAATTAATTTTTCACAAAGAAGATCAATTTTCGAACAAGTCGTTGAATTTTCAAAAAAAAAAACTTTTTGAAACCAAAATTTGAACTATTTCGAAACAATTTTTAATTTAAAAAATTCTGATTAATGAATTTAACCAAAAGAATGAATTTTTAACAAATCAATTAAATTTTCGCACAAGTAGTTGAATTTAAAAAAAAAATTAAATTTTTTAAACCAATATTTATAATATTTCAAAACCAATTTTGATTTTGTTTAATCTGAATTATGAATTTAACCAAAAGAATGACTTTCTAACAAATCAGTTCAATTTTCTAAGAAATTATTTAATTTTCAGAAAAAAAAGAAATTTTCAAAAAGAAAATTAAATTTCTAAAAAAACCAATGAATATTCAATAACAAAAATGAACTTTAAACAAATTAGTACAATTTTCAAGAATGAAGTTGAATTTCTTCACAAAAAAATTCAATTTTTTGCCAAGAATATTACTTTTCTATAAAAAAATACGAATTTGCGACCAAAAATAGAATATTTAAATTTTCCATTAACCAAATTAGTTTAAAAGTAATAATAAAAATTATTTTCAGCAAAATAGTTCAATTATCATTTTAAAAAATGAATTCTAAACGAAAAATGTCATATTTGATATTTTAAAATTCCATTAAAAAAATTAATTTTTAATTTAAAAAACAAAATATGAACAAAGTAATTTAATTGCCACCAAAGAGATGAAATTTCAACTAAAATAATGAATCTGCAACCATTTGCTTAAAAATTAATGTATATTTTCGAAAATTTATTTTTTTTAGATAATTTTTCAAATAGTTTAAGTTTCAAACTAAAAGATATCAACTTTAACCTAAAAGTTAATACGTACATTTTTATTTGAAAAGATTGATTTTTTACAGGAAAATGGATTTTGCACAAAACAGTTGAATTTCTAACAAGTAGTCGAATTTTCAACCAAACAGTTGAACTTTCAAACAATTTTAAAAATTTTTAATTAAAAAATGAATTTTTAACTTACAAGAAACGAATTTTCTAGAAAGCAGTTAAATTTTCAGTGTAAAAAGGTGAATTTTCAACAAAAAATCTACTAGATAATATTTTAAACGAAAAATATTTAATTGTAACTTAAAAACAGTTAAACAAAAAAGACAAATAAAAAAATAATTGAATGTTTAACAAAATAATAAAAATGTTAGCCAAACTTAGTTGCATTTTCAACAAAATAATTAAATTTTCAAAAAATTAGTTGAATTTTTTTACCGAATAGCCGATTTTTCATTCACAGAGATAAATTTTCAATCAAGAAATTTTCTATCAAAAAAGTGGAATTTTTAACCCAAAAGGATACATTTTTAAAAGAAAGAATTGAATTTTCCACGAAAAAGGATCACTTTCTATCCAAATAGTTAAATTTCAAGAAAGTAATCAAATTTTCAACAAATAAATAAATTTTTTAACAAATAGTTGAATTTTAAACATAAAAGGAAATACATTATTTTAGATAAATTTAATATATAGGTATTATATTAAATTCAAAATACAACACTTGAGATTTCAAGTCGAAATATAATGAATCTTCAATAAATTAGTTGAATTTTCAAAAAAAAGTTAATTTTCAACTAAAAAAGATGACTTCTCAACAAAATGGGAATTTTCTAGCCAAAAAGACGAATTTTCTATTCAAAAAGATAAATTTTCAACAAAGAAATTTAATTTCTGATAAAAAAGTACTTTTTGACAAAATATGTTAACTTTTAAGTAAATAATTAAATTTTCAAGAAAATAATTGAATTTTCAACAATTTAGTTAAGATTTTAAGCAAAAACTTATATTTTCAAATGAAAAATATTAATTTTCAAACAAGCAGGTTAATATTCAAGCCGGCTGAAATATACAGGTTGGCGATTATAATCAAAGAAAAAAATTACCGCTTTTTTCCCTAAACATTTTTCACGGTCAAACAAATTTTTTAAATCATTGACAAAAATTTTCAAAATTATATTATTTTAAACAATATTAAGCTAAAAACATTAAATATTGAACAATTGCATTTTTTAAAGAAACTGAACAATTCGTAAATTACAAGTTAAGTTATTTTAATTTTAAATAGTTTAAAACATCTCAAAATGCTTTCAAATTTTGTTTATAATCTTGAAACACTTACATGACGTTTTAAATTTAAAAAAATTTTTTAATTATATTTTTATTTTTTCAGAACCCCTAAGCATCTTTAAAAAAGATTCGATGATGTTAAGTTTTCCTAAAAATTGTTCTGAACATTTTTTTAATATTCTGCAAAATCAAAACAAAATTTTCATAAATTCTTCCACATTATTTTTGCAATTTTTTTAATATTTCTAAATCTTTTTAAATATTTTGATAAAATTAATTTTTCAAAAAAAAATCATTTTCAATTTTCCTCTGAATTTTTAAAAATTATTCTAAATAAAAAATCTGCCAAAATAAAATAAAATTGTAACGTTCAAAGTTTAGTTTTGAATATTTAATTTATAATTACTGATTTTGAATGAACAGTCAGATATTTCAAAATATGAAGTAATTGCTCTTTTCCTTAATTACACAGTTTCAAATTGAATGGTTTAAAAATGGTACATTTTAGACTGAAATAATATTTGAAATTTAATAAAAATGAGCATATTATCTTACAATTATTTTAAAATTTAAAATTCTTTATAAAGTTTCCATCGGTCATTTTCATTTGTTTGATAAGATTTTCCAATTAAAACAGTTTATTTTTAACGTAAGAATCTGAAAGTTCTAAAATTGTGAACTGATTCTGAATCGCCTTGTAAAATCAATTATTATTCACTTTTTAAATTTTAGAGTACAATTTAATTTTAAATATAATTAATTAATTTATACTTTCAGTTGATCAACTAAAAAAAATGTATTAATTAGTTTTTTAATTGGTCGTTGATTTTAAACGCTTACAATTATAAATTGTTTAATTCTTGAAAACGGCATTCTAAAATTCTTTAAATTAAAATGCAAGCTTAAAAATTAAAAACCTAAAATGTAAAAACTGTAACTAATTATTTAAAAAACGTTTGAAATCTAAGTTTAACCAATTTTTTGTCTACAAATTTGTCAAATTCCCGGTCAAAAAATAAATTCACTCTCCTTTCCCGGTTTTTTTTCCGGTCTCTTATTAAAACAAAAAATTGGCTTCTCTTGAGAAATGAGTTGAATTGAAGATTCTAGATTTTTCAGGCTACCCTATATAGTCATATGACTACATCCTAGAGGTTTTAGAATGCTTGTATTTTATGAATGTAAGACAGTGAAGGGGAAGGCTATCAAGCGGCCAATGGTCGAAGTCTTTGCACGGATTTTAACTGACGGCTCTTGCGAAATTAAGTTCTAGCTTTCCCGAGCGATTCGATTCGATTCGTGAAAAGAAACTTGCTGGCAATATTTTACTGCCCAATAAAATGATGTCTAAATACGTAATTACCAACAACTTTTAATCCACTTTTCATCATCCTTTCCAACTTTTCAAGAAGGAAAAACCCTGCTGGATCTAAAAAGCCAGAGAATGTGTCTGTCTGTCTGTTTCCACAGTAACTTTTGAAAAAATTAATCTATTATATTGGCCTTTGGCACACTCTTTTAGTGTCCTAAGCTAAATTCCAAATTCGTTAGTCAGCCATTTTGGATGAAAATTCTAAAAGTGAGCGCATTTTGAAAATACAAGTTTATCATAACAACTTTTTAAATCTTTTCGAAGAATTAAAAATTCAAATTTTGACCACACAAGAAAAAACCAAAAATTCACACTCGAGTGCGAAGTACGACATTCGCGATGAGAATGTGTTCGTTAAAGCCAAAGGAGCTTTAACCAAAGTGAATTCACAATCAACAAATTACTGTTGTCGATGCTTTCACCTATGGTTTTAAAATGGCTGTGCACAAAGATTGTGAATTTCTTGAATTTTATTAGTTTAAAAGTAAAGGAAATTAACCTACACGTCCATCTTTTTCAATTCCATCTTCTCTATCTCATTCTATTCTACTTCTATCACCGTCAATCCTTTATCTATCCACGTCAATATTTTTCTATCTCTCGGTTAATCTAAATTTTTGCCTATATTTTTTTATCTATTTATTTCACGTCCATCTTTTTCAATCCTATCCTTCTTCTATCCCGGCCAATCCTCATCAATACTTTATCTATCTGTATCTTTATCTGTTGAAATTAAAAGTTTAAAAAATTTATTTATAACACAAAAAAATCAAATTTCCAACAAAGAATTTTGAATTTTCTACCTAAAAAATTGATTTTCCATGAAAAATTTACTAGTTAATATTTCAATTGAAAAATAATTGTAAATTAAATCAAAAAAAGTTTTCATTAAGAAAAACAGTTGTACTTTTAACCACGACAAAAAAAGAAAATAATTTTAAACAGAATACATTAATTATGAACTAAGCAGTTAAATTTTCAACCGAGAAGATTATTTTCCTATTAAAAAATACGAATTATCAACAAAATAAATTTACTTTTCACTAAATAGCTGCATTTTCAACCAGATAGTTGAATTTTCAACTTGAAAATATGAATTTTCTACAAAAAATTAATTTTTAATTATGTAGTTACATTATCTTCCAAAAAAGGCAAATTTTCAAAAAAATAAATACATTTTTAAACAAACAGTTGTATATTTTTTTTAAATGATTAATTCGATACCTTAAAAGACCAATTTTTAACAAATTACATAAATTTTCAACGAATGGTTTAATTTTTAAACTAAGAATGATCCATTTTAAATCAAAAATACAATAGTTCAATTTTTATTACAGAAAATTAATTTTTAACAAACAAACAAAAGGAATTTTCTACCAAACAGCTGAATTTTTCTCTAAATTTTTGAATTTTATAGTCAAAAAGACGAGTTTTATACAAAACAGTTAGATTTTCAACCCGAAATCATAAACTTCCAACAAAATTGTTTGAGTGTTTTTTATTTAAATTAAAAATATTTTTTGTTTGCTTAAAATTTTACTTTTATATTTTTCGTTTAGAATTTGGTTAAAATTTTGTTGCTTTCTTGACAGAAAAATCTTTCTTAGTTGCAGTATTTTTGGTTTAGAAATTTAAATGCTTTGATTGTAAGTCAAAAAACTTTAAAAAAATTATTTTTGAAGATCTGTCTCTTTGGCTAAAAATTGATCTTATTTGTTAAAAATTTCCCTTTTAATAGAAAAAAAAATTTTAACTGCAAATTAAATTATTCCATTTTTGGTTAAAATTGATCGTTTTTAATCTTTCTCGTATAAAAATTTTATTTTTGACGTAGAATATAGATCTAGAGAATTCGTCTTTTTCGTTTGAAAATTAGAATAACATTTTTTACAGGGCAAAATAAATGTTTAATTAATTTAATTTTTTCATTTATTTTTTTATTTATTTAATTTATTTTTTTAATTAAATTTTTTCCATGGTAAAAATAAACGTATTTTCAATTAGTTGAATTCAAGAAAAAACACGAATTTAAAAAAAAATGAATTCTTAATCAAAATGAAATTTTAACTAAATAGTTGCATATTATATCAAAATAGTTAATTTCTGAACCAAATAGTTGAATTAAAAAAAATGTCTACCGAAAATTAACTAGTTACATCTTTAGTTTTAAAAATGTATTTAAAAAAAGAATTGAAATTTAATTTAAATATAAATTCAAATATAACTTTGGAATTTAAAAAAAGGAGATTTATTATTTACCCAAAAAATCAATTAATAAAAAATACATTAATTTTCTACAAAACAATTGAATTTTCCACCCAACGTTAAATAGTTGAATTTTCAACAAAATAGTTAAATATTCATAAAAAATGAACCAAACATGGAATAGTTACATGTTTAGTTCAAAAATTATTTTTAAACGAAAGAATTAATTTTCTTCTAGTTAAACTTAACCAAAATAAACAAATGTTTAACTTTTTTAATTTTTTAATTTTCAAAAAAGAAAACTAATTTTCCACAAAATACTTAAATTTTTAAATCTACACTGTGATTTTTTAATATAAATGTTAAAATTCTACCAAGTAGTTAATTTTTCAAATAAATAATTTAATTTTTAAACAAATAGTTAAATTATCTATGAAAACAGTTCAATATTTACAAAAATTATTTATCAAAATAGTTCAATATTTACAAGAAAAATGGATTTTAAACCAACTAGCTGATTTTTTTACTAAAAATATGAACATTTTTAAACAAACAAAAATTATTTTTTACGAAATAATTTAAGTTTTTTACTCGAAAATAAAAGTTGTAAACAAAAATGTTGATTTTCAAATATATAACTTAATTTTCTCCCAAATTGTTGAACTTTCAAGCCAAAAAGATGAATTTTCTACAGAAGAGTTCAATTTTCATACTGATAAGATTAATTCTCAACGAAATATATGAATTCTCAACCAAATATTTTTGATCAAAAAAATCAAATTTTCCAACAAAATAGTTCAAATCCAATAATATGAATTTCCAAAGAAACAGTTAATAATGATCAAATAATTGTATTTCCAATCAAATAACTAAATTTTAAACCCAATAGCTAAATTTCTAGTCAAATGAATGAATTTTCAATTAGAATTATTAATCTTTAAAAAAAAGTTTAACAAAGTAGTACAATTTCCTAACAAAAAGAATAATGTAGTAACAAAAGAGAAAAATTTTTAACAAAATACAGGATTTTTAACTAAAAAGATCAAGTGTTAACGAAAAATATTTTTTTTCCAACAAAAAACAAAAGAATTTTCAACCACGTAGTTGAACTTTCAACCAAATATGATGAATTCTCAATGAAAAAATTAATAGTAGATTTTGCAACTAAAAACGATGAATTTACACATAAAAAGAATAAATTTTCAAACAAAAATAAAATAGTTCAATTTTTCAGTTAAAAAAATTAATTTTCAGCGAAAAACAAAGAAATTTTCAACGAATAAAATAAATGTTTGGAAAAGTAATTGAAATTTTCATCTAAGTAGTTCCATTTTCTACCAAAAAAATGAGTTTTTGATAAAGTAGATAGATTTATCAGAAAATAATAATTAAATTTTCTGAGATGATTTATGAATTATTTTTCTTGAAACTATATTGGATAATCATAGTTTTTTGGGTAAAAGTATTTTCATGGTCGCTGAGCATAAAGCATCTTACACAATATCGAGGAAACGAAAGAAATAATTTTCCAGCTTTTTTTGTCAGATTATAATTTTTATAAAAATGGCGTGTTTGGCTCATGAATAATCGACTCACACCTCACTTTTAACTTTTGCCACGCTTCAGTTGTTCGTGACTGAAAACAGAAAGTTGGCCGCAGGCACATTCGGAAACGAAATATCTTGGGTCACCGGGACGAAAAATAAAAAATCTAATTTTTATTTAAAATTTTTTAAATTAAAACCAGAAAAAATATTATCGATCCTGAAGCCAATTAAAAAATCTTCTTTACTGCCAAAAAAATATTTTATGTTCATTTGAGGGTAGCCGAAAAACTTCCTTTTTAAATTTCCCGCACTTTTCCTTCTGATTTTTTTTTCTCGCACCCTTAATATTCAAATCTCATTTTGGTAATTTTTTGAACATAGAATATTTTATAAAACAAATTCAGATAAATATGAACATTTTTTAAATTTATTTGTTTATTTCAACCAGAAAAGATTAGTTTTCTACTAGGAAAGATAAATTTTTCATTTAGAAGGACCAATTTTCAACGTGATAGTTGAATTTTCTACCAAAAAAGTTCAATTTTTAAGAAAATAATTTAATTTTCAACAAAATAATTACATTATTAACAAAAAACTTTAATTTCTAACCAATTATTTAAATGTTCTAATTACAGATATTAATTTTAAAACGATTAGTCGAATTTTCCAACAAAAAAGATTCTAATTTAACCAAAAACAAAATATTTGATTATGAAAAAAGTTGACTTTAAAACTTGAAAAGACGAATTTTTAAACAAAAAATTAATTTTTAATATAGAAAGATAAATTTTCAACGAAAAAGGTTAAGATTTAACAAAAAATTTGTATTTTGAACCAAATAAATCTTTGTTTTGGAAAATAATTGCAATTTAAAACCAAAAAAATTAATTTTCAACAAAAAAGTCCATTTTTAATCTAGAGGGATGAATTTTAATTAATTAGTTAAATTTAAAAAATAGTTGAAATTTGAAGCAAAAGAAAGTAATTTTCAGTAAATGAATTGAATTTTCAACCAAAAAATTAAGCTTTCAACCAAATAGATGAATTTGTAACCAAATAGTCAAATTTTTAATAAAAAAATCTTTAACCAAAAACTGTTGCATTTAACAACATCTTTAAATTTTCAACCAAATAGTTGAATTTTCGACGTAAAAAGATTAATCTACAATCAAATACATTTATTTTCTACCCAGAAAAATATTTTATAAATAAAATAATATACAATTAAAATTGTAAATTGATTTATTTCAAACAATAAATAAGACTTTTCTACCTTAAAACAAATCAACTCATATTTCATACAAGTAATTGAATTTAAAAAAAAATTCAATCGTTTTATTTTCAATCAAAAATAGTTAAATTCAAACTAAGTATAAAAAAGACGAGTTCTCACCAAAATAAGTTTAATTTTTAACAAAATATTCGAATTTTCAACTAGAACAGATATATTTTCAAAGAAATATGGAATAATTAAATTTTCAATTAAAAATGTTAATTTTGAACGAAAACAGATATTTTTCCCCAAATTAATGGGTTTTTAACCAAATAGTTCAATTTTCAACCAAATAATTGGAATTTCTACTGAAAAGGTTGAATTTTTAACCAAAACGATAAATTTTCAACTAAGCAGTTAAACTTTTTCAAAAAAAAAAAGAGTTTTCAACCCAACATTTACACTTTTCACCAAATATTGTGACATTTGTACAAGAAAAATATGAATTTTATAACTAGAAAATTAATTTACAACAAAATAATTTAATTTTTAACCCTAAAATACGAATTTTCGATAAAAAAGTTCATTTTCAAACAATTAATTGAATTTTCTACCAAGAAGAAAATTAGTTGAACTTTTAACCCGAAATTGTTTAAACAAAATAAATTAATTTTTAAACACACAGTTAAATTTTGAAGTCAAAGATCAATTTTTATCCAATAATAAAAAAGTTAAATATTCAGTAAAAACAATTTTGAACAAGGAAAAACAAATTTGTTACCCAAAAGAATAATTTTCAGTAAAACAATTAAATTTCAAAACCGAAAATATGAATGTACAAAAAAAATTAAATTGCAACCAGATAGTAGAATATTTAACGAAAAAAGTGGAAACTTCATAACAAAAAGAGAAAATTTAGTTTTTGACCGAAAAAATACGAATTTTCAATTTATTAAGTTCAATTATCAAAAAAAAAAATCTAAAAGTTATATTTTTAGATTGCAGTTAAATCTTAGAGATATTAATTCAAGAAATTAATTTCTAAACAAGAAAAAACGAATTTTCAAGAAAATAATTCAACTTTCAACCAAAGTGATCCTCAACTCAAATTGTTAAATTCTCAGTTAACAGAATTAATTTGAAAAAAAAGCATTTTCAACCAGAAATAATTTTTCAAAGAAAATTATGAATCTTCAACTTAAATAGTTAAATTCTTAGTTAACAGAATTATTTAAAAAAAAAACGAATTTTCAACTAGAGATGATTTTTCAACTAAATTGATGAATCTTCAACACGAATGGTTAAATTTTACAATTAACAGAATTAATTTTTAAAAAACGAATTTTTAACCAGACATAATTTTTAAACTAAAATAAAAAAATCTTTATTTCAAATAGATAAATTTTCAGTTAACAGAATTCACTTTCAACCGAAAAAATCTTAATTTAAAAAAAGTAGAATTAAAAAAAATGCCTATAAAATATTTGAATCCTCAATCAAAGAAAAATAATTTTAAACCAAACTGTTGCATTTTTATTCAAGAATAATATATTTCTACAGAAACAAACGACGTTTTCAACCAAAACTGAAGTTCAGCACGGACACAAACCCCAGATGTCGTTAACCGTCGGTAACAGAAATTTACAAGTAGTATACCTGTCCGGAATGATTGGAAGATAACTATAATTATTTTTGATCTGTAATTGATTGATAACTGGGTATATTTCGAAGCCGAAAAGTGAAATTATGTTCTCATAGAGAAAATAATCTCTAGAATTTGAAGCAGCGGAGTGAATTTAATCTTGTCAGAGGGCCAATCAAAGGGCCATTATTATCTGAACTTGTTAACGCGAGGAAGAGAGCAAGGCGGAAAATTAACGTCAGTGAGGCGGAAAATGCAAGCCAGTTGTTCATCTCTTACGACATGGTCATTCTTCAAATGAGACCTTCATTAAATAAAAAATTAGAAAATTTTATTACAAAATATTCTAAATCCGAATCACAAAAATTATGAAAATATTAAGAAACAGCTTTTCATAAAATTTAAAAATGAAGAAAATTATAGGGGGAGTGGTACACATTGGATAATGTGTATTCTTGAACTGCAAATTAATCTATTCATTTTTATTTTTTTGTAAATTAAAACTATTTGATTAAAAATTAGTGTATTTTGTTAAAAACTTTTTTTTTTGCTTAAAAATTAATCGTTACGGTTAAAACTGAATATAATAAATAGAAATATAAATAAAAAATAATAATTTTGTAAAAAAGACATTTTTTTCTTATAAGTTCGTTGGTACAAATTAAACCATTTGTTGACAGTTAACTTTTCTTATTGGAAAATCATATATTTCGTTGAAAATTCGTTTTTTTATGAAAAATTCTAGAATATTCTAGATTTATAGAGAATTCTAGAATTCTAGTATATTATGGAGCATACTGGATAACCAGTATGATATATAATTTACTAGAATTCTAGAATTCACTAGAAATTCAGACTTCGAGAACTCTCTAGAAATTCAGAATTCTAGAATTACCTAGAAATCTAGAATTTTCTAGAATATAGAAAAAAGAATTATAGTGTGGAGCGGTACATACGGGACAATGCATGTTTTCTCATAATAAAGTTTTATTAATCCCCCATATTTTTTTATTCATCTTCTTGAAAATTATTTTCTTTAATTGAAAATTAAAATGCGAGATTTGCATTTCAGCAAAAATTTTGAAATTTTCTTGAAAGAAATTGTAAATTCGAATCAGAAAAATCATGAATGTATTCAGAAAAAGCCGTTTCTACAATTTACAAAAGAAAATAATGTATACGGGGAGGATTGTACACACTGAATAATGCATATTTTCTTATAATACAAATTAAATCAATCGATTTGAATAATGTTCTACAATAAGGAATAGAATACACCTTGTGCGACATTTTTAGAACATTCACATTGTGGGAAAATAAGCATGATCCCGTATGGTCTAGAATTTACTGGAATTCTAGAATTCTCTATAAATCTAGAATTTTCTAGAAATTACAAAAGAAGAAAAATTATAGCGGGAAGTGGTACACACTAAACAATAAAATTGTTATCAATCCCCCATATATTTGTTATCACTTTATTGAAAATTATTTTCTTTAACTGAAAATTAATCTATTCCATTTTTTATTGTGAATTTAATTTTTTAGTTAAAATAAAAACAATTTGGTTAAAAATTAATGTATTTTGTTTAAAAAATTGTCTTCTTCGGTAGGCTATGGTTAAAAGTAAAAATAAAATTTACAAATTTGGTCGAAAAGTAATTTTTTTATGAATTATTTGGTACAAACTTAAACCATTTGTTGACAATTACCTTTTCTTGTTGAAAAATCATATATTTCGTTAAAAATTCGTGTTTTTGATAGAAAATTCTAGATTTCTAGAGAATTCTCGAATTCTCCAGAAATCCTCTAGAATTCTCTGGTTAACCAGTATGATCTATAATTTACTAGAATTTTAGAATTTTCTAGAAATTCTCCAGAATTTTCTGGATAACCAGTATATGATCTATAATTGACTAGAATTCTAGAATTCTCTCTAGACTTCTCTAGATATCTAGAATTCTATAGAAATATAGAAATTCTCTACAATTCTCAAAAATTCTCTACAAATCTAGAATTTTATAGAATTAACAAAAGAAGAAAAATTATAGGGGAGTCTTACATAGTGGATAATTCATATTTTCTCATAATAAAATTTCTATTAATCCCGCATATTTTTTTCATTTTTTTAAAAATTATTTTCTTTAACTAAACATTAATCTTATCCATTTTTTATTGTAAATTTATTTTTTAGTTAAAATAGAAACTTTTTGATTAAAAATTAATGTATTTGGTTAAAAATGTTTTTTTTTGTAGAAAATGAATCATTATGGCTTAATATAAATATAAATAAAAATGTAATAATTTTGTGAGAGACATTTTTTTGTTATTCTTTGGTAGAAAATTAAACTATTCGTGGACAGTTAACTTTTCTTGTTTAAAAATTGTGTATTTTATTAAAAATTTGTGTTTTTTGATAGAAAATTAATCTTCTTCGTTGATTTTTTTATTTGAAAAATAATTTGTTTAACTGAAAATTAAATTAGTCCGTTTTTTATTTTTGGTTCATTTTTTCAATCAAAATAGCAACTATTTGCATGAATTATATATAATTTTTCTACGATTTGCGAGAAAAATTAAGACAGATTCGAAAAAGAAATATCTTTTAATCTTCTAATATTCTTAAAATTTTTTCTCTCAAAATAAAAATGCAGTATAAATTTTCCCAGGAATCTAAAGAACATTTTTGTATTATTTTTAAACGTGCCAAAATTCTTAAACAACTTCTATATTTGAGTGTTTTACAATTTTTTGAAATCTTTTCAAGTTTAAACTTTTTTTTTATTTCAAAAATTTGAAAATTTTTACATATCTCTTCAGCTGATGCGAATTTATTCATAAAATTTTGTAGTTATTGAAAAATTCAAAAATTGCTTTGAAATTCTTGAGATACATCTTCAACATTTTCGGAAACCATTTAAAATGTTTAAGATAATTTTAATTTTCTCTTAAAATTTAATTTTTCAAACTAAGCAATCGTTTTTTATTTTTCCAGGAATTTTTAAAAAAATTAGTTTATTCTCTTGAGACCTTTCAAAATCCTTGAAAAGCTTCTAAATTTTATTTTGTAATCTTCTAAATTCTATGACTGTTATTTTAGGTCCTTTGAAATCTTTTTCAATTTTCTTTAAAAATTATTTTTTCAAATAAATATCAATACAAAAGTCTCAAGAATCTTAAAAATATATATTTATTCATTGGTAAAACATCCGACTATTGGGTTGAAAAATCACCTATTTTTGTAAATAATGCAACTACTGTTTGCTTCTAGTTGGTTGTCTTCTCACTTTTCTTTCCTCTTTTTTATGTTTGTAAACATAAAAAATTTTTTCTTTTTTAGGAAAATTTCTGTCTTTTTCAAATTTCAATGGGAAAATTTGTGTGGTGGTTGTCAAAATTTGTTCGTTGGATTCTTAGTTTTATTTTCAAAAATTCTACGCATTATTCGATTTTCGTTACAGTTTCTTTTTTGAAAATTCAACTATTTGGTTGAAAGATAATGTATTTTACAAACTTGTCTTTTTTGGTAAAAAATTAATGTATTTGGTCAGAATTAATGTTTATGGTGGAAAATTAAATTATTTGTTAAAAATTCAAAAATTTTATGAAAAAGTATTTTTTTTTAATGCAACAACTTTAGTGTAAAAATGTCAATATTTCAGTTTAAGATTCGTCATTTTAGATAAAGAAAAATTAACTATATTTAATTTTTGTGGAAAATTTATATTTTTTAGTTGAAAATCCAACTATTTAGTTTGGGAGTGGCACATACTGGATAATGCAGATTTTCTCTGAACATAAATTAAAATTATCCACTTTAATAATTTTCTACCAGAATTTACTGAATTATGACTGCAAAAAAAATTTAAAGTGCTTTAATAGAATTCCTAGAATGAGAAAATAGGCATTATCTAGTATGTACCACCCTACCTTTTCCTACATTGTTATTACTCAATTTTTACAATAAATAACTTCGTAAATCTTTTAGAAAAAATATGAACATTTTATAATTTTATAATTTATATTTAACAACATTTATTTTTCAAAACTTTTGAACAGTTATGATAATTTAAAAATTGACAATCCTTCAAATTTAAAATATTTCAAATTTTTAACTTTTATTTAGAAAAAGTTTCCCCCTTTTTTAAAATTTTCATTACTTAATTTTTATTTATAAAATATCCATATAAAAAACCAGAATAAAAATTAGATACTTTTTATAATTCAATGCAGAACCATGGCTAAAATACTGTAATTGAAGCTCTTGCGTAAAATAATTAAAATTGAGAAATAGAGTCGGCCTTATTAGCTCTAGAACAATAGTTTCTATTTCAACGAACCGAAATTGTTTTCTATTTTTCAGAGCTGTTGCAGCTGAATAATTAATTTCCCGCCCGCATAATATGCGGCATGACCTAAGGGGCCGTACTTAAATTACGTAACAGATTATAGACCCTCCCTAAGGCCCCTCCGCCCCTCTGAACCAAAACTTAAAAAATATTTCCCCCCCCCCCCCCCTTCTATTGTACGTAATTTTTATTTTCTATAGATGTTTTGTTAGGTCCGAGAACTTCTTTTCCTAAGTTTCCTGAATTTTCCTTGACTAGTTTTTCATTTTACTTAATTATTAATATAAAAATATCAGCATTTTAATCTTGGAATAATTTTAAAATAGAATCTTTTATAAATAGAACAGAAGAGTATTTCAGATAAAAATTTAATTATTTATTTTTCATACAAAAAATTCTTTTCGTCTCTGCGATAGTTTATTTTTCAATAAAAAGATTACATTTATACAAAACAAAGGATTTTATAATTTAGAAACGGATTTTCAACACAAAAAGACTTTCACTGAAGAGAAATAAAATTTTATCTAAATTTCAATGCAAGAAAATTATTTTTTTCTTCGACAAACGGAGAATTTTCAACTAATAAAGATCAACCTTAAAAAAATGGAAAAATTAACTTGAAACAAAAATAAAGAAGACCTTTCCACTGAAGAGTTAAATTTTCACTAAATATTCAACCAGAGACAACAAAATGAATTTTTAACAAAGCAGTTTACTTTTACCAAAGTTGTTGAATTTTCAAATAAAAAAGATTTTTTTTCAACAAAATAGTTACATTTTCGATAAAATACATGAATTTGCAACTAAAAAAATAATTCTTAACTAAAATTACTTCTTAGCAAAATGATTCAACCAAATATTTTAAACAAAATGGTTAAATACTCACACAAAGACGAATCATTTTTTACCACAAAGTTTAATTTTTATTTTAAAACTTCTACTAAAACAGATAAATTTTTTAATGAAAACGATAAATTCTCAAAAATATAGTTGAATTTTCGGTTAAAAAAATTTCAGTTGACTTTTCACGATAAAAATATAAATTTTTATATAAGAAATAATTTTCTACGAAAAAAATTGAATTTTCAATCCAAAAAGAGGAATTTTTTAAGAACACCGAAAATGAATTTTTAACAAAATTGTTGAATTCTATACCATATAGTTGCATTTTTATCAAAAAAAAAGATATTTCTCTTAAAACAGATGAATTTATATTTAAAAAAAAAACAATATTCAAAACATAGTTAAATTTTCTGTTAAGAAAGGTTCCAGTTGACTTTTAAAGATCAAAATATGCATTTTTTAACAAAAGATAAGTTTCTACAAACAAATTGAATTTTAATCTAAAAAGAGGAATTTTGAACAAAACGAAAATGACTTTATAACCAAATTGTTGTAATTCTCCACAAAATAGTTGCATTTTTATCCAAAAATATGAAATTTCTCTTAAAACAGATGAATTCTTATATTACTTGAAAAAACAAATTCAAAGGCATAGTTAAATCTTCTGTTAAAAAAGATTCCAGTTTACTTTTAAAGATAAAAATATGTATTTTTCAACAAAAAATAAGTTTCTACGAACAACTTTGAATTTTCAATCCAAACAAGTTTTTTAAAGTTGAATTTTCATACAGAAAAGATTTAAGTTCATTTCTCAACGCCAAAATATAAATTTCAAACTAAAAGTAAATTTTTGACAATACAATAGAATTTTCAACCAAAAAGGATGACTTTTTTACGAAATATATTAATTTTAATCCAAATAGTTGCATTTTTAACCAAGAAAGATGAAATTTCTCTTAAAACAGATGAATTTTTAATTAAAAATCAAATTCAATTCTATAATTGAATTTTCATCCAGAAAAGGTTTCAGTTCTCTTTTCAACACCAAAATATTTAATTTGAACAAAAAGTAATGTTTCTAGAAAAGAGTTAAATTTTAAACAAAACAGTAGAATTTTCACCCAAAAAGTATGACTCTGACAAAATTGTTGAATTTTCAACCAAATAGTCACAAAATTTTTTTCTGCCAAAAATATATTGTACACACTGCACAAGTATACTGATCATATTTTTCCTACATAAAACTTTTTACACCAAATTTTTTTTACACAGAATATTTCCTGCACAGAATTTAATATTGTTTAATAGTTTTATTTTTTTCCTACACAAAATATTTTCTACAAAAAACATTTCCTACGCAGAAAATTGCATACTGTTTTATTTTTCCTGCACAAAACTTTTTCTACACTAAATGTTTCCTACAGAGAAATTTTTCTACAGTGAAAATTTCCTACAAAGAATCTAATATTGTTTAACACTTTTATTTGTTTCCAACACAAAATATGTTGAAAAAAGTGTTCGTAGGAAAAATATAATGGTATTAAATTCTGTGTAGAAAAAGTTTTATGTAGGAAAAATATAACAGTATTAAATTCTGTTTAGAAAACATTATGTGCAGAAAGTATTTTGTGTAGGAAAAAAATAAAACTATCAAACAATATTAAATTTTGTGTAGGAAATATTCTGTGTAGAAACAAATTTGTATACGCATAATATAAGAGTACTAATTTCTGTGTAGGAAACATTTTGTGCAGAAAAAATACAACAGTTTTAAATTCTGTGTAGGAAATATTTTTTGTAGGAAATCTGTTGTGTCGGAAGAAAATGAAACTATCGAAGAATATTAAATTCTGTGTACGAAACATTCTGTGTAGAAAAAAATTTGTGTAGGAAAAATATAACAGTATTAATTTCTGTGTAGGAAATTGTTTTGTGTAGGAAAAATATAACAGTATTAATTTCTGTGTAAGAAATATTTTGTGTAGGAAAAAAATAAAATTATCAAACAATATTAAATTCTGAGTACGAAATATTCTGTGTAGAAAAAAATTGTATAGGAATAATATAAGAGCATTAAATTCTGTTTAGGAAATATTTTATGTAGAAAAAGTTTTGCTTAGGAAAAATATAACAGTATTAATTTCTGTGTAGGAAATATTTTGTGTCGAAAAAAAATTAAACTATCAAACAATATTAAATTCTGTGTAGAAAATATTTTGTGTAGGAAAAAAGTAAAACTATCAAACAATATTCAATTCTGTGTACGAAATATTCACTGTAGAAAAAAATTTCTGTAGGAATAATATAAGAGTATTAAATTCTTTGTAGGAAGCATTTTGTGTAGAAAAAGTTTTGTGCAGGAAAAATACAGCAGTATTACATTCTGTGTAGAAAATATTTTGTGTAGAAAATCTTTGTGTAGGAAGAAAATGAAACTATCAAACAATATTAAATTCTGTGCAGAAAAAATTTTGTGTTGGAAAGATATAAGAGTATTAAATTCTGTGTATGAAATATTTTGTGTAGGAAAAATTTAATCAGTATATTTGTGTACGATATATTTTGTGTAGAATAAAATTGTGTAGGAACAGCGTTGCTTTCTGGCAATAAATTGCTTTTTTTGAATAAAAAATATAAATTTTCAACCAAATCATAAAATTTATAATTAAAAAGATAATCTTTAGGAGAAAATTTTTAAGAATTTGCAAAAACTACGTACATGAATGAAGGACCTCCTCCACCCTAAAGTAGCAAACAGTAACAAAATGACTCGCCCCCCCCCCCCCCCCCCCCCCCCCCCCCCCCCCTTCAGCTTTTACATAATTTAAGTACGATCCCTTAGTAATAAAATATTACGCCACTAGGGCTCAGTACAACATGAAACGTATTGCCTCGCATAAATTTTTAAAAAATCGTGCAAGAAACTTGACGTGCTAATAAATCATTCTAAAAATAAAGGTCAGCCCTCCCAACGTCTACAATCAATCTGTCCTACAGAGCGATCACAATCATTCATTTATCATTTGATTTTTAATAATTAATATTTCATGTCGACGAATTTTTCTTCCGAGTGTTCATTAATCAAATAAATATAATTTATAAAAAGTTGTTTCTCGAATAAAAAAATAAAATTTTAAAAATGTATAGGAGAGAGTGGTACACAGTGGATAATTAATATTTTTCATAATTAAAATTATATTAATGCGTTTTAAAAATTTTCTGAAAGAGTTAATTCAATGAAGAATACAAATGACTGAAGGATTTTTTTAATTGAAGAATAAGAGTAACCTTTCTACAAAGGATAATGGGACCTAGAGTGTATAATCGTTATTTAAAAATTTTTTAAATACTATCGTATGTGAAATAATTGATTTAATTTAATTAAAAGTTAAGACACTGTTAGTATTAATAAATTGAAATTAAAATTAATTATTTTCCTTTTATGTGTGCTCCTGATTAATGATTATCTTCTGTAAGTTGCATTATCCGCAGTTGGAGGTTTCCCCTCCCTAAATTTAAATTGTTATTTTAATTCAATTTGAAACGACTGAATCAGACACTTCAAATTACTGATTACATGTCAGAACAGTTATTGATTTGTCTGTTATATTTTAAGTTATAATTAAATCAGTTATTTAATGAAAGAAGAACAAAAATATAAAAAAATAATAAATAAATAAAAATAAATACCCAATTAAGTATGGTTTCCAAATTTTTAGAATCTATCTTTTAGATGCTTTTAAGTTAGATTTTTATTCTAATTCAAATTTCTAAAGAAATAAATAAAATATTTATTTCATACACACTCAAAATCTAAATCAATCCAAATTTGACTGGTTATATTATTCAAAAATCTTTTCTCTAAGAAAGAAGTAATTTCTCCCAAACGAACAGTTCCTTTAACAGATAAATCAGTAATTATTGTTGGCTCAATAAAAAAGTCACTTCAAGTGACTGATTTTCAGTAAATAGAAGTAAACAGTGGAAACTACTAATCAGACCATTAAAAATGATTTTTTTATTTATTGCAAGTTAGATTTTAGATTATTTACAATAATCAAGTGGCTTATTGTAAGTTACTGTTTCATTTATTCAAAATAATTCATTTTTCAGTGAAAATAATAAATTGAATAATTTAAAATGACTGATTCCATCACTTTTTTAATTACTTGAAATTTGACTAATTGAATGAATGTAGGATACCTTGTCTGAAAAATCAGTCATTTCTACTGCCAAACCAGTCGTTTTAACAAATTAATAAGTCAGTAAAGACGACTGAATCAATCAGTGTTTTAAAAGACAGATTTTTAATTAAAAAAAGTAAATTTTGAAAGATGCTGATTCAATTAGCAAAAGTTACAGTTTACATAATTCAAAAATTACTGATTTAATTAGTGAAAATAACTGATTAGCTTATACTATTCATAATTACTGACTTAATCAATGAACGGACTCATTCACACAGCGAGAATTACAGATTTAAGCATTCACAATGCCATATTCTATAACTTTAAAGTAATTCAAATTTGACTGATAAATTAAGGAAGCATGTTTTTAACTGAATAATTAGTCATTTGCACTGCCAAAATAGTAAATTTTGCAAACGAACCAGTCAATTTTGATGAATGATTAAATTATTTATTTGAAAGACAGATTTTCAGTCAAAATAAGTAAACAGTTAAAGGAACTGATTTAGAACAATTGATTTAATCTGAAAATTGCGGTTTAAAATATTCCAAATGATTGATTTCATTAATGAAAGTTAGCGGCTAAACCATTTAAAATAACTGAATAAATATTTGAGAAAAGGATTTATTCAATGGAAGTTACAGTTTAAATCAATCAAAATGTCTGATTCGTTCAATGGAAGGTAATCATCGAAAATGACTGATTTCTTTCATTAAAATTACAGATTTGGAACATTAGAAACCAATTAAATATTGATTTATTGCACATTTTTTCTTTTAAATCCGTCGAAATTCGACTGACTGAATGAATCAAACTTGCTTTGCTTAGTTAATACAAGTGAAAATCGAAAACTACTGATCAGACCATTACAAATTTATAATTAAATCAGTAAAAATGACAGTTTCTTTAATTCAAAATAAAATATTTACTTAATAAAAATCATTGGTTAGATCAATTAAAATGAATTATTCAATTATTGAAGGTTACTGATTAGACCAGTAAAAATTTCTGCTTTTATTATGGAAAGTTGCAGATTAGACAAAAAAAAAAGATTTGATTATTCAAAGCTGCTGATCAGATCATTAGAAATGACTGTTTTAATTAGTTATTTTTTAATTTGATATTGAAAAACGACTATTTTAATTATTAGTTATTAGCGATTAGACTATTATAAATAACAGATTAAGGCAATGAAAGTTACAGTTTAGATTATCAAAAAGACCGATTGCATTAGTTAATTCCACTGATTTTATTATTAAAACTGAGTGATTTAATAAGTTAAAGGCACAGCTTCGATCATAAAAATCTAATAATTTATGTAATTAGTCAAATTTTCTAATCAGACAATTAAAAATGACTGATTCAATTCATTAAAGCCACAGTTAAATTAATTCAAAATTATTAATTTAATTAGTGAAAGTTACACATTAGACTGATCGAAATGACTGCTTTAATCAATGAAAGTTACTGTTTAGATAATTCAAAATGACTCATTAGGTCTCTGGAAGTTACTGATGAGATCATACAAATGATTTATGTGACCTGTGAAAATTACAGATTGGAACACGTTCAGATAATTTTAAATGGCCGATATCCTCAACTAGATAAAAAACAGCTAATTAAAACATTAAAAATAACTGGTGTAATTAGACAAATTTACAGTTTCTATAATTCAAAATGACTGATTTGTTTAGCTGAAAATAATTATTACTTTATTTTTAATGATTTGAAGAGTAAGATTTATAGTTGAGATCATTTAAAATGACCTATTTAATAAGTGGAAGATACTGATTCAATCATTGAAAATTACTGATTGAATTAGTAAAAGTAGCTGATTAGACGAGATAAATTAACTGACTTAATAAATAAAATTTATAGTTTATATAATTTAAAATGTCGGATATAATCAGTTAAAGTTAATTAAAAATGAATGACTTATTTAGTGAAAGTTACTGGTTAGATCATCAAATATATCGATTTAATTAGTACTAGTTACTGATGGGATTAATTAAAATTACTGATTTTATCTGTGCAAATTACAGGTGGTATCATGTAGAATTACTGATTGCATCAGTTTCTTAAAATCTCCAATCAGATATATCAAATCAATGACAATTTTGACTGATTGAATTAATGAAACATTTTTGTAAAGAAAAATTAATGATTTCTACTGACAGAAAAATCGTTTTAATAGATAAAACAGTAAATGAATGAATCATTCAGTTGATGGAAGACTTATTTTTAGTCAATTTAAGTAAATAAAACTACTGACCAGATCATTCAAAATGAATGATTTAAGTATCTTAAGTTACAGTTTAGATAAATGAAAATGACTAATTTAATCAATGAAATATAATGGTTGGATAAATAAAAATAACTGGTTTAATTATTGAAATTTACAATTTAGATAATTGAAATGACTAATTATATTAGTGAAAGTTACTGATTAAAATATTCAAAATGACTGATTTAGCCAAAGAAAGTTACAACTTATTTAATTCAAAATAACTGCTTCGTTCACTATAGGTCACTGATTAGATCATTTGAAGTGACTGATTTTAGCCGTAGTTATTTTGACTGGTTTATCAGTTTTCAAATCCGCATTATTTGAATCAGTAAAAAATGACTGAGAACCAGTAAAAAATGACTGACAACCAGCCAAAACTGACTGCGAATCAGTCACTTTTGACTGAATCAAATGCAGATAACATGATAATTCTCATATTTTTTTCATTTTTGCCCCTGTAATGGACTTGACTAGATTACGAGAAGCAGGTTAACTTCCTGTAACTCACCTCAGCAAAAAATAGGAGCAAGATGAGGAGAGACCCGCAAAACCGAGAAAGCGGTTCCGGATGTCGATGTCTCAGCAGTCGCGTCATTCTTGCCTTGAGGGGAAAAATCCGACGATGGCACACTCTTCACTCTTCACGATACACACTCTTCACGTTACACACTCTTCACTCCCAGAAACTCTTCATCCCGAAAAGATCTTCACCTCAAAAAACTCTTTACACCCAAAAAGCTCTTCACCCTAAAGAACTCTTCACCTCAAAAAGCTCTTCATCCCAAAAAGATCTTAAACTTAAAAAACTCTTCTCCTCCAAAAAGCTCTTCACCCTATAGAACTCTTCACCCCAAAAAGCTCTTCATCCCGAAAACTCTTCACCCATCACTTTCGCCCTCTTTTTGAAAACAGCACTCGCGTACTTTAAAAAAAACTTTTTTGAAGAGCAGGGAAAGCTGGGACCACTTCAAGGTCGTCCGATGTGGTTTCCAAAATTTCTTCGGGCACTTTCCCGAAAAATTTGGAAGTTGAAGTATCACGAGAAACGGTGGCGGGTCCTGCCCCACGTCCTCGAAGAGAGGGATGACTCCTGTGCAGGGCCTAAATAGTCCCACCGATCAGGGCCCATTTTCCTTCTTGGCAAGTTTTTCTTTTTTTAATCTGAAAAAGTATTTTCCATTAATATTTCAATTTTATAATAAAAGGAAATTGTTTTTGTTTAATAATAATATATAGCCACATTTTTTAAATTTTTATAATCTAATTTTAATTCAATTTTTGAATTATTTTTTATTAAAATAAATTAAACTTTTTTCCATGATTTCAAAATTTTGAAAACTTTGAAATATCGGTTCATCTGACACGAATTTGTCATAAAATTTGCTAATTATGCAAAAATAAAAAAATTTCCTTTAAATATTCAGATAAATGTTTAAGAGTTTTGGAAATAATTTGAACTGTTAAATTTTTTTTTTTAGTTTCCCCTTCAAATTATTTTTTCAATTAAAATATCATTTTCAATTTTTTAAATTACTAAGTGTGCAAATCAATTTGTTTTAATAACGCGTTGCGATAATATTCGGAATTTTCTTCATACAGACTATTCTTGTGAATTAAATAAAATTTTCCTGCGATTCGTAAGAAAAATTAAGACAGATTTTTTAAGAAGCTTTTCAAAATCTTTTAATATTCTTACAAATTTTCCTTTCAAAACTAATTTTTTGAAATAAACATTCATTTGAAATATTCCCAGGGATCTAGAGAACATTTTTATATTATTTTTATTTTTTAAACACGTCAAAAATTTTAAAAATCTTATCAATTTTATTTGCTTAAAAATTTTTGAAATATTCAAGTTTAACATTTTTAAATTATTTCAAAAATTTGAAAACTTCGAAATATCTTCAGCTAACACAAATTTTTCATAAAATTGTGTAATTATCCCAAAATAAAAAATTGCCTTGAAATCTTTCAGATAAATTCTCAACATTTTTGGAAATCATTTGCAATTTTAAACTTAGAAAAATCTCTTAAAATGTAATTTTTTAACTAAAAATTTACTTGAAATTAATTATTTACTTGAAACCTGTAAAAATTCTTGAAATGCTTCTAAATTTTATTTGTTTGCCCTTTTTTAAATTATTTTTAAGTTAAAAATTTTTTAATGACTTCAAAACTTCGAAAACTTCGAAATGTCTTTTCAGCTGACACAAAATTTTCATCAAATTTTGTAATCTATATATAATATTTCAAAGATAAAAATGCCTTTAAATCGTTCGGATTCATTTTCAACATCTTTAGAAATCATTTTAGATGTTTCAAAATTGTTGTAAATTTTCTCTTAAACTTTATTTTTAAGTTAAAAAACCATTTTTGATTTTCCCAGGAACCTTAAAAAATTTGTTTTAATCCCTTGAAATCTTTCAAAGTTCTTACAAAGCCTTTAAATTTTAGTTCAAAATCTCGAAAACTCTACAGTCTCTTTTAGGTTCCTTACATTTTTTTCAATTTTCTTTAAAAACTAATTTTAAAAACTAAAAAGCATTACAAACTTTTTCAATAATCTTACGAAAATATTTTTATTTATTGGTAAAAATGCAACTATTTATTAAAGAATTTCTCTTTTTATGGAAAATTGATCTATTTTGTTTGAAAATTCAACTATTTTTGTATAAAACACAACTATTTGGTTAAAAATTAAATTATTTATTTAAAAAATTAACTACTTAGTAAAAAGTTAACTGTTGTTGTTAAAAATTCAGTTTCAGTTTAAAACTGTAACTTCTTTGTGAAAAATTCATCTATTTGGTTGAATATTTGTCTTTTGGGTAGAAAAATAATTTTCTTTTTTGAAAATTCAAAATTTTGGCTATGAAATCAACTATTCTGTTCAAAACATGCATTTTTTTGTTCAATTTAACTAAAAAAAAATTAATGTTTGGTTGAAAATTATTATTTTAAACTGAATAAACATCGATTCCTTTTTTGGCCAAAACCTTTTTTTGGGGGGGAAATTCAACTATTTGATTGGAAATTCACCTGTTTTGGTAGAAAATTCAACTATCGCTTTTGGGTAGAAAGAACAAGTGCTTTGTAGAAAATTTATGTTTTTTGTGGAAAATTCGAATTTTTTTGTAAAGAAAAGAATTTTTTATGAAAATTAATGTTATTGGCTACGGACTAAACTATTTCACTAAAAATATATTTTCTGGTTCAATATAGCTAGACCAAAATTATTTTCTTGTCGTTAAAAATTAATTTTTTAAATTGAAAATGTAAATATTTCATTTTAGGTTGTCATTTTTTTTCTTTGAAAAATAAACTATTTCTGTAGAAAAGCCAACTATTTGGTTTTTGGTAAAAAATTCAATTGTTTTGTGGAAAATTCATGTATTTTGTTGAAAATTCGTCTTTTTTTAGCATAAAATTAATCTTCTTTTTTTATAAATATTTTGGTTCAGGATTCAACTAATTGGTTAAAAAATCGTTTTTTTCAGTTGAATTCAACAAGTGGAAAATTGTTTTTTTTTTGTTGAAATATAATTTTTTACACTCAAACGGTAACTTTTCTATTTTTAATCACAAGCTTACATTTTTTATTGAAAATTCAACTATTTGGTTGAAAATTCATCTCGCTTAATTTGAAATTACATTTTTTGTAAAAATGAATTTTTTCCGGTTTAAAATTTAACTATTATATTGAATTAATGAAAGTAAGTTTCCTGGAAATAGTTGATAAGAACCTTTTTGTTTAAATTAATATTTATATTTATTATTCGTTTCTAGCTAAAGAGCCAGTAAAAAGCTGAAAATTTCAAAAAAAACTGCAACTTAATAGCATTACCGTAATAGAATATAGTTAAAAACAATTATAGATTATTTAAAAAATTATGTTTAATAAACTGCATTAATTATTACCTCGTTCTAAGTGCAAAGTTGACAAAAAGTCGAAAATTGGAAAAACGCAATTATCTAGTATTATTATAGTAAAAAATAGTTATAAACAATAAAAATTGGTTTGAAAATTATGTTTGTTAAATTGCACTCAATAATTTCAATAATAACATTTGTTTCAAGTTTAATTACAATAATATTGAAATATTAGCGAGAGAAAATATCTCTTATGAACAGAAACTTTTCGAATTAATTAAAAAATGCTATTTTTACATTTGTGTTAACCTACAATCTGAAAGCTATTAATTTAAAATGCTTTTGTAATACATCTGAACATGCCATTAAGAATTATTACAAATGCATTTAAAATTAATAACTTCTCTTTTAATTTTTAGAATTCCTGAATATAAAACCAAGAATGCAATGAACAAATTTTGATAACCAAAATTAAAAGTTTCTATTTTAATTGAAAAAAAGATCAAAATTTTGGTAAAAAATAAAAGAAAAAACTTCTTTTTTTGGACAAAAATAAAAGAGACAAGAAAAAGGAGAAGGCAACCAAAATCTCTTTTCTTTTTTATTATTATTATCAAATCACAATTTTTAAAAAATTTTCATAACGAAGGAAATAAAAATGAGAAGAAAGGAGATTAGCATTTATAAGCATTTCAAATTGTTATTTAAATAAATCGTATTTTCTATCTTTAATAATAATTATATTATTTAAATTTCGCGGGAAAATGAATCGCTTCAAATTGGAAAGGGCGCTTAATTCAAATGCTAAGACTTTAATTATTAATATTATCGCAATACAAATTTTCTTTGTAAATATATTTTAAACAATTTTTAATTAAGGTTTTAAATCAAAAAGATCAATTTCGAACCTAAGAAATGAATTTTTAACTAAAATTATGAATCTTCCACCAAAAATATGCATTTGCAACTAAATAGTTAGCTGAATTTTGAAAGCCAAAAGATTAATTTTCTACGAAAAAAGACTCATTTTTAACAAATTACACGAATTTTAATTTAAAAGAGATCAATTTTCAACAAAAATTAGAATAGTTAAAATGTTAGAAAAATAAATGTTCATACAAAAAAAAAGAATTTTCAACCTAACTAAAAAAAAAATTAACCAAAAATAGAAGAATCAAATTTGGAGCTAAAACAATAATTTTTTAACCAAAGAATGAATTATGAACAAAATAATTTAATTTTAAACACAAAAAATGAATTGTCTACCAAAAAAGATAGTTTCAATCAAATGCAAAAATTTTCAACATAAAAAGAAAAATTTAGAAACTAAAAGTAGAATATAGTTTAATTTGCAGTTATAAAAGTAAAAGTAAAAATATAGATTTTTAATTAAAAATAAAATAGTTGCATCTTTAGTTTAAAAATTTAATGATTAACTAAAAAAAATAATTTTTAACCCAAAAGATGAATTTTCTATAAATAAATGAATTTTGAATTAAATATTTTTTTTAACCAAATAAATTCTTAACAAAAAATATAATATTAAAATTATCGATAAAACAGAACCTGTTTTAAGGAAAAAAAATTAGATTTTTATCAAAAGAAGCAAATTTTGCACAAAAAAGGGAATATTTTAAATAATCTTTTAACTAAAATAATAAATATTAAAATAAATAAAATTTATTTTTAACGAAATTCAAACATTTTCAACTAAAAAAACTACAGTTTCTATCAAAAATAAAATACTTAATTTTCAGTTAATAAAATAAATTTTCAACCAAGAAAATGAATTTTTAACAGAATAGTTCAATTTTCAACCGCAGAAAATTATTTTTAATAAAAAAGATGAAGTTCCTACTAATGAGAGTACTCTTCTACAAAAAAAAAACGGACTTCAACAAATAGTTCAATTTTCAACTAAAAATACAATAATTAAATTTTGAGTCAAAAATTTAATTTTCAATAAACTGGAAATAAATTTTTAACGAAATAGTATAATTTGAAGCCAAGCAGATCAAAATTTTATAAAAAAGATACATTTTTGACAAAAAATGAAAGAAATACATTTTCAGTTGAAATATAACCTTAAAAAGGGAAAAACATATTTTTAATCAAAACAGATTAATTTTCAACTAAAAAGTTGTAATTTTTAACTATAATAATAAAATGAACTTCAAGAAGACTTACAAAAAAACATTAATTCTCAATCAAAAAGTTGAATTTTATACAGAAAAAGATCAGTTTTCAAACAAACAGGTAATTTTCAGTTAAAAAATGTTTTTTCCACTAAAAAATAAACAGATTTATTTTTTTAACAAATTTTATTTAACTTTTAACCAAGCAGATATATGTTCAACCAAGAAGTTAAATTTTCAACTAAAAATGACCAATTTTCAACCAAATAATTAAAATTTTAACAACAGTAATGAATTTTCAACTAAAATGATGAATCTTTATCTGGAATAGATGGATTTTAAACAAAAAGATACATTTTTGAAAAAAAGTTGAATTTTGAAACAAGTAGCCTTATTTTTAGCAAACAATAAAAAATTTCCAAGACAAAGACGATTTTTTAACAAAATACATCAATTTTCAAAGGAATATTTGTATTATCAAATACAAAAAGACTAATTTTATTTTAAAGAAAATATAGATATTAATTTTAAATTAAAAAGATAAATGTCCAAACACCAATTGAATAGTTAAATTTTCAGTCAAAACATTCATTTCCGACAAATTTTCAACTAAAATAATGAGTAACTAGAAGCATTAAATTTCCAAAAAAAAGATTTTTTTTCAACCCAGAAAATTTACTTCTACCAAAAGTCAAAATTGTCAACTAAAGATAATTTTTCAACCGAATATCAAATAGTTATATTTTCAGTAAAAATTAATTTTTAACAACAAAGAAAAACAAAACTGGAATAGTCAAATTTTTAGTGAAAAAATTAATTTTTAGCCAAAGAAGAGAAAGAATTTTTTTAAATAGCTCATTTTTTAATCCAGGAAATGATTTTTCAATTGAAATGATGAATCTTTGGCAACAAATTAATTTTTAACAAAAGAGTAATTGGCAACCAAAGAAGATTTAAATTTTTATTTAAAAATAATGGAATTCAACCAAAAAGAACGAATTTTCAACCAAAGATTTGAATTTTAAACTAAAACCGATCAATTTTCAGGTAAAAACAGAATAGCTGAAATTTCAATTTGATAAATTAATTTCAAACAAAAGAAGGTTTTACTCAATTTAATATTGCAATTTAATAAAATTAAGCACGCTCTCGTAAAATTTCCTTGGGTTAAAAAAAAGTTCCCTAACATTTCCAGGATTTTCAAGGTTATCAAAATCCCCTGATAATCCAAGGGTTTCCAGGTTTTTAAACTCTACGTAAACAGCTAATCTTAATATTTATATTTTTAATTATTTTATACTTCCGTTTCCAAAAAATTATGATTTTTGGTTTTGCACAAAAATAATATTTTTCTACTAATAAAAGTGCTAATCTTAAAATTAATGAATGGCCAAATTAATATTAATTTTATCTCTTTCAAAAAATTACCAAGCGATATGCATGAAAATTCGAGAAAAAAATCCAATGCATTTTTGGACCACCCTAATTTTTATTTACTAAAACTTTTTGAAGCTTAAAAAAAGACAAATGTCAAGAAACCCTTTCGTGAATTCAAAAATATTTCACATCTGAAATGTGTCGATAGTACAATGAGAGTGAGAATTATACCTGACTATTCTCCACAGAAATTTTTCCAGGTAATGTCTTCCGAGACAAACATAACATAAGGAATGGTTCCCTTGGTTCGTGCTACAGAATAATCGATCCTGAGTGGAAGATGCAGGAGAGAATATTTTAAGCTTCGAATATTTTTAAAATACAGAAAGTTTCCCCTCGGGTTTCCCCAAGAGAATTTTAAAAAGTACTGAATATAAAAATAATAATAAATCCCCCATGAAGATTTATTACACGAAAAATTATTTTAATTTCAATGTAAATCAATATTTTCCATTCAAAAGATAAATTTTCGACAAAAAATGAAATAGTTATATTTTGAGTTAAAGAAGCAAAATGAAAAAATAACGAAAAAATTAATTGTCAACCAAAAATAGAATAGTTAAATTTTCAGTTTTTAAAATAAAATCTTCTACAACAAAAAACGAATTTTCAACCAAATAAAACAAATTTTTAATAAAATAGTTTAATTTTTATCCAAAAAGATTGATATTAACCAAAAAGATTAAATTTCCTATTAAAAAAGATAAATTTTCGACAAAAAATGGAATAGTTCAATTTTTAGTTAAAGACGTCAAATGAAAAAATCAATTTTCAACTAAAAAAAAAACGAAATTACTAAAAAATAGTTAAATTTTCAACCAGAGAAATTATTTTTAAACCAAACAATTGAATTTTCCACCAAAACAAATTTTTTTAAAATACATGAATTTTTAAATGAAAAAAATTAATTGTTAGCCAAAATTAGAATAGTCAAATTTTCAGTTATAAAAATAAGATTTTCTACAACAACAAAAATCGAATTTTCAATCAAATAAGATAAATTTTTAATAAAATAGTTCAATTTTCATCCAAGCAGTTGGGTTTTAATCAAAAAGATTACATTTTCTATTAAAAAAAATAATTTTCGACAAAAAATGGAATAGTTAAATTTTGAGTTAAATAAGTAAAATGAAAAAATAACGAAAAAATTAATTTTCAACTAATTAGTTGAAGTTCCAACGCAAAAGATTTATTGCGGACCAAAAAAATAAATTTTCAACAGAATGTGTACATTTTTAACTAAATAATATAAATTTTCAACAATAAATTAACGAAATTTCAACTAAATATTTAAATTTTTAAACAAATAAACGAATTATTAAACAGTTGGATATTCTGCCCAAAAAAATAATTTGCTGCCACAACAAAATTCAACAAATTAAATGAATTTTCAACGTAAATATACATTTTTAAACAAAGAATAAAATATTTAATTTTTCAGTAGTAAAAAAACGGTTTGAAAAAAAAGGTTTTAATAAAATAGTTAACTTTTCAACCAAATAAAATAAATTTTTAATAAAAATAGTTCAATTTTCAACCCAACAGATTGATTTTAACCAAAAAGATAAAATTTTCTATTAAAAAAGATAAATTTTCGACAAAAAATGGAATAGTTATATTTTGAGTTAGAGAAGCAAAATTAAAAAAATTAGTTTTCAACTGAAAAAAAACGAATTCACTAAAAAAATAGTTAAATTTTCAATCAGAGAAATTATTTTTAAACCAAACAGTTGAATTTTCCACCAAAACAAATTTTAAAAAAATACATGAATTTTTAACTGAAAAAATTAATTGTTAACCAAAAATAGAATAGTTAAATTTTCAGTTATAAAAATAAGATTTTCTACAACAACAAAAATCGAATTTTCAACCAAATAAAATAATTTTTTCATAAAAATAGTTCAATTTTCATCCAAACAAATTGATTTTAACCAAAAAGATTACATTTTCTATTAAAAAAAAATAATTTTCGACAAAAAATGGAATAGTTAAATTTTGAGTTAAATAAGTAAAATGAAAAAATAATGAAAAAATTAATATTCAACTAATTAGTTGAAGTTCCAACGCAAAAGATTTATTGCGGATCAAAAAAATTAATTTTCAACAGAATGTGTACATTTTGAACTAAATAATATAAATTTTCAACAATAAATTAACGAAATTTTAACAAAATATTTAAATTTTTAACCAAATAAACGAATTATTAAACAGTTGGATATTCTGCCCCAAAAATTAATTTGCCACCACAAAAAAAAATTCAACAAATTAAATGAATTTTCAACGTAAATATAAATTTTTAAACAAAGAATAAAATATTTAATTTTTCAGTAGTAAGAAAAAACTTTTTGAAAAAAACGAGTTTTTAATAAAATAGTTAAATTTTCAACAAAATAAAACACATTTTAAATGAAAAATTTTAAATTGTATCAAAAAAGATAAATTTTCCAAATAAAAAAATAGAAGTTATATTCAACTAAAATGATAAATCTTCAACAACAAAAAATGGATTGAATTTTTGAAGAAAAATATTTATTTTTGACCAAAAAAGATAAATTTGCAACAAAGTGCGTATATTTTTCAGCTAAATAATATGCACTTTTTAACAAAGAAAAGAATTATTAAACAAACAGTTGTATTTTCTACACAAAAGTTCAATTTTACACCCAAAAAGACAAATTTTCAACAAAATAAATGAATTTCTAATGAACATATTAATTATCAACAAAAAATATAATATTAATTTTTTGACTTATAAAACAAATGGTTGAAAAAAACGAGTTCTTAAAAAAATAGTTAAATTTTTAACCAAATAAATGAATTTTTAACCAAAAATAAAACAGTTTAATTTACGGTACAAAAATAAATTTTTAACCGAAAAAGGTAAATTTCTAACCATTGCTTTGTATCCTAAACAGTTCAATAAAATATTTGAATTTTGAAACAGACAGTTAAATTTCCAGACCAAAAAGACGAATTTTTTTAATGAGTTTAATTTAAACAATAAAGTCAATTTTCTACCAAAAAGATGAATTTTTAACCCAGAATCATGGCTTTTCTACCACTAGAAGATAAATTTTAAACCGGTTAAATTAAATTTAAAACACAAATTTTTAAAAAAATAGTCGAATGTTCTGCAAAATCAATTCAATTTTCATCTAAATAATAGTTCAAATTTCAACGTGTGAGGGATACTTTGAAAAAACTAAAATGGAATATCCAATGTTTTCTTAAAAAAAAAAAAATTAACCGAAAAAAGCGAATTTTCAACACGTAAGTAAAATTTTCAAATGGACGTATCGAATTTTAAAAAAATGAATTTTTAAACAAAAAATATTAATTTTAAACAAAAAATATTAATTTTCATCAAAAAAGTTAATTTTCAAACAAATAGTTTAATTTTCATCATGTAAAAGCTAAATTTCCAACAAAAATATGAATTTTTAACAAACTAGTTCAACTTTCAACTAAGTAGTTTAATAATCAACTAAAAAAGATTAAAAACAAAATTTCAACAAAATACATTTATTTTCATCAAAATTGTTGAATTTTAAAGCCAAAAGGAAGAATTATCTACAAGACGGTTAAAGTTTAAAAAAATTGTACTTGAACAAAGAACTTTATTTTCTACCGAAAAATTTAATTTTCTACCAATTTGTTAAATCCTTGACAAACCAGATTAATGTAGAGACAAGATTTTTTTGTACAGGACATATAAGTTATCAGCTTAAAAGTTTAGTTGTAAAAAAATGAATCCTGTTTGACAAAACATATGAATTTTGAACCAAATAATTGAATTTTCAATAACTATAAAATTAAATGTTAATTAAACAGTTGCGTTTACAAACAAATAGTTTAACTTTAAAGAAAAGATGCCAATTACCCACAAATTAAATAAATTTTTAACCAAATAGTTAAATTTCCTTGCCGAAAAGACATTTTTTTAAATATAGTTAAAGTTACAAAAATACAAGTTGTTTTTAACCAAGAAGGATGAATTTTAAACAAAGAATATGACTCTTCTACCATAAAATGGGAATTTTCACTTAAGGATTTTTTTGGTAAAAAAAGGCGAATGTTCAACGAAACGGTCAAATCTTCTATCAAAAAAGATAATTTAAAAAAAAAAATAATTTAATTTTTAATAACAAAATTAAATTTAAACCAAATCAATGTTTTATCCAAAAAGACGAATGTTCAGCAAAACAGTTAAATTTTCAACAACAAAAAAATGACTTTTCAACAAAATGCATAAGATTGTCCAATTTTAAGCACTATTAATTTTAAATGATTTCAAAATGAAGATTTAATGAGAAATTATTCAATTTTTCATCTTCTCAATTAAGATAATAAATTTTTTTTTACTTTTGAATTTCAGTTTTGAAAGTTTTATTTTCATAAAAATTTCAAATTGAGTATAGCAAACTTAAAAAAATAAAAGTCAATTAGTCGAATTATTTTTTAAAAAGTCGAAAAAGTTGTATAATCCAAGGCCTATTTTTATACTCTTACAGGACTGCAATATTTTTTTTATTCTCTGACTAAAAAAATGCAAAGTCAACTGAACAATTACTATTTTTATTTTTATTTAACATACTCGAAACAACCTGACTCGGAGATATTTGAACTGTCTTGCATTTTTAACATCAATTGG
This sequence comes from Belonocnema kinseyi, assembly GCF_010883055.1. Lineage (NCBI taxonomy): Eukaryota > Metazoa > Arthropoda > Insecta > Hymenoptera > Cynipidae > Belonocnema > Belonocnema kinseyi. The sequence goes on along the minus strand of NC_046661.1, from coordinate 88,680,078 downwards.
ATCATATAACGAAGGTGGACGCAAAAATGGTGCCCTCAGAGATAGACTATACTTTATTTATTTATTTTTGGCGATTGATAATTATTAGTTATAGTTCAATAATATAAAATTTGATTCAAAAGACAGATTATTTCTGATATCCAATCCTTTATATTCCACTATTCATTTAAAGTTTAACGTCACTTTCTATTATTTTCTTTGAGAAGACAAAACCTGTTGTTGAAGAGGTGAAACATGTGTAAAAGTGGTTTACATGTGTAAAAGATTTTAATCTTTGACAAAAAAAATTTAAAGACAATAGAGAATCAGGATATTGATTATTAATTTATCCTAATTCCTAAATAATCTTCTTATCCTGGCATTTAATTATATTTTTTATCCACATTTTAATTAGTTTATTGAGGACAATTTTAAAAACCCTTCGAAATATAAAATTCAATGACAGTAGAGTAGAAAAACAGGATACTTGAAAACTTGAAACCTGAAAACCCTTGAGAGTATAAAATTGAAACACAATAAAGAAGGATCCAAATTATTGATTATTGTTCTGTCCTAATTGCTGAATAATCTTATCTTCCTGATATTTAATTATTATCTTCACTTTTCTAACTTCAATTATTTTCTTATTACTTCAACTTTAAACTCATTGAAAGTTTAAATCCAAACACAATAAAGGAGGATCCAAAGTTTTGATTATTGTTCTATTCTATTTCCTAAATGAGCTTCTTTTCCTGAAATTTTAAAAACCCTGAAAAATCTGAAGTAGAGAACCAAAATACAAAGTCTTTTTTTTGTTGTATCTTAATTCCTAAATAATCTTCTCTTTCTAAAGTTTAATTGTTTTCACTTTCCAAACTTCAATTAATTTTTTATCATAACTTAAAAACCCTTGAAAATCTAACATTCAATGACAATAGAAAACCAGGATACAAAGTTTTGATTTTTGTCATATCCGAATTCCTAAATAATCTTATCTTCCTGACATTGAATTAATTCTCTTCACTGAATTAGTTTCATATTGCAACTTGAAAACCCTTGAAAATCTTAAATTCAAATACAATTGAGAACAAAATTTTGATTTTGGGTCATCCTAATTCCTGACTAATCTTATCTTCCTGCTATTTAAATATTATTTTCATTTTCCAGATTTCAATTGTCGTATTGCCTTGACTTGAAAAACCTTGAATATCTAACATTCAAACACGATAAAGAAGGATCCAAAGTCTTGAGTATTGTTCTATGCTAATTCCTAAATAATCTTATCTTCCTGATATTTCATTATTATCATCACTTTCCAAATTTCAATTATTTTCCTACTACCTCAACTTGAAAATCCTTAAGAGTTTAAATTTAAGCACAATAAACTCTTGATTATTGTTCTATCCTCATTCATAAATAATCTTCCCTTCCTGAAATCGAATTATTTTCAATTTCCAAACTTTAATAAGTTTCTTATCATAAATTTAAAACACTTGTAAATCTAACATTAAAACACAAAAAAGAAGGATCTAAAGTTTTGATTAATGCTCGATCCCAATCCGCAAATAATTTTCTCGTTCCGACATTTAATTATCTTCTCTTCACAAATTTTAATTCGTTTCTTATTAAAACTTAAAAATCCTTGCAAATCTAAAATTCAAAGACAATAGAGAACCAGAATTAAAGTATTGATTTTCTTTGTTTCCGCATTCCTAAACAATCTTTTCTTCCTGCCATTTAATTATTTTCATTTTCCAAACTACTTTAATTTGTTTCTTACTATTAATTGAAAACCCTTGAAAATCTAAAATTAAAAAACAATGAAGAAAGATCTAAAGTCTTGATTATTGTCCTATCCTAATTCATGAATAATTTGACCATCCTGACATTTAATTACTGTCTTCACTTTCCAAACTTCGATAATTTTCTTACTACCTCACTTTGAAAATCCTTGAAATTTTAAATTTAAGCACAATAAAAAAGGATCCAAAGTCTTGATTATTTTTTCTATCATAATTCATAAATAATCTTCTCTTTCTGAGGTTTACTTATTTTCAATTTCCAAACTTCAATTAGTTTCTTAATCTTAACTTGAAAACGCTTAAAAATCTAAAATTAAAACATGATAAAGGAGAATAAAAAATCTTGATTATCGTTCTATCCTAATTCATAAATAATCTGATTGTCCTGATATTTAATTATTGTCCTCAATTTCCGAATTTCAATTATTTTCTTATTACCCAAAATTGAAAATCCTTGAATGGTTCAAATTCAAACATAATAACAAATGATTCAAAGTCTGGATTCTTGTTATATACTAATTGATGAATAATCTTCTCTTCCTGACATCTAATTATCTTCAATTTGCAGACTTTAATTAATTTCTTATTATAACTTAAAAACCCTCGGCAATCAATAAATCAAAGACAATAGAGAACCAGGATACAAAGTGATAATTTTTTTGTATACTAATTCCTGAATAATCTTATCTTCCTGACATTTAATTAATTTCTCGTTACAAAATTGAATTAGTTTCTTAATACAACTTGAAAACCCTTCAAAATCTAAAACACAAAGACAATAGAGAACCAGGGAACAAAATCTTGATTTTGGTTGTATCCTAATTCCTAAATAATACAAGTATGACCATCCTGACATTTAATTATGATTTTCAAGTTCCAAATTTTATTATTTTCTTACGACCTCTACTTGAAAATCCTTAAAAGTTTAAATTCAAAGACAATAAAGAAGGATCCAGAGTCTTGATTATTGTTCTATCCTAATTCGCAAATTATTTTCTCCTTACGACATTTAATTAGCTTAACTTCAAAAATTGCAATTTGTTTCTTATTACAACTTGAAAATCCTTGAATATTTAAAAATCAAAGACAATAAAGGACTAGAATACAAAATCCTGTAGTTTCACCCTAATTCCTAAATGATCTTCTTTTCCTACAATTTTTAAAACCCTTAAAAATCTAAAATTCAAGAACCAGGATAAGAAGTCTTGATTTTGATTGTGTCCTAATTCCTAAATAATATTTTCTTCTTTACATTTAATTATCTTGGATTTCAAAACTTCACCTCATTCCTTATTGTCCAAAATTCAAAATCTTGTAATGTTCAAATTCAAGCACATTAAAGGATCAAAAATCTTGATTATTTTTCTATCCTAATTCGCAAATTATCTTCTCTTCCCGAAATTTAATTATCCTTTTTACAAATTACAATAATTTATATTCCAGGATTTAAAAAATTAACATCCAGATTGTACGGCTTACTCTAAAACAAATTTTAATATCTAATATCATAAATGGTATCATCTACTTTTGCCAGTGTTCATTCATATACCCTAATTCCTCAATATACTTTAACTTCCTTTTTTATTTAATTATTTTTATTTATTTAACTTCATTTATTTCATTTCTCTTTCCAAATTTAATTAATTTCTTCTTACAACTTGATAATATTTGAAAATCTAAAATTCAAAGAGAATAGAGAACCAGGATACAACAGTTTGACTTGGAAACCCTTGAAAGCTTCAATGCAAACACAATAAAGAAGGATCCAAAGTATTGATTATTGTTCTATCCTAATTCGCAAATAATTTTCTCCTTCCGAAATTTAATTATCTTCTTTTCACAAATTGTAATTCTTATTACAATTTGAAGTTCCTTGAATATAAGAAAAATCAAAGAAAGTAGAGAACCAGGATACAAAATCTTGATTTTTTTTTCTAATATCTAAATAATATTATCTTCTTAAAAATTAAATATTATCTTCACTTAACAAATTTCAATTATTTTCTTATTAATTCAACATGAAAATCCTTTAAAGTTTAAATTTAAAAAAAAAAATAAAGAAGGATCCAAAGTCTTGATTATCGTTCTATTCTTTTCTTAAAATGATCTTCTTTTCCTGACACTTTAAAAACCATTGAAAATTTTAAAATCAATGACAGTAGAGAACCCGGATACAACATTTTGGTTGTATCTTAATTTCTGAATAATCTTGTCTTCCTAAAATTTAATTATCTTCAATTCTCAAATTTCAATTATTTTCTCATCATAACATAAAAACACTTGACAATCTAAATTTGAAACACAATAAAGAAGTATCCAAAGTCTTGCTAATTGTCTCATCCCAATTCCTAAATAATCTTTTGTTCTTGAAATTTTACTTTTATGTGCACTTTCCAAATTTAAATTATTTTCTGATTAACTCAACTTTAAAGTTTAAATTCAAACACAATGAAGAAGGATCCAAAGTCTTAATTATTGTTCTTTTTTATTTCCTAAATGATGTCTTTAAATTTTTGAAACCCTTGAAAAACTAAAATTCAAGAACAAAGGTACAAAGTTCTGAATATTGTTCAATCCTAACTCGCAAATAATTTTCTCCTTCTGACATTTAATTATCTTTTTTTCAAATTTCAATTAGTTTCTGGAAAACAATTGTAAAAACTCTAGAAAATCTAAAATTTAATGGCAGTAGAGAAACAGGATCCAATGTCTTGATTTCTGTTGTATCCTAATTTCTAAATAATTTAATTAGAATTTTCAGTATCTTCACTATCCAAAAATTTCAATTATTTTCTTATTACCTTTAATTAAAAATCCTGAAAAGTTTAAATTCAAACACAATAAAGAAGGATCAAAATTCGGGATTGTTATTTCTTTTCTATTTCCTAAGTGATCTTTTCCTGACATTTTTAAAACCTTAAAAAATCTAAAATTCAATCATAATAGAGAACCAGGATACAGTATTGATTTTTGTTGTATGCCAATTCCTAAATGATCTTCTCTTCTTGGCACTTAACTTTTATGTTCACTTTAAAAATTTCAATTATTTTCTTATCACCTAAAATTGAAAATCCTTGTAAGTTTGAATTCAAACATAATTAAATTTAATCTAAATTTATGCTGATTATGATTTTGGATTTTGGAGACAGTAATATATTACGAGTTAAGCCATAAAAGCTAGATATTAAGTTTTATATTTTATTATTGATGTAGGGTTTTTGAGCAGTAAATTAATTAATAGTTTTAGATGTAATAGCTTTAAATAATATAGCAACGGCCTAATTTTATTTTGAACAAAATGTAGATTTTTGCAGATTTAAAACCAAAAGTTTACAATCTTTTTAAGAATTGTGAATGGTAGATTTTTAGGTTATTTTTTCATTTGTAGAATTTTCTAAAAATTGGAGAAAAATTTCGATTAATTTTAAAAAATACTTAGAAGTTCTAAACAATTTTCAAAAATAATTTTAAATTTGAAAATATTTGAAACAACTTCTAGATTTTTCAATATTTTGAAATAAAATTTTGAAGGTTTTCAAGGATGTTTAAACTATTTGAAATAAAAATAATTGAAGAAGTTTTCAACTTATATTAAAAAAATTTTCAATTTTTAATGTTTCTAGCTTAAAAAGAAAAATAGTAAACAATAAGTTAATTTTCCGCTGAATAGTCTAATTTTCAACCAAAAAGTGTGACTTTTTAACAAGATTGTTACTTTCAATCAAACTTTTGCATTTTTGTCCAACAAAAAAGAAAATTCTACTAAAACAGGTGATATTTTTACTCAAAAAGATAAATTTTCAACAAAAAAAGAGTGGAATTTTCATCCAAAAAGATTTCAATTGTTTTTAACACAAAAATACGAATTTTAAACACAAAGTAGATTTTCTATGAAACAGTTGAATTTTCAATATAACAGTATTCTTAGCCAAAGAAGATGCAATATTTGTACTAAAAAAGATGAAATTTTAAATCCAAAAGACAAATTTTAAGAAAAAATTGTATGCAAAAAAGATTTCAGTGGACTTATCAGACACAAAATATCAATTTTAAACAAACGGGTTAATTTTCCACGAAAAGAGATGAATTTTTAAAGAAAAAAGACGAAAAAAAAACAGTTGAGTTTGCAACCAAAAAGGATGTCTTTTTAAGAAAATTTTTAAATTTTTAAGCAAATAATAAAATTTATAACTAAAAAGATAATCTTCAGGAGAAAGTTTTTGCGAATTGTTGTTCTATCCTAATTCGCAAAGGATTGTCTCCTTCTGACATTTAATTATCTTCTCTTTACAAATTTAAATTTCTTATTAAAACTTCAAAATCAAAAATTCAAAGATAATAGAGAACCAGGATACAAAGTCTTGTTTTTGTTGTTTCCTAATTTATAAATAATCTTCTTGCCCTAAAATTTAATCATTTTTATTTTCCAAACTTCAATTGGTTTCTTATTATAACTTGTAAACCCCTGAAAATTTAGAATTGAAACACAATAAATGAGGATCCAAAATCTTGATTATTGTTTTGACCTAATTCGTAAATAATCTTATATTCCTGAGATTTAATAAACCCTTCTTTCCAAATTTCAATAAGTTTCTTATTACAAATCGAATAACCAAGAACATTGGAAATTCAAAGACAATGGAGAACAAGGATACAAAGTCTTGACTTTTGTCATATCGTAATTAGCAAATAATTTTTTCTCCCTGCCATTTAATTTTTATGTTCGCTTTCCACATTTAAATTAGTTTCTTAATACAATTTAAAAACCCTTGAACACTAAAAGTTGAAGACAATAGTAAAACCAGGATATAGTCTTGATTCTGGGTCTATCATGATTCCTAAATAATCTTCTCTGCCTTAAATTTAATTAAGTTCCCTTCACAAAGTTCAATCATTTCATTTTTACAATTTAAAAATCTATAATTCCAACACAGTAAAGATGGATCCAAAGTTATAATTTTTATGATCTTGGATTTTGGTTACACCAATCTATAAGATATTAAGACAAATTTTGAAATTAAAGATCATAAATGTATTTTTTTTATCAGTTTCGATTCTGGATCTATCCTAATTTCCGTGTTCTTCATAAAACTTCATTATTTTCGCTTTGCAAATTTCCCTTAGTTTCTTATTACAACTTGAGAATCCTTGAAAATTTAAAATTCAAAGACAATAGAGAAACAGGATACAAAGTCTAGATTTTAGTTGTTTCCTCATTGCTAAATTATCTCTTTTCCTGACATTTAATTATCTTCATTTTCCAAATTTCAATTAGTTTCTTATCATAACTTGAAAACACTTGAAAATCTAAATTTAAAACAAAATCAAGAAGGATCCAAAGTCTTGATTATTGTTCTATCCTTATTCCTGAATAATCTTAGCTTCCTGATGTTTAAGGTGGCTTGGGCGCTTTTTAAAAAAATCACAGGCAGTTCTGAAAATTTGATATTATCGAAAGAAATTATACTAGATCACTTTGCAAAAAAGAAATACTAAGGTTGACGATGAAATTATCGAAAAAAACGCTATTAAAAAGTTGTGATTTTAACATGTAGTCTTATGGGAGGGCTCAACAGAATGAGGTAATACTCTTGAACAAAATCACGAACTTTTATAAATCAATGTTATCCGAGTGCCTTAAAATAAAAGGAATCGATTAGTATCATAATAAAGGGGGGTTGACGATGTCATTGGTGAAAAATTTCAATGAAAAACTGCAAAATTTGCACAATAGCTGTGACTATCTGAGGCATATCATATCATATCATATGTTTCTGTCACTTTTTTTGGTCGTTTTCTACTTTTTTATTAAGATGACATTATAATATGCGTATATCAATAAAATTCAAATAAAGACTGATCGCATGATAGATAGCCCCCACAGTGCCCCCCACATTGTACGGCACCAAACGCCCAAGCCACCTTGATTGTCATCTTCACTTTGCAAATTTTAATTATTTTCTTGCTGCCTATACTTGAATATCCTTTAAAGTTTAAATTCAAACATGATAAAGAAGGACTTAAAGTCTTTATTATTGTTCTATTCTATTTTGGAAATGATCTTTTTCTGCCATTTTGAAAACCCTTGAAAATCTAAAATTCAAGAACCATGATATAAAGTCTTGATTTTTGAGTTATCTCAATTCATAAATAATCTTCTCTTCCCGAAATTTAATTATCTTGACTTTGCAAACTTTAATAAGTATCTTATTGTCCATAATTTAAAATCCTTAAAAGTTTACATTGAAATACATACCATAAAGAAAGATCTAAAGTATTGATTATTGTTCTATTCTATTTCCTAAATCATCTTCTTTTTCTGGCATTTGATTATCTATCATTTCCAAATTTCCATTAGTTTTTTTAAGACAAAATTTACGAAATTTAAATTAGACTAAAATCCAAATTAAAAATCCCATTGAACGTCCAATAATATAATTGATGCAAAATCCTGTTAAACAAAACAAGAATCCAACGACCAAATTTGGACCACAACGAATAAACAAAAACGAAAAATCCTATTGTAATCTGAAAAGAAAAGAAAATTTTCGGAAAAAAACAAAAAAGAGGAAAGAAAAATAAGAAGGCAGCCAACCACATCCCCTTCCTTCTCTTGTTCATTCTTTCGTCTTTTTTATTTTTATGGCCATCAAATTACAATAAAATAAAAATAAAAAACATAAATAAATAAATTTGCATTACCAACGTTTTGGTACTCGTACTCTTATCAAGGCATGAAAATTTTAAGTGGTAGTAATTGACAGCACCCACGAACAGGTGCTCTCTCTTTGATACCTGAGAATCGAAACAAACTTTTTGGTTTTTTTCAGATTACAATAGGATTTTTGGTTTTTGTTTATTCGTTGTGGTCCAAATTTGGTCGTTGGATTCTTGTTTTGTTTTCTTTAAGACAATTCAAACATAATGAAGAAGGATCCAAAATCTTAATTATTCTTCTTTTTTATTTCCTAAATGATGTTGTCCTTAAATTTTGAAAGACCCTTGAAAAACAAAAATTCAAGAACAAAGGTACAAAGTTTTGAATATTGTTCAATCCTAATTCGCAAATAATTTTCCCCTTCTGACGTTTAATTATCTTTTTTTTCGAATTTCAATTAGTTTCTGGAAGACAATTGTAAAAACTCTTGAAAATCTAAAATTCAATGACAGTAGAGAAACAGGATCCAATGTCTTGATTTCTGTTGTATCCTAATTTCTAAATAATCGTATCTTCTTGAGATTTTATTATTTTTAAAATTTCATTTGTTTCGTAATGCCTTAACTTAAAAACCCTTGAAGGTCTAAAATTAAAATATGATAAAGAAGGATCCAAAGTCTTGATTATTGTTCTATCCTAATTCCACAAAAACCTTATTTTCCTGATATTTAATTATCATCTACAGTATCTTAACTAACTAAATTTTAATTATTTTCTTATTGTCTCAACTTGAAAATCCTTGAAAGTTTAGATTAAAACACAATAAAGCAGGATCCAAAGTCCTGATTATTGTTATATTCTATTTTAAAAATGATCTTCTTTTCCTGACATTTTGAAAACCCTTCAAAATCTTAAATTCATTAACAATAGAGAACCAGGATACAAATTTTTCATTTTTGTTGTATCCTAATTCATAAATAATTTTCTATTCCTGTTATTTAATTACGTTCACCTTCCAAAAAATAAGATTTTTATAATAACCTAACAACAATCTATCCTAATTCATAATAAATTTTGGTTGTATCCTAATTCCCAAATAATCCGCTGTTCCTCACAATTAACTTTTATGTTCACTGTACAAATTTGAATTATTTTCTTATTAACTCGACTTGAAAATCCTTAAAAGTTTAAATTTAAACACAATGAAGAATAATCCAAAGACATCATTATTGTTCTATTCTATTTTCTAAATGATCTACTTTTCCTGATATTTTGAAAATCGTTGCAAATCCGAAATTCAATAACAATAGAGAATCAGAATACAAATTCGTTTTTTGTTGTTGTTTCCTAATTCCTAAATAATCTTCTTGTCCTAAGATTTAATTATACTTTTTTGCATACTTCAATTAGTTTATTAGAACTTGAAAACCCTTGAAAATCTAGAATTAAAACACAATAAAAAAGGATCAAAAATCTTGATTATTATTTTGACCTAATTAGCAAATAATCTTCTATTCCTGATAACTCTTGAAAACTAAAATTCAAAGAAAATAGAAAACCAGGATATAGTTTGGATTTCAGGGACAGCAATCTATTGGGTACTAAGACCTAAAATCTAGATATTAGGTTCCATAATACAGATTATTTAAAAATAAAATTCATATTGTAAGGGTAAGCATATGCCGAATTTAAAATCCTAGATCATGAATGGTATTACTATTTTTCTTATTGTTGATTCTTGATCTGTCCAAATTCATAAAACCTAAATAATATTCTCTTCTCAGCCTTTAATTACCTTCTCTTTCGAAATTTTAATTTTGTTCCTTTTACCTCAATTTGAAAAACTAGCACACAAATAATAAAACACTTGTAATCTGTAATTACTGTGTCAAGACCAGTATTTGTCAAACTCTAGACAAGTTTACATGCAACGGAAGTGTTTGAACAGCTGTAGAGACTGATGTGAAGAGTTAAAAGTCGGCAAAAAAAATTACACAATTTAAAGAGCTGATAAGAAGACCTTGTATTTAAATTTTCTTTCGAGAAGGAACCCGAATTTTTAAATTTGCATTCATCCTTGGATCAAAGAGAATTTATTTTCTTATATATTTCTGTGTATTGACCCGGAAAGACGGTAGATGGAAATCTAATTTCGATTTGTTAACATTCTTTTTTTGTTCTGATTTTGGTGCATAAAATAGAGCACAGGAAAGTAGAAAGCTTAAAAGAATTTTCAAAACAGAGACACTAAGTTCAAGATTTGTTGCAATTTGCAGGGTTTCCTCTATGAATGCATCTCTTTTACTTGAGGAAATTTTTATAAATACGTGATTATTTCGATTATTCCTTGTCCTATTTGAAAAATGTAAAAATTTGAGGAGATTGGTTTAGAATCAACCAGAAATCAAAAGATGAATATGAAAACTCTCAGAAGCATTAAGAATTGAATATCACCTCCACTTCTTCTTTTCTAAATTGTCTTCTTCATCAGTTTCTTCTTCTCACTGTATCTATTTCTTCTTTTCACTTCATCAGTCTCTTCTTTTCACTTCATCAGTTTCTTCTTGTCACTTCATCAGTTTCTGAACACTTCTTCATCCCTTTTCTTAAAATACTTAATCAGTTTCTTCTTCCTCTTCTTCAGTTCCACTATTCCACCTTCCTACTTTATTCTATCCCCTAACTTCCTGTCATCTCTTTGATGTTTACAAGATTGATGATTGAAGTTTGCCCACCTGTTTTGGCTCCTAGGAGACAAGCTCCTCCCGAATCCTGGGTCTAGTTCCAAGATTTTGTTTCTGGAGTCAGAGTTTGTTAGCCTTGGCAACCTTGGAACTTTTGGGGATGTTCAGACGCGGCCACGACGATGGTATCCAGGGTTTCACAGCGATTTCGTTTCCCAGTGGCTGTACTGGCTGCACTGACAGTACTGGCACGACTGACGGCGCACTCTCATGATCCTCTGCCCTATCCTCTATTCCGATTCCCGCGTGCCAACGAGGCTGAACTGAACTCGAAATCGACTCCGTACAACCAGCGAAGAGCGAAAAGCAGTCGAAGACCAGCCAGCCACCAGCACCAGGCCAGCCAAACCGCTTTGCCTCGCCTTGCCTTTCCATTCCGTTCCATTCCAATCCGCCCCCGCCCCTCCGCCCGCGCCTATACCTGCCTAACTGCCCCCTCCAGCAGATGACTTCCACCCCCTTTCCTCCCAGACCTCAACAGACAGGGCTGTAGTTGTTGAGAGTAGGCCACTAGCTTCAGGAGAACTGACATGCGGAGAGTAACAGGTAACAGGTAAAGGTATCAGGGACGTCGTCATTGAACAAGTCAAGAATAATCAATGAAGACTTGATGAGTCAAGAGTTGGAAAGTCGGATCTGGATCTTGAAACTCTGATAGAAGTTTTTATTCTTTGAGATGTTCTGGAAATCTAGAACATAGAAGAGGGTTTTGCTAATGGGTTTTTATTTTGTTTAACTGTTTCGTAAGCTTAGGGACTGTACTTAAATTACGTAACAGCTTAAGGGAGTGGGGGGTCTAGAAATTTTGTCACGATTTTGTTACGGTAGGATGGAGCAGATCCTTCACTCATGTAGGTAATTTTTGCAAATTCACAAAAAATTTCTGCTGAAGGTTGTATTTTTAGTTATAAATTTTATTATTTGGTTGAAAATTCAACAATTTTTTTGAAAAGACATCCTTTTTGGTTGCAAAATTGACTGTTTAGTTGAAAATTAGTCTTTTTTGTTTAAAAATTCATCTCTTTTCGTGGAACCTTAATCTTTTGTTTAAAATTTACATGTTGTTTCTGATAAGTCAACTGAAATCTTTTTTCGATGAAAACTTTTCTGAAAAATTTTATTTCAAAAGATTTGGCGGTATTTAAAGGAAGCAAAAATGTATTTAAGGAATTTCAAAAGATTTAAAGAGTTTTATAGGATTTTAAAAAATTTACAAAAACTTAACAGGGTTTTAAGATTTTTTACGGGATTTCAATGGATTTCAGGAAATTTCTAGAGATTTTAAAGGATTTAAAAAGATTTCATGAAATTTCCAGACTTAAAAAACTTACGAGGGTTTCAACAGTTTTAACGGGATTTGCCGCGAAGGGACTACAAACGTACGAGATTTTCGATGTTTTCACGGGCATTCACCAGATTTAGAATATTTCAAGAGATTTTAATAGATTTCAGGAAGATTTAGAGAATTTCCTGAGAATTCCAGATTTCAAGGGATTTTAAGAGATTTCACAGTATTTTGAAGGTTTCAAAAGATTAAAAAAATTTAACGGGATTGGAGGAATTTTAAAAGAATTCTACGATTTATAGGGATTTTACAAGATTTAGAATATTTCAAGGGCTTATAATAGATTTCAGGGAGTTTTAGAAAATTTCCTGAGAATTCCAGATTTCGAGGGATTTTAAGAGATTTCACAGTATTTTCGAATGTTTTAAAAGATTGAACGGGATTTAAAGGGATTAGAGGAATTTTAAAAGAATTCAACGGTTCATAGGGATTTTACAAGATTCAGAACATTTCAAGGAATTTTAATAGATTTCAGGGTGTTTTAAAGAATTTTTTGAGATTTTCAAGATTTCAAGGGATTTTAAGAGGTTTCACAGTATTTTCGAATGTTTTAAAAGATTGAACAGGATTTAAAGGGATTAGAGGAATTTAAAAAGAATTCTACGATATATAGGAATTTTACAAGATTCAAAATATTTCAAGGAATTTTAATAGATTTCAGGGTGTTTAACAGAATTTTCTGAGATTTTCAAGATTTCAAGGGATTTTAAGGGGTTTCACATTTCTAAGGCTTCAAAACATTGAACGGGATTTATTGGGATTGAAGGAATTTTAAGAGAATTCTAAGATTTTTAGGAATTTAAAAGATTTCACGAGATATCACAAGATTTAGAATATTTCAAGAAATTTTAATAGATTTTAGGAGATTTGAGAGAATTTCGGAGATTTCCAAGATTTTAAGAGATTTTGAACAATTTAGAAAAACTTCACAGGATTTTAAGAATTTTTAGGGATTTCAATAGATTTCAGGAAAATTTAAGAAAATTCTATGATTTAAAAGAATCTGAAAGATTTTATGGGATTTCACCAAATTTATAATATTTCAAAGGATTTTAATAGATTTTAGGAGGTTCTTGATAATTTCATTAGATTTCCAAGATTTTAAGGGATTTTTAAAATTTTACAAAAACTTCATAGGATTTTAAGGTTTTTTAATGGGATTTTAATGGATTTCAGTAGATTTCAGGAGATTTTAAGGGATTCTAAATGATTTCATGAAATTTCTAAAGATTTCAATAAACTTACCAGGGGTTCAAAAGATTTAAAGGGATTTTCTGCAATTAAAGAATGTTTAAGGGACATCAAACGTACGAGATTTTAAGAGTTTTCGCGGAAATTCATGATTTAGAGAATTTCCTGAGATTTCCAAGATTTTAAGGGATTTTAAAGCATTTAGAAAAATTTTACATGATTTTAAGGATTTTTACGGAATTTCAAAAGATTTCAGGAAACTTCAAGAGATTTTAAGGGATATTAAAACATTTGATGGAATTTCCAAAGACATCAAAAAATTTACCAGGGTTTCAACAGAATGGAATTTTCTGGGATCAAAGAAATTATAAGGGATTTCAAACGTATGAGATTTTTAAGAGTTTTCATAGTATTTCACAAGATTTAGAATATTTCATGAAATTTTAATAGATTTTAGGGAGTTTTAGAAAATCTCCTGAGCTTAACAGATTTCAAGGGATTTTAGGAGATTTCACAGTATTTTCGAAATTTTTAAAAGATTGAACGGGATTTATTGAAATTGAAGGAATTTTTTCAGAATCCTAGCATTTAAACGAATTTTAAAAATTTTACGGGATTTCACAAGATTCAGAATATTTCAAAAGATTTTGATAGATTTCAGGAGGTTTTAGAGAATTTCCGGAGATTTCCAAGATTTTAAGAGATTTTGAATAATTTACAAAAACTTCAAAGGATTTTAAGGATGTAAAAGGGATTTCAATGGATTTATGGAAATGTTAAGAGATTTCAGGGATTATACAAGATTTCATAAAATTCTCAAATACTTCAAAAAACTTTCGAGTGTTTCAACAGATTTAACGGTATTTTCCGCGATTAAAGAAATTTTAAGGGACATCAAACCTACGAGATTTTAAGAATTTCCACGGGAATTCACAGGATTTAGAATATTTTAAAGAATTTTAATAGATTTTAGGAGATTCTTGATAATTTAATTATATTTCCAATATTTTAAGGGATTTTTAAGCATTTACAAAAAATTCACAGGATTTTAAGGATTTTTACGGGATTTCAAAGGATTTCTGAAAATTTCAAGAGATTTTGAAATATTTTAACAGAATTTCCCTCAGAATTTCTAAAGACTTCAAAAAACTGACCACGGTTTCAACAGATTCAACGGGATTTGCTGGGATTAAAGTAATTTTAAAGGATTTCAAAGTTACTACATTTTAAGAGTTTTCGGGAAATTTTTCATAATGTTTAAAAAATTGCAATAGATGTATTTTTCAACCCAAAATATAAATTTTCAAAACAGAAATTAAGTTTCCATTAAATGGTTGAATTTATTCGAATTTAGAGGAATTTAAAGAACGTACTTAAAGAATGTACAACTGAAAACTATACATTTTCAATAGTTTAAAGACTTGATTGTAAAAAAAGCGAAAAAAAAAACACGAATTATCAATCAAAGAGATGGATCTTTAAGTAAAAAAATTATTTTGAACAAATTAGTGCAACTTTCAATTAAGTAATCGAATTCGTTTAGAAAACGTATATTTTTAGTTTAAAACATTACTTTTATTTAAAAAATATAAATATTTCAGCAATCGAATTTTTAACCCAAAAAAATAATTTAAAAACAGTTGAATTTTCCAGCTATAAATATAAATTTTTAGTTAAAAAAATTATCTTGCAACCAAATAATAAAACTTTTAACCAAAACAGATGAACTCTTAATAAAAAATAGTTGAATTTTCAACAAAAATTTAATTTACAACTAAAAGTCAAATTTTGAACTAAAGACGATCAACTTTTAGTAGTTGAAAAAATGGATTAAAGAAAAAAAAACAGAATTTTTAATAAAAAAGTTGAATTTGTAATCAAAGAGGTGAATTTCTCACCATTCAAATTATTTTTTATCAAATTAGTTCTGTTTTCTATTAAGTAGTTAATTTTTCAAGAAATAAACTTAATTTGCTACCAAAAAAAGATAAATCGACATCAAAATACAGAAATTTTTAATCAAATTGTTCAATTTTCAACTTGAAAGGATCAATTTTCAATCAATAATATTGAAAAGTTAGATTTTCAGTTAAAAAAATTAATTTTAAATCATTCAATCAATTTGAATTACTTGAAGGATCATTATTATTATTATCATCAGTATGAGATTGAAGACAGCTTAAAACGCCGATAAATTTACACTCCCCGTTCAGTACGACGAACTCCATCCGAGTATTAACCGAGCCAAGCGCGGCTTAACTTCGGTGATCGAATGAGAATCCTTAAACATTTGTAAATGTCCAAGCGGACATTTTCGAAGAAAATGATTTTCAAATGTAAAGGATTTTCGAAGAATCTGAGAGACTTTTAAGGATTTCCAATAATTTCCAATGTGAAATTTTAAAGAACTTTCCAAATTTGTATGGACCTTCAGAAATTTTAGAAAATCAAAAGATTTTAATGGACTTAAATAGATTTCAAAGGGTTTTGATAAAAATAGAAAGCATTTCTAGACATTTATCAGGGTTTTAAATAATGGAAAGAATTTTTAGGAATTTTATAGAGGATTCTTTTCAATTCTTTATATCTTGGAAAATTTCTTCAAATCCCATGATATGCTTATAATTATTTTAAATTATCTCGCTATGCCTTTCAATCTCATAAGATTAATTAAAATTAAATTATTTTTTCAAATATATGAAATCCTATAAACTCTGGTTGAAGCCCTTAAAATTCCTAAAAATTCCAAATATTCCTTGAAATTCTTTAAACTCCTTAAAATCTTATCAAATCCCTAGAAATAATTTCTATTCTTTCCAAATCCCTTTGAAATCTAATGAAATCCATTTAATCTTTTGATTTTCTTGAAATCGCTTAAAATCCCCTAAAATGTTTTGAAATACTTAAAACTCCTTAAAATCCCAATTAATATCTTGAAATCCTTTTTATTCTTTCCAAATACTTTCGAAGTCTATTGAATTCCATTAAAATCCCTACTTTTGGAAAATCCGTAAAATTTTATAAAATCCCAAACAAAAATTTGAAATTACTTAATTTTCCTAAAACCCTACAAACTCACATACAATCTTTTAAATTTTTGTGAAATTCTTGGTAATTCTTAGAAATATTTCGAATTTTTTGAGGATCCCCTTAATTTCTAACATTTTTTAAATTAATTAAGACCTATTGAAATGCCTTAGAAACCTATAAAATCCTTGGAAAGTGTTTTTAATTAATTGGATATGCCTTTTAATCCCATCAGATTGATTGAAATCTTTTAATTTTATTAAGATCCATTAATTTAATTAATATCTTTGAAACCTCTAGCCTCTGTTTAAAGATCGTAATATTTCTTAAAATTCCATAAAATTCTTTAAATTTCTTAAAATCCCAATTAATCATTTGAAATCCTTTCTATTATTTCAAAATCCCTTTGAAATCAATTGAAGTCCATTCAAATCTCTTGATTTTCTTAAAATTCCATACAGTCCCAACAAATTTTATAAATCTCTTATCATGTATTAAAATCACTTAAATTTTTTAGAAGAAACAATATTGAACTCCTATGAGATTCTTGAAAATCCTTAAAAATCTTTCGAATTGTCTGTGGATCCTCTTAATTTCTTAAAAATTTTATTTTTATTTTCTTAAAACCAATTGAAATGTCTTAAAATCCCTTAAAATCCTTCTGAATTTTTTAGATTATCTTGCTACACCTTTTATTCCCATGAGATCCATTGAAATATTTTAATTTTCTGAAAATATTCTTAATACTGTAACCTTTGTTTGAAACCCTTAAATTACTTAAAATGTCACAGTTCCTTAAAATTCTTTAAACTTCTTAAAATCCCAATTAATCCCTTGAAATCCTTTCTATTCTTTCAAAATACCTTTGAAATCTATCGAAGTCCTTTAAAATCTTTTGAATTTCTTAAAATCCCATAGAATTCCGGCATGATTTTGGTAAATCCCTAAAATTGTGTAAAATGTTAAGAAACTTTCATTTTTTAAAAGTCCACAAATTCTTATACAATTTTTGGAAATCCCATGAAAATCTTAGAAATCCTAAAAAATATTTCGAATTATTTGAGGACCCCTTTAATTTCTTAAACTTTTAAATATTTCCCTAAAATCTATTAAAATGCCTTAGAAATCCGTAAAATTCTGGGAAAGTGTTTTGAATTATATGTCTATGTCTTTTAATCCCACGAGATTTATTGAAATCTTTTAATTCTCTGGAAATCTTCAAAATCTTGTAACCTCTGTTTGAAATTCTCTGAATTCCTTATAATCCCAATTAATCCCTTAAAAGCCCTTCTATTCTTTACAAATCCCTTTGAAATCTATTCAAGTCCATTAAAATCTTTAGATTTCCTTAAAATCCCATAGAGTCCTTACTTTTGGAAAATCCTTGAACATTTTAAAAATGATCTTGCTATAGCTTTTAATCCCATTAGATTCGCTGAAATCCATTAATTTTCTTTATATCTTTGAAATCCTCTCACCTCTGTTTGGAGCACTGAAAGTTTCTGGAAATTACAAAAATTCCTTGAAATTTTTTGAACTCCTTAAAATTCCAATTAATCCCTTAAAATCCTTTCTATTCTTTCGAAATCCCTTGGAATTCCATTGAAGTCCAAGAAATTTCGGGAATCTCCTAAAGCTTGATAAAATCCCCAAAAATGTATTAATATCGATTAAATTTCTTAAAAGAAATAATCTTTTAAAATCCCTTGAAATTCTTGGAAATCCTTTAAAATCTTTCGAATTCTTTGAGGATACCCTTAATTTCTTACATTTTTTAAAATTTCCCTAAAGTCTGTTTAAATGTCTTGGAACCCATACAATCCTTGGAAAGTTTTTCTAATTAATTGGCTACGCCTTTTAACCCTTAAACGGCCAAACGCCACTACCGGTACACTGCTTTTCAACGGCCAATCACTAAGACTATTCGACACTAGAAAAAATTGAGACACATATATTTTTATTGCTTAAGATCTCCT
>NC_046661.1:88639013-88661256 GCF_010883055.1 Belonocnema kinseyi | reverse complement strand
AAATATATGTGTCTCAATTTTTTCTAGTGTCGAATAGTCTTAGTTATTGGCCGTTGAAAAGCAGTGTCCCGGTAGTGGCGTTTTGGCCGTTTAAGGATTAATCCCATGAGATTTATTGAAATCTTTTAATTTTATTAAAATTCATTAGTTTTATTTAAATCTTTAAAAGCTTCTAGTCTCTGTTTGAAGTCCGCTATGTTTATTAAAATTGCTTTAAATTCTTTAAACTCCTTAAAATCACAGTTAATCCCTTGAAATCCTTTCTATTCTTTCGAAATCCCTTTGAAATCCATTGAAGTCCTTTGATTTTCTTAAAATCCCATGAAATCCCTACTTTTTAAAATCCCCTGAGATTTTATAAAATCCCCAAAAATATATTAATATCAATTAAATTTCTAAAAAGAAAAAAATCATTTGAAATGCCATGAAATTCTTTAAAATCCTAAAAAACATTTCGAATTCTTTCAGGATACTCTTAATTGCTTACATTTTTTTAAATTTCTTTAAAATCTATTGAAATATCTTGGAAACCCGTAAAATCATTGTAAAGTTTTTTAAAAGTTAATTGGCTATGCATTTTGATTCCATGAGATTTATTAAAATATTATAATTTGATTAAAATCCATTAATTATATTAAAATCATTGAAACCTTTTAGCCTCTGTTTGAAGCCCGTAATGTTCCTTAAAATTGCTATAAATTCTTTAAACTCCTCAAAATCCCAATTATTCCCTTGAAATCCTTTCTATTCTTTCAAAATCCCTTTGAAATCTATTGAAGTCTATTAGAATCCTTTGATTATCTTGATATCCCATAAAGCCCCCACAAATTTTGGAAATCTAAAGTTTTACAAAATCCCAAGAAATTTATTAAAAAATCTTGAATTTCTTTAAAAATCCATAAACTCCCACACAATCTTTTGAAATCCCGTGAAATTCTGATAAATCCTTAAAAATCATTCAAATTGTTTGAGGATCCCTTTAATTTCTTTAACAAAATTTTAAACCTTTAAAATTTTTTTTAAATGTATTAAAATGTCTTCGAATTCCATAAAATCATTGGAAATGTTTTGAATTAATTATCTATGCCTTTTAAATCAATGAGATTCATTGAAATCTTTTAATTACACGGAATCTTTGAAATTCTATAACCTCTGTTTAAAGCCCTTAAAATGCTATTAAATCCTTAAAGTCATTTAAATTTCTTTAAAATCTATTGAAATTCTTAGAAATCTTCTGAATTATCTCGCTACGCTTTTTAATCCCATCCTTTGAAATCTTTAAAATTCAAGATTAATTAAAATTAAAATCCCATGATAATCTTAGAAATCTTTTGAATTATTTTTCTATGCTTTTTAATCCCATGAAATTGATTGAAATCTTTTGATTTTATTTAAAACTTTAAATTTTAAAAATTTGCAGGGACTTTTTGGGATTTTAAGAAAATCAAAGGATTTTAGTAGTCTTTCATAGATTTCAAAGGGATTCGGAAAGATGAGAACGAATTTCCAGGGTTTTTATGGGAGTTTAAGGAGTTTAAAGAATTCAAAGGAATTTTATGGAATTTAAAGTAATTTTATGGATTAATTAATTAGTTTATAGATAATTTTATGGGATTGAAAAGAATTACAAGTGATTTAAAAAATTTCTTTAAAATTTTGTTTAAAAGAAATTTTTGTGACGGCTCTGGGTAAAACCAACTTGCGCAATATTTCTGTCTTTGTTTCTCCCTTGTTTCTCGCCGGTTGCACACCTAAGCATAACCCCTTCCACCCACAATATGTGCCAAGCACTGACTCTGATCTGTGCTATTTGATGACATAAAAAAAATTTTAATAGTAAAAATATTAAATTAACAAAAATTTTCAATTTTTCATAACAATTTTAATATTTTAAACAATTCAACATAAAAGTGTCATATAAACAACAAAACTTCACCTTATTCTGAAAATTTCGTATAGTTTGAAATTTACAGTTAGAGAGTGGTCATTCAAAAAATGAAAAACAAAAATAAAGTTAATATTGACCCATGTAATCTCTAGATTTCGTTGAATATCCCGGAATTTAAAACTGAACCAAAATCAAGTTTTTGTTAAAATATTAGAACTAATTTTCTTCTTTCGATAAACCTGTTCCTCTTTTGTATTCTATTCCGGTATTGTCGATAAAGGCTGGTATAAATTAATAACTTTCACGCTCAATTTTGCAAAATACCGACAGGTTGTACCTAGGGTAAGAATTTATTAGCATCCGAAAAAGTAAAAGCCGTTACTATTACTACAAGCGAGAACAGTTCATCGGCCTTGTAGAAAACTAGAAATACAAGTTACAGAAAAAAATTAAATAATTCTCAACTTAACCTAATTATCTAGTGAGTAGATTACTAATTTACTATCAGTCGATATTTTAACTTACTGACTCTTGGATATGAATTTTTAAGGCCTTGACAGGTGGCGCCACTCAAAGATAAGAGGCACAAGAAAGTAGTCGGTAATTTGGAATATCTACTAATGGGAAATTATAAATTTACTCAAATGATAATTAAATACAGTTAGGCATTTGGCATTTCTCATATTTGTATTGCTAATACAAAAGTAAAAATATTTAAAAATTCTAGCAGAAATAAAAATAATTTTAAAAATTCCCAACTGTGCCTAATTATCTAGTAAGTCAATTTTTAATTTACCATCAGCAGACATTCCAGCTTACCGACTCCTGGATACAAAATTTCAAGCCCTTGACAAGTGGCTCCGCTCAAAGGTAAAGTGCACTGGATATAGAAAAATAAAAAAATATTTGTAAATTCTCAGTTTTGCATAATTATTTCGCGATTTAATTTTTAGTTCACTATCAGTAAATATATCAACTTACCGAATCTTGGATATGAAGTTTCTAGGCCTTGACAGGTGGCGCCAGTCGAAGGTAAGAGGCACTAGGAAAGAGTCGGTAAGTTCGAATATCTACTAATGGTAAATTAACAAATTAACTCATGAGATAATTGGATGCAGTTAGGAATTTTTTTATATTTTTCATATTTGTATTTCTAATAATTTTTTTTTTTTATTTATTAAAAAATTCTAGTAGAAATACAAATCCTATATAAAATGTAAATACAACCGAAAACTTATCATATAACATAAATATGTCATTTTCACATAAGTCCTGCAGTAAATTGTATGTAAATGCAATTTAAAATTGAACAATATTTTCGGAATAATGCTACTGTTTTGAGACGAATATTTTCATTTAATTTTCAAAATTATATGTAAATATTTTTCCCCTTTAATTAATAATAAAAGTCACTAATAAATGAAATTTAAAGTATATAAAAAGATGTAGATTAAGAGTTATTCGAATGTTTGAATGAAAATTATAGTTTAATGCCTTTTATGTTATAAACAGATTAATTATCTATTAGGTCACACCTTTTTTTCACAATATTATTTTACATAAAGAATAAAGAATCAAATTAAATGAAATTATGAAAAAAAAACTTATTTTCAAGAATTCGAACAAAAATTGCAAAGCTTTTTAATAAGCTTAAAATATTTTTAGATTTAATTTTTTTTAGAGATTTGTGGGAAAATGTTAAACGGTCAATATTTAATTTTAAAAGAATAATTTGCAGTTTCAAAGGCTTAAAAAGTTTTGAGAAAAAAATATGGAAGACTTGAAGATAATTATTTTAATTTTTCAGGATTTAAACCAAATTTAGGTAAACTCAATTTTGCAGGCCGTCAAGAGAATAAAAATTATATACTTACGATTCATGGTAAAATTTCAAAAAATTTTTTACTAACGAGTATTGAGAGCACATTGAAAAAGATTAAAAAACGTTTCCAATTATTTTCCAAATTTTTTAAAAGGACTAAAAGTTTTTAAAGAAAAATTTTGTAATAATATATAATTTTGCATACAATTTAATTAAATTTGAGAGATATTTAGAATTTGTGAAGCGACTAAAAAACAATGAAAATTTATAAGATATTTTAGGACTTTTGTAAAAATTCAGGATAATGACATAAATTCTTTAGGTTCCCAAAACAATTTCTTTCGATTTTTTTAATTTAAAAAATGAACTTTAAGAGAAAAATTTACCAATATTTCAAAATGTTTCAAAATATTTCGTTAAATTTCGAAAAGCAGCAGAAAATTTTAAAGAAAAATTTTTTAATTTGGTAATATTGCAAAATAAAAAAATTAAACCATTAAACTCCATAAATATTGCAAAGATTTGAAGAGAATTAAGAAGATTTTTAAACTGTAGAAGATTAAAAAAAAAATTTAGAATTATGTTAATTTTTCGAAATTTTAAGAAAAATTCGAGTCAGCTAAGAATATTTTCAAGAATTCAAGATGTATAGAAGTGATTAAAAATATTTTATAACTTGGAAGCATTTCCGAACATTAATAAAATATATTTTAATTCTGAAAAACTTCTAGAAATTATAAATATATTTTAAAAGGGCTGGAATTTCTTCTAATTTTTTTTAAAATCCTTCACAATAATTTTTGTTTAAATCTTTTAGATTTTTTGGGACAAATCTGAAGTATTCAAAAATATTTTCTAATTTTCTTCATATTCCTAGGAAATTTAGGAAGATTTTGAGGTAATTTTTTACATTTAGAATGATTTTTCAAAATTTCAAGAAAAATTCGATTAATTTAAAAATGTGTTTGGAAATTTAAGAGTCTTCTTTCCATAGATTAAAAATATTTTAAACCTTGGAAGCATTTCCGAAAATCGATCGAACATTTATTATTTCTTCCAATTTAAAATTCAACAATAATTTTGGAATTTTGCTGCTGTTTTGTGAATTATATTTTCATTCAATTTTTAAAATTATATGTAAATATATTTAAATTTATTTCTTTTAATTAATATTAAAAGTCCGTCAAAAATTAAATTTTTACAAATAAAATTGAAAAATTTCAAAAAGATGTAGATTAAAAGTTATTTCAATGTTTGAATGAAAGCTATAATTTGTATAATTACAGTTTGTTTTTATTTAAAATACTTATATTTTTGTTATACCATTTTCCAAATGTTTAAGATACAATTTTCATAAAAATATAAAGTAAAATTTAATAGAATGATTCAATGATTATTGATTTTTTGGATATGGAAATGAATGTCGAGTAGAAATTCCATACTAAAAGTTTGTTTTTGCTTTAAATATCTTCATGATAATCAGCAATAATTATATAATTTTTTTAAAGGTTCGCGACGGTATGAAATAGTCATCTGAATGAAAATTCCAAAATTATACATATATGTATACGTTTTTATTTTTTTCTAAAATTCGTAAAGAAGTTTATTATTGATTTAAACTTTAAATAATTAAATAAAAAATCTTTTTCAATATAAAGGAAAAATTATCCGAATGTTTTAATTAAAATAATCGTTTAATGCTTTTATTTTTTGAAATGATGGCACAATTTCAAAAGATTATTAATAAATTCAAATATTAAAAAAAAGGTTTGAATTAAAAAGAATGTAAAATAAAAATAATTTGATTGTTTTAAGGAAAATAATTGTTTGATACATTTTTTACAATATTAATTTACAGTAGGATTAAATTTTAATTTTTTTAAATTAAGTACATAAATATACTACTTAAATATTGTCTAATTTAATATTTGCTATAATTTATGTAATAAAATTTTATTAATGTTTAAAATACATCTATTTAAATTATATTATTTGTGTGTATTTTTGCTATGTTGTAAATTAGTATCTGCATTCTGATTTCGAAGTGATGTGAACATATATTTTTAGTTTTTCTGGAATATTTTGAAAGTTTATTAATAATTCAAATTTTTAGAGAAAAAACTATTTGAAAGATTCAATGCAAATCATTCATTTATGCTTTTTATGTTATTAACAGATTAATAAATCATTGGCTGATTAATTTTTTTGCAATATTAAATTACATGAAGATTAAACTTTAATTTTCGTTTGGATACTGGACATAAGTAGTATAATAGCAGCTTATTTATATTTAATTTATGCCCATTAAAATTATACAATTTCTTGAAATGTTTACGACATTTTAAAGTATCTTTTAATCTTCAAAATTATATATACATGTGTTAACAAAATATATGAAGCGAAAATAATTTGTCTGTTTCAAAGAAAATAATTGTCTGAAACTTTTTATGTTATGAAATTATTACAACAGGTTATGATTAAATAAAATTTTCAAAAATGAAAGTTCAAATTAAAAAAATATATGTATATACTATATATTATTTACTTGAAGGTTATATAATTGAATATTGAATATAATTTGCAAGATAGAAGTTAATTAATATTTAAAATACCACTATTTTAATTAAATAATTTTTCAAATGATTCTGAATTTCTGATGTTGTGAAATGAGTATTTAAATTTAATTTTCCTAAACATGTTTTAATTTTTTTATCGGCTAAGTATCAAAAGTTGCCAAGCAATCAAATTCTCAGAAATGGGAGTGAAAATTAAAAAAAAAAGATGTAGAGGGAATGTAGAGGGAATTGATTATTTACTTGAAGGTTGTGCAAATGAATACAGGCTATAATTTGTGAAGTGACATTTTATTAATGTTTGAAATACATCTTTTTTATTAATATTATTTATGTGAATTTTTATTATGTTGTGAAATGAGTATCGGAATTTTAATTGCTAAGCGATCCGAATATATGTTTTACTTTTGTCTAGAATATAGTTGAAAAGATTATTTATAACCCAAATTTACAGAAAATACAAAGCAAAAATTATTTGAATTAGTCAGTGAAAATAATTCTTTAATGCTTTTTATGACATGAACAGATTGTTTAATTATTAGTTGATTAATTTTCTTAAAATATTACAATACATAAAGATTGAATATAATGTTCCTGTATTAAGCAACATAAACCAGTTTTTTCTTAACGATTTGCTCGAATACTATAATTCCTGAACATTTTTTTACATTTTCAAAGAGATAAGTGAAATAGAATTATGGGAAAAACTTATTTTGAAGAATTAGAACAAAAATTTATAAGGTTCTTAATAATTTAAAAAAATTTTGAGCTGATTTTTGAGAAAAAAATTGAACCCCCTCCCCTCCATTAAAATTAAATTAATTTTCAAGCGATTAATAAATTTTTTAACGAAAACAGATGAACTCTCATCAAAAAATAATTAAATGGTCTACAAAACATTTCAATTATCAAGAAAAGAATTAACTTTTAACTAAATAGATGAATTTTAAACTAAAAACGATACATTTTCAACAGTTGAAAAGCTTGATTTTCAACGAAAACCTAAATAATTATTATCAACAAAATAGTTAAATTTTCAATCAAAGAGATGGATCTTCATACTTTAAAATTATTTTTCAATAAATTAGTTTAATTCTCAATAAAAAAGTTTAATCTTATACAAAAAAAAACGAATTTAAAAAAAAATGTTGAGAACGAATTTTTGGAAAAAGTTGCATTTTCAACGAAGAAATGTTCGATCAAAACAGATGAACTTTCAATGAAAAAAGACTAATCTACAACAAAGCAGTTAAATTAAAAAAAAATAGACGAATCTTTAAGAAAATAGATTGATTTTTAACAAAAAAATTTAATTTTGAACAAAATAGTTGAGTTTGTAACCACGTAATTGAATTATCGACCCATTGAGACGGATTTTCAACCAAAAAGTCAAAATTTTAAAACAAAATAAAATACACCAATTTGTAACCAAATGCTTGAATTTTTAACCTAAAAAAATAAACTTTCAAGCAAAAGGTCATATTTATAAGCAATGAAGATCAACCTAAACAAAAAACATTGATATTTTTAACGAAACAACAAATATTTTTAAACAATTTTGATTTTTAACAAAATATTTGAGTTTTTAACGAAATGATTTGATTTTCTGCAAAACAGTTTATTTTTTAACCAGAGAGATGAATTATCAACAAAAATGTTAATATTGAACTTAATAGTTAAATTATAAATTGAAAAATTAAAAAAAAATAATTTCCCACAAAATAGTTAAATTTTAAGCCAAAAAGATGGATGTATTCAAACAGTAAAATTAATTTTGAACAAAATGTTTCTATTTTCAATTAAGTAATTGAATTTTCATCCAAGGAAATTATTTTTTTACCAAAAAAGACAAATTTACAACAAAATACTTTTTAATCAAATTGTTTAATTTTTAACTTTAAACGATCAATTTTTATTCAATAACTTAAAAGTTAGATTTTCTGTTTAAAAATTTAATTTTCAACCCAATAATAAAAGTTTTAACCAAAGAAGAAGAATTCTCAACTAAAAATAGATTTTCTACTTTCCATTAGGTAGTTAAAGTTTCAATCAAGAAAATTAGTTTTCTAACAAAACAGACAAATTTTATACAAAATACATACATTTTTAATCGAATGGTTTAATTTTCAACTTAAAACGATTAATTTTCAATCAATAATTTAAAAGTTACATTTTCAGTAAAAAAATTAATTTTCAACCAAATATGAATTTCCGAAAAAAAAAAATTAAATTTCAACTAAATAGTTGAATTTTAAACTAAAAAATATCAATTCTTAAAGGCTGAAAAAATTTATATATATAAAAAAAAAGAAATTTCAACAAAATTTTTCAATCTTCAACCAAAGAGTATAATTTTGAATAAAAACAAATTCATTTCAAACCACAAAAATAAATTTTTAACAAAAATAAAGTAGTAGACTTTTAAATGAAATAGAATTAACTTTTAGCGAAAAATTGAAACTAAATTTTTTCCTAATTATCTAGTGAGTACAGTTTTAATTTAACATCTATAGGGATTTTGTCATACCGACTACACGGTGGGAAAAAATGATATTTTGGTTTAAAATCACATACAGCCCACAAATTTAAAAAAAATTATAAATAAACAAATGTGATGGAAAAAGTGCAATTTTTTATATTTTACGCTCCCGGTGATCATTAATAATAGAAAAATAGTTAAAATCGCCTAAGTTGGATAAAAGAACATTAATAATGATAATAATATAGAAAAAATTTTTTGTAAACAAATGATTTGTTGAAAAAATGTTTTTTACGATTTTCCATAATTATACGCTTTTTCAAGATATATTGAAAGAAATTCAAATGAAAAAATACATTGAAAAAATTTTCTTTCAAGATTATAATTGTTTATATTATAAACAAATTTAATAAATAAATGTATTATTCGGGCATTTTTCGGCAGAAAAAATTGTTTGTTTCTATGTCAACTTTTCGAATTAGAATGTTCATGATAAGTTCAGCAAAATTCATAATTTTTTGATAAATTTAATGGTTTTTTTTTCAACTAATTTAATAAACAAGTGCATTATTGGGGCATCTGTCGACGGAATTTTTTTTTTCGATTTCATGATTTTTTTTTAACAAATTTTACAAACAAGTGCATTATTTGGACATCTTTTGACGGAAAATTCGTTTTTTTCGATGTCAGTCTTTTTAATTAGAAAAATCATGATGATTTCAGCAAAATTCATATTTGGCTGTGCTTGAAATTTCAAGGCCATGTTGGAAATTAGGAATACAAACAAAGAAATTAATTTTTTTTTCTTTGATACAAATTTGTTATAAATAAGAAAAGGTCTGGAAAATTTCGAACCACAAAACTTCTGATTTCCGGTCAGATGCTTTTCTACTTAAGCTATTAGAGGGATCATGATAAGAACTCTTAATTTAAGAAAATAACGCTAATTTTTAGCTAGGTGTTAATAATACCGACCGAAAAGGATGAATCTTTAATCAAATGTTTGAATTTTTTTAATATGGATTTTTGACTAAATTGTTAAATTTTCTACCAAGAAGATTAATTTTTTTTACCGAAAAAGGCAATTTTTCAATTAAATAAATGAAATTTGAACGAAGCAGTTGATATTTCCAAAAATTTGAAAATATTATTTTCCATCTAGTCTTATTAAGACTTTAAGAATTTTCTGTTATTAAAGATTCTTAACTTGATCGATATTTGTAGATTTTCTGCCTTCATGGTAGATAAATTAAAAATAAATATTCCTAGTTACCGACTTCTGGCTATGAAGCTTGAAGGCCTTGACTTGACAAGTGGCTCCACTGAAAAGTAAGAGGCTAGTTTCCAATTTTAACAAATCATGTAATATCTTTAGAAATTTCCTTAACCTGCAGTCGATAATGCAGATTTTTTCTTTTTATGGCGTAAAAGCTTCGGAAAAGGTCTCCTAGGTCGACAAAACACAAAAGTCGAGATTGTCAAGAAACTATGAATGTTGTAGACTCTCAGGGTCTTGATGATGTCAATGAACTTGAAGTGGCGTCCTCGAACTTAATAAGAAAACTTGAAATTTCAATGCAGAATAAATTAAAAAAAAATAATGAAAATTTCGTTGAAATATGTAAAAAGATCATGTTAACTTTTGAAATTCCATTTCTCTTTATTTTAAAGTTTTCAGGAATTTTTATAATACGGAGTTTTTCAAATTTTATATGTCTAGAAGATTCACAATTTAAACAATTTCAGATCTGAGGATTTTTAAAATGTCAATGTTGTAAAATTTAAAATTGAATGAAATTGTCTTTGAGCATACAATATTTTCAAAAATTATATATTTACAGATAAAAAATCTAATTTTCAACGAAGTTCAATTTTCAAAAAAATACATGAATTTCAACTAAAAAAATAAATTTTTCAATAGTTTTTAGCAACTAAATTTTCAGATTAGAAGAATAATTGTCGACTAAAAAACCAACGAGTTTACAAACGATACATAGACTGCTACTTCCCCCTCTCCATTACTTCCCTTCCCTAATTTTATCTCACTTTCTCTCCATAATTTCCCCTCACTTCCCCTAGCCACCCTCACTTTCCCTTGCCACCCTAATTTCCCCTAAAATCCCCTTCCATCATTTCCCCTACTTCACATACTTACCCTACCCTTATTTCCCCTTATTTTACCTACTTCTCTGTCACAAATTTTCTCCACACCACTTTTCTCTTCCCCTTGTCCCTCACTTTCTCTACTTCCCTTCCACTTATTTCCTCACCCTTCAGTTCCTCATACTTCATTTCCCCTCATTTGTTATCCCATAATTTTTCCTACTCTTACTCTACTCACTTTTCCAACTTCACATATTTCCATTCCTCTAATTTCCTACCCCACTTTCACCCTTAATTTCCTTATTAACTCTCCACTCATTTCCCCACCTCTTACTGTCCCTAATTCCCCTACTTTTCCACTTATTACTGTTCCTACCTGCTTTCCCCTCATTTCCCTATCCCTCACTTCCCCTTCGGCCCGTCTCCTCATTTCCCCTGATTTCCTATCCTATAATATTCTCTACTTTTTCTCCCCTCATTTATCCCCATTTTCCCTCCACTCATTACCTCTCACTTTTCCAACTTTATTTCTCGTAAATGACGTACTTCGGCTTGCCCCACATCACCTGCTTTCCCTACTTACCCTCCACTTATTCCGCCCCCCCCCCCCCCCCTATTTTCTCTAATCCTAATTTTCTCTCATTCTCTCTTACTTTCCCCACTTACCCTCCACTCATTTCCCCTTATTTCGCCTACTTCTCTTATTTCCACTCCCCTCATTTCACCTAAGTTCACTTCCATAATTTCCCCTTATTTTTCATACTTCCTCACCCTCATTTCTCCGCAGTTCTCCTCCTTGGAAAAAATTTCAAGGGATAAAACACCCAACCGAAATTATAAGGAATTATAATTTTAAGTGAATCCAAGAAAAAGAGTTGCATTTTGTGACTAATGAAGAAAAAGGGAACCTTTGGTTTCTTTGTCTCGAAGCGCGGGAACTCTTACACGACTCGTTAACCAGGAAAAATCCTCTCACGGAGCAAAGTTCACGGCCGGTCTGATCCTTATCGCAGCCCTTGACTCGTTACGTGCTCAGATTGCGCTTGTAATAAACAAATAAGGACATTTGTAATGTACGGGCCTCGGACTTACTTTAGACTTTGGAGATTAAAAATAGAGTCTGAATAGTGTCACGAAATTCAATAAATAGGGTAAAAGTAGTGTCACCAAATTTAAAAAATAGTGTCACAAAGTTGAATAAATAGGGTCAAAATAGTTCCACAAAATTGAACAAATTGGGTGAAAATAGTGTCACAAAATTTAACAAATGGGGTAAAAATAGTGTCACAAAATTTAACAAATAGTCCAAATTGGATCAAAATAGTGTCACCAAATTTATTAAATAGGGTCAAAATAGCGTCACAAAATCTAAAAAATAAGGTGAAAAATTGTCACAAAATTTAACAAATAGGGCCAAAATTGTGTCACAAAATTTAACAAATAGAGTCAAAATGGTGTGAGAAAATTACAAAAATAGAAACAGAATAGTTTCGCAAAATTTGAACAATCGAGTCAAAATAGTGTCATAAAATTTAACAAGTCAGATAAAAATAGTGTGACCAAATTTATTAAATAGGATCAAAATAGTGTCACAAAATCTAAAAAATCAGGTGATATATTGTTTAAAAAAATTTAACAAATAGGGTCAAAATAGTGTCACAAAATTTAACAAATAGAGTAAAATGGTGTGGAAAAAGAAAGAAAATAGTTTCACAAAAATTTTTAAATAGATTTAAAATAGTGTCACAAAATTTAACAAATAGGGTCAAAATAGTGTCACAAAATTTAACAAATAGAGTAAAATGGTGTGGAAAAAGAAAGAAAATAGTTTGACAAAAATTTTTAAATAGATTTAAAATAGTGTCACAAAATTTAACAAATAGAGTTAAAATAGTGTCAAAAACATTAAAAATTAGAGTCAAAATAGTGTCACAAAATTTTAAAAAATATTGATCTTTTTGCTTGAAAATTCACATGCTTATTTTAAAATTGATCTTTTTTATTTAAAAATCAATGACTTTCTGGAAAATTCATTTCTTTACTTGAAAGTTTGTCTTCTTCGGTAGAAAATTAATCTTTTCGGTAGAAAATTTAACTATTGGGTCAAAAATTCATTTCGTTTATTAACAATTGATCTACTTTGTCGAAAATTTAAAAATTGTGTGGAAAAGCAAATTTGTATAGAAGATTCTTTATTTTAGTTTAAAACTTATCTCTTTGCTTGAAAGTTTATGTATTAACGGAAAATTTAAATATTTCAGATAAAGATTTATCATTTTTGGTAGAAAATTAACCTTATTAGTAGAAATTTTTACTATTCGTTGAAAATTCAACTACCTCTAACAAAATCAACGTCTTCTTTAAAAATGCGTTTATTTTGTTGAAAATTTGTCTTATGCAGTAGAAAATTGAACATTTGGGACACAAATTAATCTCTTTTCAATATACATTAATCTACTTTTTTCTACTATTTTCTAGAAAAATCTTTTTTTTTTAAATTCATTTTTTAACATAAAATTTAACTATTCCAGTTGAAGATGAGCCATTTTCGTAGTCATAAATTAACTTCTGTTGTTAAAAAAGTCTTTTTTGGTTGTCAAAAATTAATTTTTTAACTGAATATTTAACTTCCATTTTTAATGAAAAATTTATGTTTTTCTTTTTATGTTTTTTTATCCCTAAAAATGCAACTACTTAATTAAAAACTTAATATTTTGTTGAAAGTATGTCTTTTGCAGCAGAAAATTTAACTAATTGAATGGAAATAAATCTCTTTTAAATGAAAATTAATCTGCTTTCTAGAAAATTCAACATTTTTTAAATTTAATTTTTCTGGTTAAAGATACCTGATTGAAACTATTTGCTTGAAAAATCCCTTTTTTAAATTTATTTTTTAACATGCAATTTAACTATTCATTTTTGGTAGAAAATTAATTTCTTTGATTGAAAATTCCTTTTGCTCGTTTAAATATTAATTTCTTAACTGTCATTTATTTTGTGGAAATTTGTCTTATTCAGTAGAAAATGTAACTTTTGGACAAAAATTAATCTCATTTGAAAAAAAATGAATCTACTTTCTAGAAAATTCAACCTTTTTTTAACATTAATGTTTCTGGTGAAAGAGTCTTGATTAAAACTATTTTCATGTAAAATTTTTGTTAAAAAGTTTTTTTGTTGTTAAAAATTAATTTTTTAATTGAAAATTTAACTTCCATTTTTGATTGAAAATTGATTTTTTTAGTTAAAAATTCCGCTATTTTCTTAAAAATTCAACTGCTTTATAAATTCAATATTTTGTTGAATTTTGTCTTTTTATCAGAAAATTTAACTATTTGGACAGCAATTTAACTATTTGAACAAAAATTAATCTCTTTTGAATAAAAATTAATTTTCAACGAAAAATGTAACAGTTGATATTTCGTCGAAAGAAATATTTTAATTTTTAATCAGGAAAAGTTTTATTAAACCAAAAACACGAATTTTCAACCAATTAGTTAAATGTTTAATTTAATAAAAATAGATTTAAAAAAATGGAAAAGTTAGACATTTTTAGTGAAAAAGTTAATTTTCGGCTGAAAAATACGAAGTTTCCACAAAATAGTTAAATTTTCAACAACAACAAAATTAATTTTTAACCAAAATGATAAATCTCCTACCAAGAAAATTTACTTATAACCATACTTTGACTTTTCACTCAAGCAGAGATGAATTTTCAACCAAAAAATAAATTTTTGATTAAACTGATGAATCTCTAACCAAAATGAATTTAAACTATTTCAACTATTGAGACAAAAATTAATCTCTTTTGATTGAAAATTAATCTACTTTCTACGAAATTCAACAATTTAAAAAAAATTAATTTTACTAGTTAAAGACCCTTGATTGAAACTATTTTCATGAAAAATATTTTTTTTTAAATTTATTTTTTAAAATAAAATTTAACTATTCCAGTTGAAGATTCGCCACTTTTGCTGTTATAAATTAACTTCTTTTATTGAAACTTTTTTTTTGTTTGGTTAAAATTTATTTTTTAATTCAAAATTTAACTTCCATTTTTAATTAAAAATTGATTTTTTTAGTTGAAAATTCTACTACTTTCTTAAAAATTCAACTACTTCTTTAAAAATTCAAAAATTTGGGAAAGTTTGCTTTTTTCAGTAGAAAATTTAACTATTTGGACAAAAATTAATTTCTTTAGAATAAAAATTAATCCGTTTTCTAGAAAATTCAATAGTTTTATTACAAATTGAACAATCTTATTCAAGATTTTTGTTCTTGGCTGGAAATTCGGGTAAGTCTAGTTCAGGCAGGCGGAGTGAATCCACAACAAATTCTTACTTAAAATTCTATAAACTAGAAGAACCTCCTTACCATAAATAAATAAAACAAGTTTGAAAATTTAAATTTTCTTGAATTCTGATTTCAGAAATCTAAATTCTAGAGTCACTGATCGGACTGTTCCTCGACCTGAAAGAAAATCGCGATATGTGAATATTTCTTGGATGATTCTCCAGAAGTAACGGTTTTGCCTTGTTATAATTCAAAGTGCGATATAAACAATGACGCACCATTGGAATTTTGTTGCGTCGCAAACGGCACAAAAATTCCCGTGCGAAGTTATCAGAAAAATTTCCCTGATTTTTCCTAACTTTTACCTGACTAATTTTCCATTTTCCCTGACCACCCACAAAAATATTTTGATTTTTAATCAAAAACAGTTTTGTATCATCAAAAATAAGAATTTTTAACCAAATAGTTGAATTTTAATTTAAAAAAAAAATGTTTTAGAAAAATAGAAGTTAGAGTTTTTCAGTAAAAAAAATTAAGTTTCTGATAAAAAATATAAATTTTTAAAAAAGAGATGACTTTTCTACAAAAAAATTTGTTTAACAAAATACAGAAATTTATAATTAAAATGATGAATTTTTACAATTGTATCTTGAATTTTTTAGAAAAACTAGAACAGTTAAATTTTCATTAAAAATAATTAAATTTTAACTAAGTAAAAAAAAATTTTCAATGAATAATAGTGGAATTTTTAACCAAATAGTCGTTTTTGAAATAAAAAAATAAACAACTTTCACCAAAAAATGGAATAGTTACCAATTTTCAGTAAAAAAAATTTTCAAATAAAAAATAACAATTCTTAACAAAATAGTTAAATGTTCAACCAAGGTAAGAAAAATTAAAAGGTTAAGAAAAAATGAAATAGTTAAATTTTTAACCAAACACGTCAAATTTTAACTAGCAAACTTACATTTTAAACCAAATAGTTGAATTTTTAACCAAATAGTCATATTTTTAAAAAAGGAAACATTTTCACCAAAAAATGGAATAGTTGCAAATTTTCAGTAGAAAAAATAATTTTCAAATAAAAAATAACAATTTTCCACAAAATATTTATATCAACCAAGATGATAAATCTTCGATTTGCAAAAGAGTAATTTTCAACGAAAATTAATAAAAGGAAAAAACAATCATTTAAACAAAAATAGTGGATTGTTATCGAACTATCAATAAAAGTAAAAAAAGTGTTATTAACAGTTGACTACACACAAAAAAACATGTTTAAATGCTGCAAAATAGCCAATTAATGCATTTGTTATTTAAGGTAGCCTAAACAATTATTAAATCTTATTTGGTAGCTAAATATGATAAATAGGTTTTATTTTTAAGTAATATATGATCGATTCCATAGACAAAGCTTTATTTATTCCATCAAAAATATTAAATTTGATTGATTCAATTTGCATTGCTAATGGACATCTTTTTTGTATATTTTTTTTTTCAGTTTTGTAGATATTTTTCATTAAATCAAACCATTTTTTTAAACCGTTATACTTCAAAAAACAATTTTTTTCATTTTTTTTATTAAATAAACAAACAAATAAGCAAACATTTTAAAATCGGCCATAACAGTTTGATGCGAAATTTTATTAGTTAGTTAATGTTAGGTAATATGTGAAAGCTCCGCAAAACGTCGTACTTTTTTCCTAGGAGGGGAAGAGAAGGAGGGGAAGTGGAAAAGGGGAAGTGGAAAAGGGGAAGTGAGGGGATAGTTAGAAAGGTGTGGGAAGTGAGGGGAAGGATAGGTAGTAAGGGAGGAGAGGTTAGCGAGGGAGAGGAAGTCCTGTGAGAAGGTAGGTGCTAAGGCGGGGAGGGGTATTGATAGAGGGCAAGTGAGGGTATATGTAGTAAGGTATGGAAAGTAAATGGAAGGATTGGTAGTAAGCAAGGGGAACTTAGGGAGGAGAGGGTAGTGAGAGAGAGAGAGGAAGTGGCAAGAGGGTATGGTAGTATGGGAGGGGAAGTGATAGTGGGGAGGTAAAGTAATGGTGGGGAGGTAAAGTAATGGTGGGGAAGTGAGGGGATGGTAGTAAGGAATGGGAAATGAGGTGAAGCATTCATAGAAAGGAAGGATAGGGTAGTGGGGGCACATGCATGATTTCAGTTCTTTTTGACGGCTGTGAAGCGAGGCTTAAGCTCTAACTTCTACCATAAATGACCAAAAAATTGCATAAATTTCCAAAAATTAAAAAAAAATAGAGTGAAATTTTCGGTAGTTTATGGTAATTTACTATATTTACCTGCAAAATTACCATGAATGATCGAAAATATCCATCAATTTCCGGAAATTTATAGACATTTTTGAACTGAGTTTTGGGCAATTTATTGTAAATTACCATAAGTCCGAAAATTTCGGAAAATAACCAGCAGTTTACAGAAATTTTTAAATTGAATTTAGAGTATTTTATCTTAAGTTGCCATTACTTACCAAAAAAATTAATAAATTTTCGAAAATTTATAAACAAATTTAAAGTCGAATTTTGGTTAGTTTATGGTAATTTGCCATATTTACCTGTAAAATCGCCATTAATTTCTGGAAATTTATACTTTTTCAAATTTAATTTTGGGAAATTTATGGGAAGTTATCATAAATTAACTGTATTATTACCATAAATTTTCCAAATTTTCATAAATTTCCGGAAATTTATAAAAATGTTTGAAATTTAATTGTGGGTAGTTTATAGTTATTTACTACATTTACCTGTCAAATTACCATAAATTACCATAATTAACCGAAATTTTTCATGAATTTCCGGAAATTTATAGACATTTTTAAATTGGATTTTGGACAATTTTTGACAAGTGACCGTAAATTTCCCTTAAATTTACCGTAAAGCATGAATTAATTTATTCATTCGAGGAAATTTCGGTGAATATCGACTGAAAATTCTATTTAAAAAATTTGAGATTGCTTCAATCCACAATCACCCTGAAAAAATGGTTAGTTGGGCCAACTATTCAGTTTGTAAGATACGGTACTGCTATTTTGTTAGTTGTGACAACCATTTACTTAGTTGCCGGTACTAAGTGAATAGTCACGTCAACTAATGGAATTGTTGCAATAACTAATAAAATAGCAGTTACAACTAATAAAATAGCAGAACTATATCTTACTAGCTAAATGTTTGGCTCAACTGAATATATTGTTCAGTGCATATATAACTTGGAGGCCTCTATCTTGGACACTGAAACGTTTATTTCTTGTTTCAAATATTTTTATTTTTATTCGCACTCGAGATCTCCGATAAAAATCGCGGCCGGTATTTCCAGTCCAGCATATGGCAGACGTTACCTTTAAGAGTTTATCCGCGGCGGTTAACGCGTCAAGGATTATCCGTCCTCGGTAGCTTTGCTTGAGAATTGAGAGGGTTAACCTGCCCGAAGGATTTCTTCAATCTCTTCTTGTTCAGTTTAAATTTTTATTTTTTTCCGAACTGCTACACAGTAACGAGGGCCAGGAAAGTAATCGAGCAAGGCAATGAGATTTGTAGAGGTAAATAAAAAAGGAAATAAGTACTTATGACTTGAGCGAAATTGAAGAGTCATTTCGAAATTGCAAATTCAAATCTTGGTGACTGACAAAAGTGACTTTTCAAATCAGTCAATTTGACATTAATTAATCATTATTATATTCACTGATGGTACCGCTTATTTCGAATGATCTAATTTGTAATTATTTACTGATGAATCAGTCACTTTTAATGATTAAGTCAATAACTTTTACTGACAGATTTAAAACTTTTGAATCATCTAAACTGTAACTTTAGTTTATTGAACGGGTAATTCTCAGTGGTGTAATGAGTAAGTTTCACTAACTAAATTAGCCAAACTGAATTATCTAAAATGGAAACTGTAACTTTTATGGATTCAACCAGTCATTTTCAATGGATTATTCAATAACTTTCACTAATTAAATCAGTTATTCTAAATTATCTAAACTTTATCTTTCTCGGATTAAGTAACTAATTTTAAATAATCTAATCAGTAACTTTAAATAATTAATTTAGTATATTAATTGTTGCAATCAGCAACTTTTACATATTAAATAAGTCGTTTTAAAAACTCTACAACCAGTATCTTTCATTAATCCAATAAAAAATTTGGAATAGTCTAATAAGTATCTTGAGCTAATGAGAGCATTATTTTTTAATGGTTTAATCAGTACCTTTCACTAATTAAATCAGTCATTTAAAAATATATAACGTGTACTTTCCATTAATATAATCATTCTTTTGAGTGGTCCAATCAATATATTTAACTAATTGTATACGCCATTGTGAATCTATCTAACTAGTTACTTTAAAGGATTAAATCATTCATTTTGAATTGTCTAACCAGTAACTGTCATTGATTAAATAATTAATTTTGAATGGTCGTATCAGCAGTTTCGTCAATTAAATCAGTAATTTTAAATAAAGCAACCAGTACCTATCACTACTTGACTCATTCATTTTGAGTGTACCAACCAATATCTTTCACCAATTGAATCAGACATTTTGAACTGTCTCCCCAGTAACTATCACTGGTCAAATAATTCATTGTGAATGGACGGATCAGTAGCTTTATTTAATTAAATATGGTATTTTAAATAATGCAAGTAGCACCTTTAATGAATTTAAGAATTTAATTCTAGTGGTTCAATCAATATTCTACAGTAATTGAATCAGTCATTTTGAATGGTGTAATCAGTCAATTTCACTAAATAAATTAGTAATTTTGAATTATCTAAGCATAATCAGCGGCTTTCACTAATTAAATTAGTAATTTAAAATTATATATCCAGTACCGTTCACTAATTCAATTCTGAATTTTGAGAGGTCAAATTAATATATTTAACTAATTGAATCAGTAATCTTGATTAGCCTAACAAATATCTTTCACTGATTGAATAATTCATTTTGACTGGCCTGATCAGTACCTTTCTTGAATTAAATTAGTCATTTTAAGTAATTTTTATAGTAGCTTTCACGGATTCAGTATCATTTTTTTATCTAAACCGTAACTTTCACTAATTACTCAAATTATTTTTAATGGACTGATCAGTATTTTTCCTAATTAAATCAATCTTTTTTGTTTTTATTTAGAATCTTTTTCTATGTTCAATCAGTAACTCCCACTGGCCGAATTAATCAATTTGAATGATCTGAACTGTCATTTTAAATAATCCCACCAGTAACTTCCACTAACTATATCAGTCATTTTTAATTAAACAGTTAGTAACTTTCACTAATTGAATCAGTTAAGTTGATTTATCTATGCAGTAACTTTCCCTAATTAAATAAGTCTTTTTGACAGGCTTGATTAGTAACTTTTACTAATCAAAACGGTCACTTTTAATCATCTAAGAAGTCACGTTCACCAATTAAATATGTCATTTTTAATGGCGTACTTACTAAATTTAACTAAATAAATTAGTCATTGTGAACGATCTAAGCAGTAACTTTCACCAAGTAAATCTGTCATTTTGAATGTTGAAATCAGTAAATATAACTAAATCAATCAATCACTGTGAACGATCTAAGCAGTAACTTTCTCTAATTAAATCAGTAATTTTGAATGTTTTAATCACTAAATTTCACTAAATAAATCAGTCATTTTAAATTACCCAAGGAGTCACTTTCACTAATTAAATCTGTGATTTCGAATTTTGACATTATTCAATTTCCCTAAATAAATCAAAGATTGTGATCGGTCTAAACATTAAATTTCACTAATTCAATCAGTTATTTTGAATTGTGGAATCAGCAAACTTCACTAATTAAATCAGTTATTTATTCAAGTTACTTATTGAAATATTATTCATAAAAAATGTAACGAAACTTATCTCTTTAAATTTAAAATAAGATCTTCTTTCAAAATTAAAATTTTAAAGTGTTCCTAACGGAAAAAAGCCTTCTGGGAAACAGTCTCATTCAGTATTTTCAGATCACTTCTCACACTTCACACATCCTCCACACAAATTCTGCTAATCAGTCACTCATCGCCCTTTTCTCGCCGCATCATTCTCACGTGAATCAGATAAATTCCTTTTCATAATTATTATCTACAGTTTTTAATAATTATTTTTTACAGCTTTGTAGCAACTTTAGCAGTGTTTTAAAATTTAAATTAAAAAAAATTAATTCAGATTAAGTCAACAATCAAATTGTCTTCATAACTTATTCAAACAATTTATTATAAATTTTAGCAATTTTCTCTCTAAAAATATTCTCTTAAAATAATTCTGGAGAGATGCAGTTTTTTCTTAAATTTTCTATTTTTGTCCACTTTTTATTTAGAGTGAGGAAATAATGATTTAAAGTTAGGAAACATGATTGTTTAACCAATTGAATGATTATTTTTAATAACATTCTTTTTTAATAATGCTAGAAAGTTGTGGTTTTTCTTGAATATTAAAATAGGCGTGGAAAGTCCGGGGTTTTCCCGAAATTTTCAACTTATTAACAAATTTTCATTTAGATAAAGGCAATAATCAATTAAATTGAACAGAAGTAATTGTTTAAACAATTTATTATCATATCAATATTCCCTTTAAAGAATGCTAGAAGCTTCCAGTTTTTTCTTAAATTTTCCACTTTTTGTCCACTTCTCATTTAGAATGAGGTAATAATGATTTAAACTTTAAAAAAAAGATTGTTTAAACAATGTAATTTTTATTATTAATAACATTCTCTTTGAATAATATTAGAAAGTTGTTGGTTCTTTTTTATATTTTTAAATTTTTGTCTTGTTTTCACTTAGAGTGTAGGAATAATATAATCAAATAAATTGAACAGAAATAATTATTTAAACAATTTATAACCATCTATAACAATATTCTCTCAAAAAAATTCTATAAGTTTGCACATTTTTTTCAAATTATCCACTTTTTGTGAATTTTTCACTTAGAAACTAGAGCACGGTAAAAATTCATAAAATTTAACTAAAACAATTGTTGAAACAAATTATTATTGTTTATAACTATCTTCTCCTGTATAACGTCTTGAAAGTTGTGTTTTTTTCTGAAATTTTTTTTTTGCTTTGCACAAACA
>NC_046661.1:88623569-88638913 GCF_010883055.1 Belonocnema kinseyi | reverse complement strand
AATTTAGGAAATTAAACAAAAATCCGCAGAATTTTTTATTTACTTCAATTGTTTAAACGAATTTCAAATATTTTGAAATATTTTACAGTATTTTAAGATTCCAAGGCATTTTCAAGAGATTTAAATAATTTCAAGGGATTTCTAAGGATTTTAGTAATTTTAAGAGATTTTTATATTTCACTGGATTTTAATATTTTAATAGATTTTGAAGAATTTATTGAGAATAAGTAATAATTTATCTAAAATTGTTTTTAATTCTTTAAAGTCCACTCAATTTTATTCAATTCAATCGATTTTTAAAAAGTTTTCATTTCAAATTATTTTGAATGCACTTCATTGTTCTAAACAATCTAAATTCATTTCAAACTTTCTGAATTCAATACATTTCTTCAAATTTTTGAATTGTTTTTAATTACCTTGATTGCTTTTTTAATTGAGCTTAATTTTTTTATGAAATTTCATCGAGTTCTTCTCATTGAATTGAAGATATTTTAAAATATTTTTAGAATCTTGTATTCTTATTAATTTACCCTGAAATTTTTCAAATTCTTTGGAACTCTCTTGTATTGAAATTTGTTTTTAACTATTCTAAATTTCCTGCCTTTCATTAAATTCAATGGATTAAAAAAAATGTAAACGTTTTTATTTAAATAATCCTGAAGTCTTCTAACCTCAAATTGAATTCTTGGACTTTTCATCAAATTCTTTCAAATTCCCTTTTATTTTTCTAAGCTTATTTTAGAGTTTTGAAACCCAATAAACTTTGTTCATATCTTTAACTTACTTTTAATTCATTTGATTTTTTTTAATTCCCCTGAATTAAATAACTTTAAAATAAGCTTAGAAAAATTTAAGGAAATTTAAAAGAATTTGATGAAATGCGCAAGAATTCAAGGTGAGGTCAAGAGGCTTTAGGAACAATTAAATAAAAACTTTTGTTAATTAAAAGAAGTACAATAAATTAAGTGGAATTCATAAAATTTAGAAGAATTAAAGCGAATAAAAAATTCAAAAGAATTCTAAAGAACTTCAAAGAATTTAAAAGAATTAAAAAGAATTAAAAATAATTCAGGGTAAATTAATCAGAATTCAGTATTTCGAAAAATATTTGCAAATATCTTCAAATCTTTGTAACCGTTCTAATTTCTAACCAAATTAGTGATTAATGGCTGCAAAACAATTTAAACGAATCCAAATGAATTTAAATAATTTTTAAGTCGAAAATTAAACGGAATTTAAAAAACAATCATGTAAATTAAAAACAATTCAGAACTTTTGCAATGAATTTAGATGGTTTAGAATAATTAAAATGGCATTCAAAAGAATTCGATGAAACGTCTACGAATGTAAGGTGAGTTAAAAAGACTTTAGGATGAGTTAAACAGAAAGTTTTTTAAAATCCATTGAATTGAGTGAAATTGAGGGAATTTAGAAGAATTCGAAAGAATATAGGATAAATTAATAAGAATTTAAGGCGAATGTCAAATAAATTGCAAACAATATTTAAAAATCTCTCCAAATCTTTGAAACACTACGAAATGCATCACTTCTTGCCAATAAATTAATTAAAATACATTAAAAAATTAAAATACAATAAAATATCAAAATCTCTAAAAATATTTAATCAAAATTTTTAAATCGCATTGATATCGTAAGTTGTGGCGTTTTCTGAAATTTTGAATTTTTCCTTGACTTTTTAGTTCGAAACAGATAATAAATGTTAATATTTGTTTATATAAAAATTCTCTGTATTATATTGCTTACTCATTATTTGATTATAAAAGGCAAAACGAAGTAAATTTTTTTAGAAAAATTACAACTTTCAAGAAATTATTTAAAAAA
This sequence comes from Belonocnema kinseyi, assembly GCF_010883055.1. NCBI lineage: Eukaryota > Metazoa > Arthropoda > Insecta > Hymenoptera > Cynipidae > Belonocnema > Belonocnema kinseyi. Next base: position 88,637,071 of record NC_046661.1, on the reverse strand, counting down.
GATAGTTATAAATAATAATAATTTGTTAAAAAAATTATTATAGTTAAATTTTATTAATATTTACTGTACTATAAGTTTTGATTGTAGAGTTGACAAAAAGTTTGTAATTCAAAAACTGCAACCTCATAGCATTCTTTTGAGATAATATTGTTATAGATAATAATAAATTGTTTAAATAACTATTTCTGTTAAATTTATTTGAGTTAAAACTGCACAAAAATTTAAGAAGAACCTTAAATTTCTAGTATTATTCAAGGAGAATGTTATTAAAAATAATAATCACATTGTTTAAACAATAATTTTTCTTAAATTTTAATAATTATTATCTCACTCTAAAAGAGAAGTGGACAAAAAGTGTAAAATTTGAGAAAAAACTGCAACCCTCTAAAATTCTTTTGAGGGAATATTGATATATATGATCATAAATTCTTTAAACAATTACTTCTCCCGACTTTAATTGATTATTGTCTTGATACGACCTTATAAACAATGTATTTTTTATAAATATGCGCTTCCCTAAAATCAAACATTTTCAAGTTATTAGCGATTAGCTTTTCTTATATCCTTAATTTTACCATAAACTATATAAATATCTTGAGTAGCATTTTCGATACCTGCGCCTTATTGTTCATAACTATTGTTATTAACAAAAACGCTCAATTAGGAAAATTGATTTTTTCTTAATTTTTTTTATTATTCTGTGGCACAAAATAAAAATTTTCACTCACGTGATATTTTCTCTTACGATGATATCTGTCCCTCATTTTTTATAACGATTGTTATTAACAAAAATGTTTAATTAAAAAGATCCATACAATCTGATCGCACGAGATAATATCCCGAGCGTGAAAAGTTTTATTTTGGGCCACAAATTATTAAAGAATTAGAGAAAAAAACATTTTCTTAATTGAGCGTTTTTATAAATAACAGAAGTTATAAACAATAAGGCGCAGGTATCGAAAATGCAACTTAAAATAATTATATTCTTTACGATAAAATGAAGGATATAAAAAAGACATTCGCTAATAACTTGAAAATTGTGACTTTTAAGGGAGCTTATATTTATAAAAAATACATTGTTTATAAGGCTGTCAATAAATAATGGCTTGTCGTACGAGAAAATATCAAATGAGTGAAAATTTTAATCATGTATTAAGGATTAATAAAAAAAAATTAAGTTAATTCTGGTTAATGAGAATCATTATTTATATCAATTGTTATAAACAATTTAGGAAAAGAAATTATAAACAGAAAATTATATTATTGAGGCTAGATAAAGGTTTCTCAACATTTTTAAGCAATTTAACAACAATTAAGCTTTTTAACAACAATTTAAGGAGAGAAGTTTTTATTCGATCGGAAGATTTCTTTTTCCTCTCAAGAGATCTATCTCTAATATAGACAGTGTGCGAGTTTTAAATTTTTCTGAGCAATAAATTCTGAAGTGACACTTCAAATACGGCAATTATGGTTCAAAAATCAATTGTTTATAATACTGTAAATGGCAAACCATTCGTCAAACGAAAAAAATGCAAGACGCAGGAAACTTTTATTTTTGCTCAGTCATGATAAAAATGATTTTATGGAGTTTTTTTGTGAAAAAATAATAAAATTGTTTTAAAAAATTGTTTAAACAAAAATGAACTCGGATTTCGAAGACCTACCCAAGATTTTCGTAATCGGGGAAATCTTTTTAACCTTTTGAAAAAGAGTAATCTTAGGAACCTATTAGTCCATACAGAAGTGTTATGGGTGCCGGATGATGGGTCTCTTTGTTCTACTTCGTGGTTACAATATTTAAATTTCCATAAATATTATTTATGGTGTGGAATTGTTTAAATAAACATAAAAATTGGATAAAAATAAATTTTACTTTTAATGTTTGAAACTAACATATTAAGGATTAGGAGAGCAGGGTGTGATTGCATCTTGCTCCCATCAGCGGCGTGGCCAGGATTTTTTTTCTGGAGGAGCTTCGATTTTTTCGGAGGGGGCTTCCGATTTATGTTTAGGTAAAGAGTGGGGGAAAAGGGAATTAATTATTAAAAATACTTAGTTTCTGGGGGGGCTTGAGCCCCCAAACCCTCCCCCTGGCTACGCTACTGGCTCCCATAAGAATGACTGCAAGCGAGACTGTCAACAATATAGACTAACCTACCATACAATGACTCAGAAGAAAAGGCGCCAATTTTAAAACAAGTTTTATTATATACTAACAGATGAAGTACTAAAATCATTAAAAAATTAGAAAAAAGCAAAATAATTTTAGTTAATGAATAGAATAGTAATTTTAATAAAAAGGAAGCAACTTAATTAATGGTAATATTGTAATAATTTTGCAGAAAAAATTCTAAAATAAAATTGCATGATTCAGTTGGGTGGTCTAAATAAGTGATTTTATCAATAACATTTTTTTTTATAAAAACCATTCCAGCAAAGTCTCTTTTTGTCGGATTACTTTCTGGACCTAAAACTTCAATATCGTCCCACTGAAAAAATGAGAAATATGATCAATAAGACTATTATTTAAATGGTCGTTAAGGACCTTAAAATTTGTTTATTCTTCTTTTTTTTTGCAAAAATTTTGTACTTAAATTTTAAGTTTATAAGTTAGAAGCAATCGTCTCCATCTTCCAGGTACTTAACTTTTTTCTTCTTCTTTCCCTTGAAACGCGATTCCGCCCGAGGCAGAGGAGTTTTTTTTAGTATTTTAAACTTTTCAAGTGTACACTAGCAAGATTTCTCGGTACACATCATCCAGCTAAAATACAAACACACAAACGTGTTTATAGTCCATGGAGAACCCAGTGCGGTAAAAACAGTAAAAACAGTAAAAAGAGGATAATCGAGGCGAGCCGCACCGTTGCACCTGTACCTCCTCTCTTCTTTTCTCCCGTTCCCTCGTTTATCGTCCTGGCACTCCTACCTTACTGAACGCAGAATGAAAACATTGGGAATGCCTTACAAATAGATAGCGAATAGCATTTGCAAACCGCACAGAAGGCTATCCATTTCAAACTTCCTTAAGAGAAGCTCAATTTCTTCTGATCCATATTTCTTCATTGCTTCTTTCATTTGATTGAGAAAAACCCCAAGGGTCTGAAATCATTTTCTATAGAGTTTTGTTTTTTTGTCTGAGCTAAGAAATCTTGGCAATATCGAGCGAAGATCTCATTCTCTACATCTGCGTTTCTTCTTTTCTGCTTTAACGAGTAAAAAATGAAGTATTAGAAAATTATTGTAATCCTTTTCTAAGTAATTTTCTCATATTGGAAGAATATGAAAACATCATCTAAAGCTATGGATTTCAAACTTCCTTAAGGGTAGCTTAGGTTTTTTATCGCCACGTTTCTTCTTTTCTTGAGCACGTAAAACTGAAGTATTTGAAATCCTTTGCGACAGAATGTCCATTAACTAGAATTAATCAACAAATCTGGACAACATTGAGAAAAATTTAAATTCCCTAAAACGGGTACTAGTAGCGGTCATATGATAATACATCCGCGTGGAATATTAACCAAATTCCCGAAAATTTGTGGAACATCCCCTAAAAGTTTGTCAAAATACTTATTATTTACGGAAATCTCCATAATCTTTTTTGAAATATTTAAAAGTGCTCAAATTTACCCAAGATTTCATGGGAAACATGTACTACACTTAAAAATGCATCAATTTATGTAACTGAAATTCCCCAAAATTTGTGGAATATTAATTTTAGAAAAAAACTTCAGCTGGAACGCAGCAATGGAAGAGCTTCGCTCCGAAGGAACCGCCATGTTGGTCACAGTAGTCTCTGCTCCAGGTAATTATGCTTCGTTAAGTGTGGACTGCTGTCTTAAGCACTCGACGCGTCATTTCTGTTGCGCGAGAGGCGGCACGTCGCACCCTTATGGATTTTCTTTAAAGCTACCAGTCCAGAACTGCAAGACTCAAATGGAGGTGATAGCGAAATCTGAACTGTACCGTGCTTAATAGTTTACTACTTGGATACTGGTCTTCACTGATTAATCAAAAACTTTTTCTCTTTCCAATTTCAACTACATGAAGGATTAGACTTTATTTACATATGGAAAATCTGTCAGATCAATTTCAAAATAAGCATTTGTACAAATTTAGAGTCTTATGACTTTCGGCAGTTTTTTCAAGTTTTAATTACACAGGCCAACAATTCTCAGAACCAGAGACCAGACCTACTATACCTGAAGGTTTTTGCTGCGCTGAATCCGAATCTGACCTCAGAAAAATTCCATCACCCTCAGTTTTCGAGATATTCTAACCTAAAAGGGTCAAAAACCCGTTATTTTGATGTGTTCGAGGCCCCGTAACATCGCGAAAAATTTTTTTTTTCACAAACTGACAATGGCATCGTAAAGAACTACTCTTTACGAAACAGCGAAAATACTTAACTTCAATCAATGATATATCGATGAAAAAAAAGCTATCTTGAATCTGAAAAATGGATTTCAGAGGGCAAGGGTGCTCCTTTGTGATGCTTTCGCCCGTTTTTGAAAAAAAAATTATTCAAGATGTTATGTAACCTCAAATATAGCAAAAAACGGTGTGTTTTGCACTTTTAGGTTACAATATCTCGAAAACTGAGGGTGATGGAATTTTTCTGAGGTCGGATTCGGATTCAGCGCAGCAAAAACCTTCGGGTATACTAGGTCTGGTCTCTGGTTCCGGACCTTTGTCAAATTTTGTCGGCCTGTGTTATTTTTAATCGTTTCACAATTTCTGAGTATCTCGTAGACTTAGTAAAATTTGAAAGCAAATTTTACAAACCAACATAAACATAACAAAAAATTGTGCAACAAAATTGCGCAGGAAGACTTAATAAGAATTAAATTCCTTATCTTTTCTAAAATGATATAATATTTCAAAATTACGAAAGAATTAAAAAAAATTGTGATCTTTTTTTAAATTTTCTCTCAGAATTTGAGAAATCATTCCATTCCATTTTTGGTTGTAAAATAATTTTTTTAATGAAAATCCAACTATATGTTTAAAAATTGAAATATTCTGTTGTAAATTAGATTTTATGTGGTTTTTTTTGTTTCAAACATTTTTCAGTTGAAAATTCATTTCTTTCACCGAAAATTAAACTATTTTAAAATAAAAATTTAAAAAAATAATAATTTTGTTGATAATTCAACTGTTTGGTTGAAAATTCGATTTTTTTGTTGTTGATAAAACATAAACAAAGAAGTTGGATTTTGACAACATAAGCTGATTTCTCAACCAAATAGTTACATTTTAAGCTGAAAATATGATTTTTTAAAGATGCTCTTTAAACAAAATAAATTAATTTTCAATTAAAAAGATGCATTTTCAATCAAAAATGGAATAGTTATACTTTAAGCTGAAAAAATTAATTTTCAACCATCAATATATAAATGTTTAATTAAGTAGTTAAATTTGCAACCAAAGAAATTAAATTTTAACTAAAATAATCAATCTTTAACCTAAATTTGTTACCAAATAGTTGAATACTCAACCAAAAAGCTTAACTTTTTAACCGCCACAGATAATCTTTTAACCAAAAATAGAATAGTTTAATATTACGTGAAAAACTCAATCTTCGATTAAAAAAATGACACAATAGTTCGATTTTCAAATGGAAAAAATTCATGTTATGAATCTTTATCCAACGGAAATTAATTTTTAAGAAAGAAGTTAAACTTTCAACTAAGGAGTTGAATTTTTAACCAAAACAGTTAAATTTAAAAAAAATCTGGAAAATATCGAGAGAAGTTTAAATACCCTAAATCCGCATTTCTTCTTTTCTTTCATAAGTGAAAACCGAAGCATTTAAAATCCTTTTCTAAAAAACCAAACAATATAAAGAGAAGCATTAATTCTCTAAATCTATATTTCTTCTGTCCTCTTCAACGATTAAAGCTTGAAGTATTAGTAAATTATTAAAATTCCTTTTTAATTAATTCTCTTAAGTTGGAAGCATATTCAAACATAAAAAAGCTATTGATTTTAAATTTTCTTAAGATTAGTTTAAATTCTTAAAATCAATAAATCTTCTTTCCTATAACGAGTACAAACTGAAGTATTTAAAATCTTTTGCGAAAGAATATTCTTGAACTAGAATTCGTCAACAAATCTGGACAATATTGAGAAAAGTACAATAAACCTAAATCCGCAATTCTTCATTTCTTCTTTTCTTCAACAAGTAAAAACTGAAGTGTTTGAAAACCTTTGTGAAAGGATATCCTTTAGCTAGTCTTGATCAACAAGTCTGGAAGATTACCAAGCAACTACAAAATTTTCTACATTCACATTTCTTCATTTCTTCTTTTCCACATCAACGAGTAAAACCTAAATTATTAGCAAATTATTAAAATTCTTTTCTAAGTAGTTTTCACAGGTTGGAATTGTATGCAAACATCACATAAGGCTGTCGATTTCAAACTTCCTCAAGAGTAGCTTAAATCAATGACATCCACATTTTTTCATTTCTTCTCGTCAACAAGTAAAAACTGAAGTATCTGAAATACTTTTCTAAGAATTTGGACACTATCTAAAAAAGCACCAATTCTCTACTTTCACAATCCTCCTTACCTGCTTAAATGAATAAATCCTAAAGTATTAGAGAATATTTAAAATAATTTTTTAACTAATTTTCCTAAGTTGGAAGAATATAGAAACATCAGATAAAGCTATCCATTTCCAATTTCTTTAAGAGTAGTTCAGCTCCTGTACTACATTTCTTCTTTGCTACAACAAATAAAAAGTAAGGTATTTGAAATCCTTTTTGGAAGGATATCCTTTAACTAGACTTGAGCAGCAAGTCTGAACAATTATCAAGGAACCTTAAATTCTCTACATTCAAATTTTTTTCAATTTTGCTTGTTTGCTTTAACAAGTAAAACCTAAAGTATAAGAAAAATATTGAAATCTTTTTCTAAGTAATTTTCACAATTTGAAAGGATTTGCAAACATCACATAAGGCTATTCATTTCAAACTTTCTTAAAGGTGGATTAAATTCTCGTCATCAACATTTCTTCATTTATTCTTTCCTTCAACAAGTAAAAACTGAAGTATTTGAAATAATTTGCTACAGAATATCCTTTAGCTAGACTTGTTTAAAGACTTGTTTCTTGTTTCATTTATCCCAGCAAAAACTCATGAATTTGAAAATACTCCCTAAAGAATTTTGTTCAACTAGCCTTGACTACAAAATCTTGACAATATCGTGAATAAAATTTTGTACGTTCACATTTTTTCTATCCTTTTTTAACAAGTAAAATCTAAAGTACTCAAAATCCTTTTAAAAAGGATTTCCTTAAACTGTACTTGACTAAAAAATCTTCTAATTTCGAAAGAATTTCAAATTCTCTACATCCATATTTCTTCATTTCTTGTTTCCTTCAACAAGTACTAACTGAATTGTATGAAATATTTTTCGAAATGATTTCCTTAAATTATACTTGGTTAAAATTTCCGGACAATACCGAGAGAAGTTAAAATTTTTGCCGACATTTCTTCATTCCTTCTTTCCTTCAAAAACTAAAAACTCAAGTATTTGAAATATTTTTGGAAAGGACTTCCTTAAACTATACTTGATTTAAAAACCTGGATAATTTTGAGATAAGTTAAAATTCTCTACAAACACATTTCTTCTTTCCTTCAACGAGTAAAAACTGAAATATTTGAAATCCTTTGCGAAAGATTATCCTTTAACTAGACTTGACTAAAAAATCTGGACAATTTCGAAGGAACTTCAAATTCTCTACATTTACATTTCTTCTTTCCCTTAACACGTAGAAACTGAAGTATTTGAAATATTTTTTGAAAGGATTTCCTTAAACTATACTTGATTTATAAATCTGGACAATTGTGTGATAAGTTTAAATTCTCTACAACCACATTTCTTCTTTCCTTCAACAAGTAAATACTGAAGTATTTGAAATCTTTATTTACGAAAAAATTTCCTTAATAAACAACCAAAAAGTCTTGGCAATATCGAGATAAGTTAAAATTCTCTATAACCACATTTCTTCATTTATTATTTTTTTTTTCCTTCAACAAGTAAGAACCGAAGTATTTAAAATCCTTATTACCGTAATAATTTCCTTAGACAACTAAAACATTTTGGAAATATCGAGAAAGATAATCTTCTCTACAGCCAAATTTCTTAATTTCTTCTTCCCTTAAATAAGTAAACATGGAAGTATTTTGATTAGAAAATCTGGACAATTTCGAGAGAAGTTCAAATTCTCTACAACCACATTTCTTCATTTCTTCATTCCTTGAACAAGTAAAAACTAAAGTAATTACATTTTTTTCGAAAGTATTTCCTTACACTATACTTCATTAAAAAATCATTACAATATCGAGATAAGTTAAAATTCTTTACAACCACATTTCTTCTTTTCTTCAACAAGTAAAAACTGAAATATTTTAAATCCTTTGCGAAAAAATATCCTTTCACGAGACTTGAATAAAAAATCTGGACAATCTCGAAGGAATTTCCAACTCTCTACATTCACATTTCTTCTTTCCTTTAATGCGTAAAAACTGAAGTATTTGAAATCTTCATTTCCGAAAGAACTTCCTTAATAGACAACTAAAAACTCTTGACAATCATCGAGATCAGTAAAAATTCTCTGTAACCACATTTTTTTCCTCTATTTTTTCACAAGTAAAAACTTAAGTATTTGCAATATTTTTCGAACGGACTTCCTTAAATTATATTTGATTAAAATATCTGGACAGTATCGAGAGATCTTAAAATTCATTACAGCCACATTTCTTCATTTCTTCTTTCATTTAAGAAGTAAAAACTGAAGTATTTGAAATATCTTTGGAAAAGATTTTCTTAAAATATGCTTGACTAGAAAATCTGGACAACTTCGATAGAAGTTCAAATTTTTTACAACCACATTTCTTCATTTCTTCTTTCCTTCAACAAGTAAAAACTGACATATTTGAAATTCTTTGCGAAAGAATATCTTTTCACTAGACTGGTCTAAAAAATTTTGACAATTTCGTAAGAATTTCAAATTTTCTTTATTCACATTTCTTCATTTATCCTTTCCTTCAACAATTAGAAGCTGAAGTATTGAAATCCTTATCTCCGTTGGAATATCCTGAATAAACAATTAAAAAAGCTTGGCAATATCCAGATAAGTTAAAATTCTCTGGAACCACATTTCTTCATTTCTTCTTTCCTCTTTCCTTCAACCAGTAAAAACTGAAAGATTTGATATCCTTTGACTATACTTGATTAAAAAATCTTGACAATATCGAGATAAGTAAAAGTTCTCTACAACCACCTTTCTTCGTTTCTTCTTTCCTTCAACAAGTATTAACTGAATTATTTAAAATCCGTTTCGAAAGAATTTTCTTAAACTTGACTAAACTGAAAAATCTGAGCAATATCGAGAAGTTTCGATTTGCGTGGAGGCGTGGTACGAAGAAAATTGTGGAGAACGGTGACAAGCCCCTGACACGCTGACCTTACGTGCAGGGCACTCCCTACGTAAAACCTTATCAAAACTCGTATCTCTTTAAGACTACCAAGGTACTACGCCTGAGAACGCGTACAACTGCTGAAGCGGAAATCTAAAAATTCTTCTATCCAAAGAAGAAATATTGCAAGACTTATAATACTCTACTCTAAAAATAGAAAGGAGTCTTAAACTATTTGCTGTAAACTGTACAATAAAAAAATCATAAAAAGCACATTCTCATCGCGCGCTATACGCGCGGCTCGCTTCGCTCGCAAGTTTGAGCGCGCCTCGGGCGTGCGACGGTCGAATCTCGCGCTTCGCGCTCGATAATAGGTTACCTCGCGCTTCGCGCTCGGAGATTTATTCTTTGCATTTTGAATGCTTGAAAAAAACTTTACCAAAAAGATCTCTTTTAGATGGCAGTATTTATATGCGTCTTCAAATTCTGAATTGTCTACTTAATTAAGTATAGTCAAAGATTAAGTTTCTCAAAGCTCTGTAGGCTTTGACGTACACATTTTCATCGTGACACTCGCGCTGCGCTCTCGATTTCGGACAGACATTTGTAAACAGGTTTTGTTGGATTTTTTTCTCGTAACTTTCGTCGTTTTTCCACACATTTTTTTTTATTTTACTTTTTTCAACCTTATTTTTCACGAATAAGACAAACAGTACGCGTCCTATCAAGAAGTGATTCTTAAAGAATTGTAGATCTTTTTTGGAATAACCATGTTTGTTAATTCATCTTTTTTTGTATTCTACATAGTTTGTCCACAAAATGGAATTTTTTATTTGCCATTATTTTTTGTTCAATCAAAATTTGAATTTTCGATTTTTGAAGAAAATCCAAAAATTGATTATGATAATCTTGTAGGGATTACAAAAAGAAATGTTTTTCTTCTCTTGACTTTTTTTCATATCGTGCGTTTTTCGGCTTCAAATATTGATTTTCGGTTGATTAAAAAAATTTCGAAAACGCTATAACTCTAAGAATTTTCTTTTTATCGAAAAAAGTCATAAGAATAAATTGTTTGTTCTTTTCAATACTATAAATATCCGTACATAGAATTTTCAAATTAAGAATAATGTCTCAAAAATGTTCAAAATGCGCTCACTTTTTGAATTTTTATCAAAAATGGCTGGTTAACGAACTCGTCCTTTCTTTTACGACCTGTAAAAAGTGTGCTAAAGATGGATTTGATTCGTTCATTTTTTCGAGAGTTATCGTGTTTAAGGACGGACGGACAGACAGACGCCATCGTGAAAACCTGATTTTCGGATTCAGGGGGTCTCGAAACGTGGAGATGCGTTGAAAAAGTGTGATGTCAAATTTCCGACAATTCTAATACTTTCTCAATCATAAATGATGAGAATGTAAAAAATATATTTAAAAAATCTTTCCCAATAAAATATCCAAGGCAATTCAAAAAGTACGTCACAAATTCAAACACCCCTATAACTCTTTAAGATCAAAATTTATTCTTCAATTTAATTTGATAAATGTCGAAAATAAAAATAAAAAAATGTTTTTTATTTTTTTTTTGCGTTTATCAAATGAAATCGGATTGATTCACAGTCGAAAAATGTAGCCCTCAAAATAGGGAAAATAGGGCTATTTTTCACGAAAATAGAATATAGTTTTTTCAATAAAATACCACACTAAATTTGTTGTATTTCTAACAAAATAATTAAATTTTCAACAACAAAAAAACGATTAATTTTTTACCAGACGAGATGAACTTTCAACGGAAGAGGTGAGTTTTCAAGTTAGAAATTTGTTTGAACTAAATATTTGAATTTTCAAGAAACAAAAAATTTATCAATTTTAATCCAATGGTTGAATTTACAACCAAACAGTCGAATTTTGTAGAATACAGTTGAATTCTCAATCCAAAAAGAAAAATGTTAAAGAAAATGGTTGAATTTTTTAAAAATTTATTCCATTTTGAACAAAATAGATGCATTTTCTACTAAAATTATGAATTCTTAAAACAAAAATTAATTTTTAACAAAGAAGTTCAACTTTGGAGCAAGTAGATTCATTCTAAACCAAAAAAATTCATTTTCAACAATAAACAATCGAATATAACTAAAAAAGATGAATATTCCACAAAAAATTTTATAGTTGACATTTGTATGAAAAAATTTTTAAATTAAATTTAAAAAATTTCAATTTAATCAAAAAGACGAATTTTTTGTATCAATTTTCAACAAGAAAGTTAATTTTTAACCTAATAGTTGAATTTTAAACTAAAAACGATTAATTTTTAACAAAAAATGGAATAGTTAAATTTGATGAATCTTTAACAAAAAAAAGTTAATTTTTAACAATGAAGTTCTACTTTTACCTAAGTAGTTGAATTTGCAATTTAAAAACATCTATTAAAAAAACATGCAAAATCTTCTTCCTAGTGACAATGAAACTGTGTTCCAGCATAATATATTATTATTATATATATTTTCAATAAAACATGCGAATCAAAATATAAACGGATTTTTATTGCCCCATATTATCGATTTGCGGCTTTATTGTATTTATTTTATTATAGTATTATTTTATTTGTTACACTTACAAAACTTACAGTTATTGTCATTATTTTATTTTAGCCGTGTACCAGAGACCTTACTGATTCCATTTCACTATAATTAAGCTGAAAAATCTTTATTTATTTGCAATTGTTTACATAGATTGTTCTATATGGGGAAATTCGAGGATTTGTGAAAATTGAGCACTTTCATGTCTTTCCAAAATTCAACTTTTTTGAGCCAATCAAATTCGACATATTTTTTTTAGCAGTCGGTATCCTCCCCTGCAAGGATTGTTGCATTCCTTTTTTTTATTTCAAAAATTAAAAAAAAAAGATAATTTCTTGCGTGACATTGCATTTTTGACCATTTTTCATGACACGTATTGCAAAAAATGTTATATCTTTTTACTAAATAATTTTTTAGATTTGTTTCTAACATATTCATATTGTCCGGGAACTGACGTTTCGATTTCATTATTTATTAATTAAAAATGTTAATTTGTTCCGAAGTTGTAAACATATGAAATCATTCGCCCCCCCCCAAACTAAAAAAAAGTTATGAATTTTATTCTTAAACGTATTGAAAATGTGCAAAAACATTACTTTTTCTATAAGTGTGAAAAATGTCATTACTACAAGGCTATTAAAGTTACGCTGAAAGTTTCAAAGTACAAAAAAATAGCGAATTTTGCAACGGTTCATTCACAGACTTTGAGGAGTAATTTTTATTATTTTTTACCAAATTCATAATTTGCCAAAACAAAAATAAATAGTGGTAATAAATTCACAAGAACTTTATAAATGTTAGACAATTTTTAATTTTATGATTCATGTTAGAATATAAAATATACTCACCGATATTTATTATTCTCCCAGTATTGGAATACATAATGGTCGATTTACCTTAGAAAAGAGTAAATTTATAAAGCTTCAAGTGAATTCAAAAACTTTCAGTGAATCATGGAAAATACTATATATAAAAACTCGTAACCTCCATTAATAGCGCATGGGCTCTGAACCTTACAATGGTCAAGTTTTTTGGCGTATTTTATGGCGACTGGCGACATCTTTCTTCAACGTATAAAATCAGTCCAAATAAAAAACTAGATTTCTACTTTTATCGACGTCTGTAATTATTTGCATTTTGTGTCTTTATTTTCACTTTCAATAACAGCTGTTATTTTAATTGAATTATTATTATGTATTAATATTAAAATTTGTTTCTCTTAATTCTTCAATCGCTACATTAAATTACTGAAGATACTTTTCACCAGAATGTGGTTTATTCAATGTTACAGGAATAATAATTTAAAGTTTATGTTAAAATCTAATTTTTTCAAATAATATAAAAGGATATTAAATTAACTGATATATTGTGAAATCATTAGGTTTAATAATATTATATCAATGATAATGAAAAATGTTATTTGAATATAAAGTTATCATAAACTAAATTAGAATTAAATACATTTATTATTTTCATGTTCTAATTACATTAATGATTTAATG
>NC_046661.1:88622437-88623469 GCF_010883055.1 Belonocnema kinseyi | reverse complement strand
ACATAAGCGAGTCATTAAATTATAATTAAAATCTTTATGAAAACATAAAGTTATTATAAGCTAAATTACAATTAAATCAATTTATTATATTAATGTTTTAATTATGTTAATGATTTAATGTTAAAAAAACTTGTTTTTTTTTATATTAAAATTAAATAATACCGTATTTTTATTTTAACGTTATCTAATAAAAGTTTATTAACTATTTAATATTGGAGTTATATTAATTCTAAATTTTATATAATTGAATGATTGACAAAAATTTTCTTTTCACGTTTTAGTTATAATAAAAATATTTTCATGATCAAATTGTTAAATGTTACAGGAATAATTTTTAAAATTTTATCTTAAAATCTAATTTTGTTAAATAATATAAAAGATTATTAAATTAATAGATATATTGTGAAATCATTAAGTTTAATAATATTATAATATAAATTAAAATTTAATAATGAAATATCAAAGTACATAAAGATTGGATTTAAATTGTTAATTGTTAAATTGTTTAATATGGTCAATTGATAATTAGTTAATTAACGTTTTCTGATTATTAAAGTAAAAAAGATTAAAATTTATTTCCGGAAATTGAAGTAACATAATTTAATTATTGACTCAAAGGTTCTATAATGGAATATTGAATATGATTTGAATATTAAAAGTTAATTTATACTTTCGATTATATTACTTCAATTAGAGAATTTTGCAAATGATTCTGATGTACTGAAATATGTATTTGCATTCGATTTTTCAAATCATATGGAAATACGTTTGTTTTGTTTTCTGAAATTATTATCAAAAGTTATCAATAAGACAAATTTGCAAACATGAATGAGATATTAAAAGAAAATGTAGAGTACAAATTATTTCTATGTTTAACTGAAAATTATTGTTTAATGCTTTTTATGTTATAATTTATGAAAAAATCAATTAATTGTTAGATGACTAATTTTTTGACAACATCAAACTAGATAAAGATACAATTATAACTTTTTTTTTTAATTAAGTATTTTAAGTTGTGCAATAATTTCTTCT
>NC_046661.1:88604722-88622337 GCF_010883055.1 Belonocnema kinseyi | reverse complement strand
GCTGGAAGCGGGTGCAATTTTTCAGATTAGCACCCGCTCCCGGCGAAATCCTGCGGTTGTCCTTATGACAAATTTTTAATTATATATATACATACATACATATATATATATATATATATTAAAAAGGTTCGAACTTTTCCTATTATTTTGTAAAATCCCGTAAAATATGATTTTTTTAATCTAGATTTTTTGTTAACGAATCTGAAATATTCAAAAATCTTTTATAATTTTCTTCAAATTTGTAAGAAAGTTCTGAAGATTTTGAGCTTAATTTTTTACATTTTAAATTATTTTTCAAAATTTCAAGAAAAATTGGATTCATTTAAAAATATTTTTAGGAATTCAAAAATATTTGCATAGATTTAAAATATTTGAAACCTTGGAAGCATTTCCGAAGACTTATGGAATATTTATCATTTTTTTTTGAAATTATAAAAACCCTAAATATCTTTTGATAAGGCTAAAATTTTTCTAATAATTTGTACAATCCTGTAAAATAAAATGTATATTTTTAAATCTTCTACATTATTTTTTTGACATATCTGAAATATTTGAAAATCTTTTCTAATTGTCTCATGAAAATTATGAAATTCATATAATTATAAAAAAACTGCTGATACTTTTTTCCTTGTAAATAATTTTAAAATGTGTGTAACTAAAAAAATATCAAAAGAGCATTGTTGTGTTACGTCAAAATATTGTTTAAGGTATTTCTATATCGCACTTCATCCTAAAAATATATTTTTATTTACAAAACGTCTATTAAGTTTTTAAAAATAATACAAAAAAATGTTAGGTAACTGCAGTTAAGGTGTGGGAAGGTAAAAGGGTTTAAAATAACGTTACGTAATATATGAACACGAATATAAGTGTTCAGAAAATTTAAAAAAAGAAATTCTTATTACAAAATTGAGTAAATGATAAAAATGAGTATAAAAGTGAGCGCGCGCGTGCGCACACACACAATAGTCTGGTATATTAAAATACATTGAGGGTTTTGAAATCCTCGGAAATCTTATAAAATAACATAAAATATTTTAAAACTTCATACCTTCTGTCAAATATTTCCATATCTTCAGAAATTCTCGAAAAAAACTGTATCCTATAATATTTCAAAAGCTTTAAAATCACTTTAAATTAATGAAATTAATTTTTCAAAAATCCTTAGAATCTTTTAAAATTCCCTAAAATACTTCAAATCAAAAGCTCCTGAAAATGCCTTAGAAGTTTTTAAAACACCCTAAAATCTGAAAAATTCCTAAAAATGATTGGAATCTATTAAAAATTTCTCGGAACCTTTATAAACACCCTGAAATATTTAAAAAAATTCAAGATAATTCAAAACTAGGTATAGACTGGAATTAATAAAAAAATACTCTTTAAAAAACACTGATGGTTACTTTTTAAGCAACCATCTTTTATTCTATCATATGATACAATATCATATTTAACGATAGAAAAATGGAATAAATTCTGAAATACTCTGTAACAAAAATACTGATAGAATACTTAAAATTACTCGATGTTTTAAGTAAATTATTGTCTTTTAATCGTAATCTAAATCAGAAATAATTTCAGTAGTGTCCGAATCGTGATTGGATCCATTCGATGACCATCCTTCCAATGCACCCTCGCCAACTACCGTTTCCGTTTCCGACAAAATTCGTGCTTCATCAACATCCGTTGACTCATCATCTTTCGATGTTGATTTCGATCCCAGAATTGTAGAACAGCTATCAGTTTCTGACAATTCATCCACTTCCATATTTTTATCCTCCTTGAAATTTCCTGATAATCGTTCACTTCCGGTTGCTGGTGGCGATTCTTCTTCATTTTCACTTTCAATCAGTAGCAATACTGGTGCACTTCCCTCTTCAATCCCCGGCAATTCCGATTCATTCTTTTCCGGATTTTTTATTCCGAAAACATAATTTTCTTCTGGACTTTTAATTTTTTTATCAAAAGGATTCTTTTCAATTAGTGGCAACTCATCCAGATCCATTAGGAAAAGATCTTCATCAATGTCCATTGAAATTTCTGCTTCCTCAAGTTCATATTGTTCATTTGGCAACATTTCTTCTCCTTCGACGAGTTCCATCGGCTTTTCTCGATTCTGCATTTCTTTTTCTTCTTTTTTCTCCTCTAAATCTGAGAAATAAATTTCAGTTGAGAGACAGGAAGTCAAACTTTCAGAGGAATTAGCCTTCTCTCTCAATTTGAATTCGCATGGAGTTGATATATAATTTAAGGATTCAAGAGAATTTCCAGTTGACGTTAATTCTTCAGAAAGAATCTCAGTGTCTGAATCTTTCATCAAATCTTCAATTTTTTCTTCAGTAAATTCATTATCTCGAGCTTTATTAGCTTCTGTTTTATCTTTTAACTCTTCTTTAAAATTCATTTTTGAATTATTTAATTTCTCATTCTCTGAAGATCTATACTTATTTTGTAAAAAGGAAATCAAATCTTCAATTTTTGAATCAGCAAGTTTATTTTCTTGAACTTTAATAGCTTCTTGGGCTTCTGGTTTATCTTTGAGGTCTTCTTCAATATCCACTGTTAAATTCATTTTTTCGTTTATTTCTTCAGCAGTCAGTTCATTTTCTTTAACCAATTTTTGGATTTGTTTCTCTTTTTCAAAATCTACTTTTGAATTATCTCTTTCTTTCTCTGCAGATCCAAAAGTATTTTCGGAAACGGAAATCAAATCATTTTTTTCTTTGGCCAATTCATTCTTTGCAGCTTCTGGTTTCTCTGCTTCAGAAAATTCATTTTCTCGAACTTCTGGTCTCTCTTTTTCAAAATCCTTTTGCGGATTATTTCTTTCTTTCTCTGGAGAACCAGAATTATTTTCAGAAACGGAAATCAAATTAATTTCTTCTTTAGAAAATTCATTTTCCCGAGCTATATTAGCTTCTTCCGAATCTTTCCTTAAATTATTTGTTTTCTCATTCTCTGGAGAACTGACACTAAATTCTTCAATTTTTTCTTCAAAAAATTCATTTTCTCGAACTTTATTAGCTGTTGCTTGAACTTCCTTTTTCTCTTTAAACTCTTCTACAAAATCCATCTCTGAATTATTTATTTTCTCGCTCTCTGAAGACCCTGAACTAGTTTGAGAATCGACCCTCAAATCTTCCATTTCTTCATCAGTAACTTCATCTTCATCAACTGATTTTTGGGTTTCTGATTTCTCTTTTTCGATATCCATTTGTGAATTATTTTCTGGAGAACAAGAATTATTTTCTGAAACGAAAACCAAATCTTGATGAGCTTCTGATTTCTTTTTATCTTCTCCAATATCATTTATTCCCTCATTTACTGAAGAACGAACATTATTTTGAGAAACGGCACTCAAATCTGCAATTTTTTCTTCAAAAAATTCACTTTCTTCAACTTCAATAAATGTTTTTCGTTCTTCCGGTTGTTCCTTGAACTCTTCTTCAAAATCCATTTGTAAATTTATTTTTTCGTTCTCTGAAGATTCAGAATTTGTTTGAGATTCAACCCTCAAATCTTCCATTTCTTCATCTGATTCTTGAACTTCCGGTGAATCTTTTTCGAAATCTATTTGTGAATGACTTATTTCCTGTTTCTCTAGAGATGCCGAATTTTCTGAAAATTCATTTTCTCGATTTTTATTAGCTCCTAGTTTATCTTTATCTTCAAAATCATTCGTTTTCTCGGTGGATGGAGAACCAGAATCGGTTTGAGAAAGGATCCTAAACTCTTCAATTTTTTCTTCAGAAATTTCATTTTCTCCAACTTTATTATCACCTTCTGGAGCCCCTGGTTTCTCTTTTTCAGAAATTCCAAGATTATTAGCAGAAACGGAAATTAAGTCTTCAATTGTTCTTTCAAAAAATTCATTTTCTTGTCCTGGTTTATATTTTTCTTCAAAATCATTTGTTTTATCGTTGGATGGAGAACCAGAATTAGTTACAGAAAGGATCCTAAAATCTTCAGTTATTTCTTCAGGAAATTCATTTTCTCGAACTTCTGGGCTCTCTTTTTCAAAATCCGTTTGCGAATTATTTCTTTCTTTCTCTGGAGAACCAGAATTATTTTCAGAAACGGAAATCAAATTAATTTCTTCTTTAACAAATTTATTTTCCCGAGCTATATTAGCTTCTTCTTCTTTAAAATCTTTCCTTAAATTATTTGTTTTCTCATTCTCCGAAGAACCGGCCCTAAATTCTTCAATTTTTTCATCAAAAAATTCATTTTCTCGTACTTTATTAGCTGTTTCTTGAACTTCTTTTTTCTCTTCAAACTCATCTACAAAAAGAATCTCTGAATTGCTTATTTTCTCGTTCTCTGAAGACCCTGAACTAGTTAGAGAATCGACCCTCAAATCTTCCATTTCTTCATCAGTTACTTCATCTTCTTGAGCCTTTTTTTCATCAAATCCAGAATTATTTTCAGAAACGGAAATGAAATCTTCAAATTTTCTTTCAAAATCATTTGCTTTCTCGTTGGATGGAGAACCGAAATTAGTTTGAGAAATGGTCCTAAAATCTTCAATTTTTTCTTCAGAAATTTCATTTTCTTGAACTTTAGCCGATTCTTCTTCAACTTCCAGTTTGTCGTTAAACTCTTCTTCAAAGTCCGGCTTTGAATTTATTTTATCTTTCATTTCTTTATCAGTAGCTTTAAATTCTTGAACTTTAAATGATTCTTGGTCTCCCTTATCTTTAATTTCTTCTTCATCTTTAATTTCTTCTTCAGAATCAGAAATTGATATGATTTTCTCATTCTCTGAAGAACTAGAATTAACAACAACTTTCTTCAATTTCATTTTGTTAGTTTGAGAATTGACAATTACCCATCCGAAACGAGACTTGTTATCACTTTCTTCACTCTCATCTGTCGAATTTTCGTCACTTCCATCTCTCGAACTTCCGTCGCCAGTATTTTTGGAATCTTCAGTCTCTTCTTCTTCAAAATTTCGACTGGAAGTTTCATCTCTATCAATTTTAGACTGTTCTTCCTCTGTTTCTGAAAATTCTTGAATTTCTTCTAATTCAGAAAGTTCTTCTGATGACAAAAATCCAAGCATAAACATGGTCTTCCGGTCTTCAGAATTTTGCAAATCTCTCTCTCTCTTTTCCATACTAGTTTCAAGAAAACTGCCTTTTTTATTTTCTGTTGAAACTGCATCTCTTTTAATTCTTTCTTCTCTTTCAATTCCTTTTTCTATTTCAGAAAGTTCTTCATCAGTTGACAATAATCCTAACATAAACATAGTCTTCCTCTTTTTGGAATTTTTCAAAGCTTTGCGATCAATTTCCGAATCTTTTCTTTCCACATCTTCCCTTTTTCGTACTCCAGACTCTTTTTCTTCAGCTTCCTGTCCTTTATTTTTGGAACTTCTTTTCCTATTCGTAGCTTTTTTCACAGATCGGAAATAAATTTCATAATCATCATCCTCCGTCTCGGGTTCAAGATAAATTTTAGCATTTCTTCTGGAATTTGTTGAAGTTCGTAAACGTCTCCGATAACCCTCCACTTCCGGATTGTCTCTTTCAGAATTCGTTTCCGCAAACTCTTCCTCCCACTCATCACTTTCGCCAAAACTTGCCTTATTGTTTCTCAAATTCTCGATTTCGGGAGCTTTCGTATTCTTCGCGGGGAAATAATCCTTGTCCAAATCAATTCTTTGAAGTTTGATGCAAAGTACTTTTCCTCCCAGAATCTCATCATAGGATTTTTTCTCCTCGGCCCAGGGCCTCCAGATACATTTGGGAGATTCTTTCAAACATTTATCAGGTTTTTCAAATAGTTCTCTTTCAGAACCGGAACTCGCTTCGCTCAAAACTGGATCCCGGATTTGAAGCGGAAGATCGAAGAAGCTGTTGGTGTTTTTTGGAATTTCGGACCGATCTGGACTTCCGATGCTGCTGTCTGTCAAACAAGCGGGTTGAACATCAACCGGAAGTGTAGGATTGATATACTCGAAAATAGGATCATAACTGATCGTCCTGATTCCATACATATCGAAAATTATTTTATCAGGCGTCAGTCTCAGTTTCCGGTCAGCTGAAGGATCAATCTTGCACTTTTTGCGTTTCCTTCTCATTGTATTCCGCGGCTCTGTCATCAGATCGGAAAAAGTAATTGGCTTGAGTCGAGGCGCGGAAAAAGTGGAGGAGAGACTTTGATAGGAAGTGGAACTTCCGCAGATGCGCGATTTATTGTCGGAATTGTTTTTAATGTCGCAACAACTGCAGTGGCAGCTGGAAGTGGATGATTCTTTGGTGGATTCGGCGCTTGATTCATCAGCGGATTCGGATGATGAACTTGGGGATCGTAAACGTTTCGCGGAATCTTCGGATAGGTACTCAACTTGGAGAAAATCGGAAATTGGAATAGTTTCGTAGCGTTCGGAATCTTCTTGGGTGTTTTCGAGGATTTTTCGAGTACGTCGAGAATTTCGCGATCCGTGGTAAAAAAGTTTCGAGGCGGTTTCGAAAAATCGCTTTTCGGCTCGATTCTTTTTTTCGATTTCCTCAATTTCTTCTTCGTCTTGGTCGGGAGTATCGTCAAGTTCGGAAACTGGTGGGGAGGACTCGTTTTCATTGTCACTTGTTTGACGAGCAACCTTTAAACGCAATTTTTTCTATTTACTTCCGGGGAGAAAATTACAAATTGGATTTCCAAAAGAGGCTTAGAATTATGTTTCTAAATAAAGACCTTTAAAATTGTACTGCATTTTTATTTTAATGCAAACAATTTAACTATAAAACTTTCGCAGCTGGAAACTTAAAATTACTAAAAACTTACTAAAATTACATTTCCAGTTTGAAAACTGGATTTTCAAACTTCACGAAAAATTGCATTTTTCACAAAATGGTTCAATTTTCAACCAAAGAAATTGATATTCAACTAAAATTATGAATCTTCAACTGAAAAAGCTTACTTTCCTAAACAAAATATGGACGAAAAAAAGGAATTTTCAACAAAATAGTTAAATTTTAAACAAAAAAGATGAATTCTTGACATCATTTTTGTAAAATGTGTGATAATTGATACTTACAACAATTTTTGTTTAACTAAATGAAAAACAGTTGATTTAAACCTAAAATTACTTTTTTTGAACCATATTTTTGAATTTTTAACAACAACAAAAAATACATTTTCATCGGTTTGACCAAAATGTTGACAATTGAATGTTCAAAATAAATTTAAAAAAAACAAAAAACAGTTCAATTTTTAATTGAAAAATCAATTTTTAACTAAAATTATGAATCTTCATTCTAAAAAATGAATTATTAACGAAATATTGAAGTGTTTTACAAAAAAAAAGACAAAATTTCAACCAAATATAAGAATTTTCAACTCATAATGATAAATTTTGAACCAAGACTAGAAACATTAAATTTGAAGTTACAATAAATAACTTTGAAACAATTAAAAAAAGGAATTTTCAACAAAGTAGTTAAATTAAAAAAATAATAATAAATATTTAACCAGAAAAGTAACAACAAAAATTAAATTTTCAAACAAAACAAAATGGAAAGGATACATTTTGAGTTTGGACAATTAATGTTAAAACTACAAAAACATTAATTTTAAACCATAATTGTACTAATTTTTGTTAATGCAAACAATTTAACTATAAAACTTTCGCAGCTGGAAACGGACAAAATTTAACAATTTTTTCAAATGGTTCAATTTAAAATGTTTCAAATTCAAATAATAAAATTTGTTATACAGTTGTTTTTATTATATTTTTTTATTTTTTGTGATATAAGGAAAAGGGTTTAATTAAACCAAAAACTATGAATTTTCCATTAAATTTTTGAGATTTTAACAACAAAAATTAAATTTTCAATAAAAAAATGTAAAAATGAAATTTTTAGTTTAAAAATTTAATTTTTAAATTACAAAAACATAAATTTGTAACCAAAATTGTACTTAAATTTTTGTTTGCAAAATGTTTTAACTATAAAACTTTCGCAGCTGGAAACGGGCAAAATTTAACCATTTTTTAAAATGGATTTTCAACAAAAAGTTTAATAGTTGACATTTCCACACTGAAAAAAAGATTTCAGTTTTAAATACAAAACAGTTAAATTAAACCAAAAACTACGAATTTTCAACCAAATTGTTAAATTTTTAACAAAAATAGAAAAGTTACATTTTTAGTTTCAAAGATTAATTTCCAAACTACAAAAACAAATTTGTAACAAAAATTGTACTTAATTTTTTTTAAATTTAAAGCATTTAACTATAAAAATTTCGCATCTGGAAGCGGGCTAAATTTAACGATTTTTTAAAATGGTTTAATTTAAAATATTTCAAATTTAAATAATAAATTCAGCTATACAATTGTTCTTTTTTTTGTAATTTAAGTGATATAAAAAAAGAGTGAAATTAAACAAGAAACTATGAATTTTCCACCAAATTGTTGAATTTTTAACAATAGAAATTAAAATTTTATCAACAAATTTTAAAAAATTACATTTTCAGTTTCAAAATTTAATTTTTAAACTACAAAAACATAAATTTTGAACCAAAATTATACTTAAGTTTTTTTGGCAAAATATTTTAACTATAAAACTTTCGCAGCTGGAAACGGGCAAAATTTAACAATTTTTTAAAATCGTTTGATTTAAAATGTTTCAAATTTAAATAATAAATTCCACTATAAAGTTGTTTTTATTATTTCATTAATTTTTAGTGATATGAAGTTGAAATCCTTTCAAAATTGCACTTTTAAATTACAATAAATTTTAACAAAAAAAAAAAAAGACTTTTCAACAAAATAGTTCATTTTTCAACCAAAGCAATAAATCTGCAAAAAATAAAATGATTTTTCATCAAAAAGTTTAATAGTTGGTATTTCCACAAAAAAAAAAGATTTCAATTTTGAATAAAAAACAGAAATTAAACAAAACACTACGAATTTTCAACCAAATTTTTGAATTTTTAACAACAAAAATTAAATTTCCAACCAAAAATGAAAAAGTTACATTTTAAATTTCAAAAATTGATTTTTAAACTACAAAAACATATATTTGTAACCAAAATTGTACTGAAGTTTTTTTTAATGCAAACAATTTAACTATAAAACTTTCGTAGTTGGAAACAGGAAAAATTTAACATTTTCTGTATTGGTTCAATTTAAAATGTTTCAAATTTAAATAATAAATTCGGATATACAGTTGTTTGTATTATATTTTCAGTAAAATGAAGTTGGATTACTTTCAAAAGTGCACTTTTTAAATAACATAGTTGCTGCAAAATCTCAATTTCGTAATTTCTAAATTTAAATTGAAGAATTAAATTTTTAGTTACAAGAATTAATTTAAAAAAAAAAGAATTTTTGAAAAAACAATCTACTTTACAACGAAAAGAAAAAATACATTTTTAACAAAAAATGGAACATTTACATTTCCAGTTTGAAAAAATAATTTCCACTCTACAAAAAAGACGGATTTTTTACAAAATAAATTAATTTTCAATCAAAGAAAGGCATTTTTTAATAAAATTATAAATCTTCAATGACAAAAAAACATTATTATGAAAATAGTAAAATTTTTTACCGAATAAAACAAGTTTTCAAAAAAGACAAATTATTAAATAAATACAAGAATTTTTAACTAAAAGTTATAAATTTTGAACCAAAACTGCAAGAATTAAATTTTCAGTTACATCAATTAATTTTAAATGAAACAAAAACAGGAATTTTCAATAAAATAGTTAAATTTTCAACCAGTGAGGAATTCTTGACTAAAAAAACGATTTTTAAAGAAGAAAGTGTAATAGTTTATATTTTCACCAAAAAACATTTGCATTTTATATTTTTTGAAATAGTTGATTTAAGCCAAAAATACGAATTTCCAAACAAATAGCTAAATTTTTAACTAAAAAAAAATATATTTAAAAAAAAATGGAAAAGTCACATCATCAAATAAAAAAAAATAATTTTCAACTATAAAATAATTTATTTATCACAAAGTAGTTGAATTTCAAGTGAAGAAATATATTTTTAACTAAAAATAATAATCTTCAACCCAAAAATAAAGAATTATTAACCAAACGGTGGATTTTTCTACCGACAAAATGAACTTTGTATCGAAAATAAAATGTTTTTAAACAAGTGCATTAATTTTCAACTCAAAAATATTTAAAATTGAACCATTTTTAAGAAAAATAAATAAATTTTCGACCAAAAATGGAGCAGTTACATTTTTAGATTCATAAATTAATTTTCAAACTACAAAAATATAAATTTTGAACCAAAATTGTAGTTATTTATTTATTTTTATTTAACACAAACAATTTAATTATAGAACTTTCGGAGCTGAAAACTTAGAATTACTAAAAATTTATTCAAATTAAAATTCCAATCTGAAAATTTAATTTTCAAACTTTACGAAAAAATGAATTTTCACACAAAATAGTTAAATTTTCAATTAAAAAATAAATTTTTAACTAAAATTATGAATCTTCAATCTAAGAAAATGAATTATTAACAAAATAGTAGAGTTTTTTTTACCGAAAAAGGCAAATTTTCAACCAAATAAAAGAATTTTTAACTCAAAATGATAAATTTGGAACCAAAATTGAAAAAATTAAATTCTGAGTTACAGGAAATATTTCTGAAAAAATAAAAAAAGAAATTTTTAACTAAACAGTTAAATTTTCAATAAAATTGATGAATCTTGACCCAAAAAAAAACAACAAAAATTAAAAATTCAATATAAAATATGGTAAAGTTACATTTTCAGTATCAAAAATTAATTTTTAAACTACAAAAACATCGATTTTCAGCCAAAATTATACTTGATTTTTTTTAATGCCTCAAAAGAGTTCAATTTTAAACAAAAAATTATGACTTTAAAAATGAAAAAGTCGAATTTTTAACAACAACAAAAAAAAGATAAATTTTCATCGGTTTGACAAAATTTTTGATAACTGAATGTTCAAAATTCAAGGGAAAAAACGAATTTTTCACGAAATAGTTGAATTTTCAATTAAAAAATTAATTTTGAGCTCAAATTATGAATCTTCAATTTGAAAAAATGACTTTTTAACAAAATAGTAGTTTTTTACAAAAAAAAAAAAAAATACAAATTTTTAACCAAATATAAGAATTTTCAACTCAAAATGATCAATTTTGAACCAAAACCAGAAGAATTAAATTTGAAGTTACAACACATAATTTTGAAACAATAAAAAAAGGAATTTTCAATAAAATTGATGAATTTTTAGCCAAATAAAAAACAACAAAAATTAAATATTTAATATAAAATATGGTAAAGTTACATTTTCAGTTTCAAAAATTAATTTTCAAACTACAAAAACATCGATTTTCAACCAAAATTATACTTGATTTTTTTTAATGCTTCAAAATAGTTCAATTTTAAACAAAAAATTATGAATTTAAAAATGAAAAAGTTGAATTTTTAACAACAAAAAAAAGATAAATTTTCATCGGTTTGACAAAATTTTTGACAACTGAATGTTCAAAATTCAAAGGAAAAACGAATTTTTCACGAAATAGTTTAATTTTTAATTAAAAAATTAATTTTGAGCTCAAATTATGAATCTTCAATTTGAAAAAATGACTTTTTAACAAAATAGATGTTTTTTACAAAAAAAAAAAAAAATACAAATTATCAACCAAATATAAGAATTTTCAACTCAAAATGATAAATTTTGAACCAAAACTGGAAGAATTAAATTTGAAGTTATAAAAAATAATTTTGAAACAATAAAAAAGGTATTTTCAATTAAATAATTAAATTTTCAAGAAAATTGAGGACTCCATAAACAAACAAACAAAAAATTCAACAAAAGATGGAACAGTTACACTTTGAGTTTCAAAAATTAATTTTTACCAAAAAAACATGCATTTTGAACCAAAATTTCCTTAATTTTTTTCTAATGCAAATAATTTAACTATAAATCTTTCGCTGTTGAAAACAGGAAAATTTTAACATTTTCTTTATTCATTATATTTTTCAATTTTGAGTGATATGAAGTAAAAGTTAAATTAAACCAAAAACTACTAATTTTCAACCAGATTGTGGATTTTTGAAAAACAAACAATTAATTTTCAAATTACAAAAACGCTTTTTCTGGAAACGGACTGGAAACGGGCAAAATTAATAAAAAAATTTAATGGTTCAATTTAGAATGTTTTAAATTGAAATAATAAATTCCGATATCCAGTCGTTTTTATTATGATTTTTGATTTTGAGTGATATAAAGAAACAATTAAATCAAAAACTACGAATTGTCAAACAAATTGTTGAATTTAAAAAATTAAATTTTCAACAAAAAATGAAAAACTTACATTTCCAGTTTCCAAAATTAATTTTCAAACCACAAAAATATAATTTTTTAAACAAATTTGTACTTATTATTTTTTTTATGCAAAAAGTTTAACTATAAAACTTTCTCAGCTGGAAACAGGCCAATTTTAACATTTAAAAAAAATGGTTTAATTTAAAATGTTTCAAAAATAAATTAATTTTCAACTTCAAAAGATCAGTTCTGAACATAAATTGAAAGAATTACATTTTCAGATACAAGAATTAATTTTGAACTAAAAAAAAAAGAATTTTGAGGAAAATAGTTAAATTTCCAACCAAGTTCATGCATTTTTAAGAGATAAAAAAATAATTTTCAATTAAACCGAAATAATTGATATTTACTCACAAAAAATTTTATATTTTGAATCAAAACAGTTTAATTACACCAAAAACTACAAAAACTAGGAACTTTAAAAAAATAATTGAATTTAGGAAAAAAAAAATTTTCATCGGTTTGAAAAAAAGTTTGAAAATTGAATTTTCAAACTACACAAAAGCGAATTTTCAAGAAAATAGTTCAATTTTCAAACAAAGAAATAAATATTCAACTAAAATGATAAATTTTAAGCCGAAAAAATGACTTGTGAATTAAACTTTCAGTTACAATAATTAATTTTTGAACAAACGAAAAAAGATATTTTTAAAAAAATTGTTACATTTTACACCAAGTAGATAAATCTTTGACAAAAAAATGAATTTCCAACAAAAAGTGTAATAGTTGATATTTCGAACAAAAAATTTCAATTTTGAATAAAAAAAAGTTGAATTTTTAACAAACAAAAAAGATTAATTTTCAACGATTTGAAAAATTCATTTTCAAACTACAAAGAAAACGAATTTTTCACAAAATAATTACATTTTTAATCAAAAGAATGAATTTTGAACTAAAATTAACAATCTTCAATAAAAAAAATTAATTATTAACGAAATAGTAGAATTTTCTACCAAAAGAAGACAAATTTTCAACAAAATACAAGAATTTTCAACTAAAAACTACACATTTTGAAGCAAAATTCGAAAAATGAAATTTTCAGTTGCAACGATTGATCTTGAATCAAATAAAAAAAAGGAATTTTCAACAAAATAGTTTAATTTTCAACCGAACTGATGGATATTTGATACGAAAAATTTATTTTCAACGAAAATTGTCATAGTTTGATAATTTCAACAAAAAGAGTTTTTTATTTTGTATAAAAAAAATAGTTGAATGAAACAAAAAAAAATCATCAAGAAAATAATTGCATTTTTAACAAAAAAAACAAACATAAATTTTCAACTGTTTGGTAAAGTTTGAAAAATTATTTTCAAACTACAAAAAAAAACGAATTTCGACAAAATAGTTCAATTTTTACTCAAGGATATAAATTTTAACTGAAATTATCAATCTTTAATAAAAAATTAATTATTAATGAAATAGTAAAATTTTCTGATAAAAAAGACAAATTTTTAAACAAATACAAAAATTTTAATTCAAAATGATAAATTTTGAACCAAAACCTGAAGAATTAAATTTTCAGTCCCAAAATTTAATTTTCAAGAAAAAAACAGTAATTTTCAACAAAATAGTTACATTTTCAAGAAAACTGAAGAATCTTTGACAAAAAAAAAAGAATTTTGAACAAAAAGTGTAATATTTGATATTTCCATAATTTATTTTTTATTTTCTTATAAAAAACATAGGAATTCTCAACCAAATAGCATAGTTTTTATCTAGAAAATATAAGTTTACAATAAAAAATAAAATAGTTACATCTTGAACTGAAAAAAAATTTTTTAACAACAATTTTTTAAAAATAAATAATTATTCACTAAATAGTTGATTTTTCTACCGAAAATATGAAGTTTCTACAAAAAAATTACTTTAATACAAAAATACATGAATTTTAAACTCAAAAAGATCAATTGTGAACAAAAAATGAAAGAATTAAATTTTCAGCTATAACAATTTATTATAAAACAAAAAAATAATAATTTTCAACGAAAAGTTTAATAGTTGGTATGTCTACCAAACATTATTTAATTTCCAATATAAAATAGTTGAAATAAACAAAAAACTACGAAGTTTCAAAAAAAAGTTAAATTTTTAACAAAAAAAAAAAGATTAATTAAAAAATAGGAGAAAATGGAACGGTAACATTTTCAGTTAAAATAAATAATTTTCAATCTACAAAAAATTTTTTCCACAAAATAGTTCAATTTTCAACTAAAAAAAATAAAGTTTTAGTGAAAATGATGAATCTTTTTCAAAAAAAATAATTATTAACAAAATAGTTAAATTATTTATTTAAAATTAATCAATTTTCTACCAAAAAAATCAATTTTCAACCAAATATATGAATTTTGAGCTAAAAAAAAATTAATTACAAAGCAAAAATTAAGTTGTTAAATTTTCAGCATAGTTCATTTTGCAATCAAACAAATAAATTTTTTAACCAAAAATATAACAGTTAAATTTTCCAGTAAAAAAAAAAATTTTCAAGCAAATAAAATAAATTTTCAATGAAATGCTTAAATTTCTAACCAAACAGAAGAATTTTAAACAAAAAAAAAACACATTTCTATCAACAAAGATAAATTTTCCACAAAAACAGGAGTTAAATCTTCAGTTAAGAAATCAATTTTCAACTAAAATTATGAATCTTCTATGAAAAAATGAATTTTCGACGCAAAAGATTCATTTTTTCCCAAAAAAAGATCAATTTTCAATTAATTGCTGAAATTTCCAACTGAATAATATAATTTTTCAAAAAGAAAAAAAAGAATTTTAAACAAAATAGTTAAATTTTCAACTGCAGTTTAATTAAAAATTCCAAACTTAACTTTTTAAATTGTAGTTTTAAAATTGGAATATTAAAAATTGTCCTTTTTAAAACTTTATCTCACAGATTTCAAAATTGAATCATTTAAATCTGAAAACCAAAAGTTAAAAATTTAATAACATTTGAATTAAACTTGAAGGTACCGAAAAATTATTTTAAATGCAATTTTTGAAATATAATTCAAAAATTTTGAAGGTCGAGAATTTAAAAACGATTAAATTACCCTCTAAAATCTAAAAAAAATAAAACACGATTCCATAGATTCGTTTTTATTAGAATATTGTTAATTATTATATAATGAATTATTAAATAATAATGAAAAATTCAAATATTTCAAGACTAAATAATTATTTAACACGATATACAAAATTGCGAAAATTTTAAAGTAAACTTACAGTTTTCTAAATAAAAAATGAAATTTATTATTAAAATTCGAAATTCAACTTTAAAAATTATAATATAAAATGGTAATTACGTACCGAATGTGGATTAAAAAAAGGAAGTTCGACATTTTCGGGGACCGGCCTCTGCCACGTGCGACAATGAGACCTCACATTAAAATAATAATTCGAATCTGGATTTTTCTTCGAGGCACATTCAATCCAGTTGAAATTGTCGTGCACTTCACCAAAGCTACAAAAAATTATTGTCTCTACAAAAACAATATTTAAATCGCTTTGAAAAAATAGGAAATCAAAAAACTTTTAAAAAAAATTAAAATTGAGGTGAAAAAAGTATGTAAATCTTCAAAATATTCCCTATTTTTAATATTATATTTATTTAATTTTTAATAGTTATTTTAATATTAAATAATAACCGAGATAATAGCTAAATTTTTCATTTAAAAAATTGAATTTTGAAAAGTTAAAAAACATATGTAAGATAGTATGTAAAAAATGCTGCCAATCTTCGGAATATTTCGTATTTATAATTGTTAAGTATATTTTTATTCAATAATTTAATAAAGACATAAAAGATTAATGAAATTCCAGAAATAAAAAATAAATAGTACAGGGTGTCTATTCAAATACTGGAAAAATCCCTCTCCATTAAGTGAATAAATAATTAAATAAAAATTAAGATAATTAAATAATTTTCTTTAAATTATTATATTAAAGAATAATTAAATTATACAAAAAAATATTAATAATTTCTTGAATTTGTCTCTAAAGTCCATGAGTTTAAATAATAATTTAAACAACATTTATTTTATCTTCTTATGCTTAAAATTCAGTGGATATTTATTTAAATTTTTCAGAAAAAAATTTTTTTAACAAAAATAAGCGATTTTTTTACAAAATATTTCAATTTTCCAAAACAAAATGAACTTGTGAGAAAGTAGTTCAACTTTCAATTATAGAGTTGAATTTTCAACCTATAAAAATTAATTTCCAACAAAAAATATAATAGATGACATTCCTGAGGAAAAATTAATTAAAATAAAAAACATATAAATTTACAAAAACAAAAAAATTTTCGACAAAAGACCTTGAATTCTTAACTATGAAAGATTAATTTTCAAGTAAACAGTTGCATTTTTTACCTACAGAAATTTATTTTTTATCAAAAAAGACGAATTTAATACAAAACAGTTGAATTTTCAACTAAATGTTACATTTTGAACTAAAAAGATTATTTTTATACCAACAAGACGAATTTTTTACAAAATAAATAAACTTTTACCAAATACAGAGTTGCCATTTTAATCAAAGAAAAAAATTCCCGGTCATTTCCCGGTTCGCAAACATTTTTCACGATCAATGACATTTAAAAAATCAAATTCTCTAAAGTCAGCATTTTTCCATTTAAAATAACTATTCCATTTATTGTGGAAAACTTTTTTTTAGGCGAAAAATCCACTACATAGTTCGAGATTTTGTATTTTATTTAAAAATTAATTTTTATGCTTGATAGAATTCTGCTATTTTATTTAAAAAATATATATATTGTTGAAAAGTTGAGTTTCGGATTTAAAATTAAAGTATTTTATTGGAAATTCATACATTTTGTTGAAAATTCGTGCTTTTCAAAAGAAAATTAATTTTTTAACTGAAAATGTAACTATTCCATTTTTAAATGAAAATTGATCGTTTTAAGTTAAAAATTCATTTCTCCGGTTCAAATTTTTATTATTTTCTTCAAAATTCATATAATTTGTTAAAAAATCGTTTTTAAAGTTGAAAATTCATGTATTTTTTCATTTTTTCAACAGAAAATGTGACTATTCCATTGTTTGTTGAAAATTTATCTTTTTTTATTAAATTTTTTTTTAGTTAAAAATTCAACTTTTGGTTTTGGTAATAATTCATATATTTTGTTAAAAACTAGACTTTTGGGTAGGCCATTGAACAATTTCGTTGAAAAATCGTTTTTTTTTAAATTTAATTATTTCATTGAAAATTCACGCATTTTCTAGAAAACTCGTCTTTTTAAATAGGAAATTAGTTATCTTATTGGAAAATGTAACTAT
>NC_046661.1:88587032-88604622 GCF_010883055.1 Belonocnema kinseyi | reverse complement strand
CTTTTTGTTGAATATTTAAATTATTTGGTTGAAAATTAATTCTATTTTAGTTAAAAATTCAACTTTTTGGTTTTAGTGAAAATTCATATATTTTGTTAAAAATTAGACTTTTTGGTAGGCCATTGAACAATTTCGTTGATAATTCGTTGTTTTTTTTTTTGTTTGAAAATTTAAAAATTTGTTTGAAAATGCATGAATTTCCTAAAAACTCGTCTTTTCAAATAGGAAATTAGGTTTCTTGATGGAAAATGTAACTATTTCATTTTTTGTTGAAAATTGATATTATTTTGCTGAAAATTATATATTTTTTTAGTTAAAAATGCAACTTTTTGAATTCGGTAAAAATTCATATATTTTGTTTAAAAGTAGAATTTGGTTTAAATATTGAAGAATTTCGCTGAAAATTCGTTGCTTTTTTGTTTGAAAATTTAATAATTTGTTTAAAAATGCACGACTTTCCTAAAAACTCGTCTTTTTAAATGGGAAATTAGGTTTCTTAACAGAAAATGTATCTATTAGATTTTTGTTTAAAAAATTATCTTTTTGGGTATATTTTTCTTACTTGAAAATTTAACTATTTGGTTAAGAAGACAAATTTTTAACCAAAAAGAATTAATTTTTAACTAAATTGTTGAATTCTCTACCAAATAGTATCAGTTTTATCAAAAAAATATGAAAATTCTCTTAAAGCAGAAGAATTTTCAATTACAAAAACAAAAAGTTGAGTTTTCACCCAAAAAAATTCCAGTTCTCTGCCAGATTAAAAATTGATTTTTTTTAACAAAAAAATAAGTTTCTTCAAAAAAAATTGAAGTTTTCGTCCAAAAAGACTACTTTTTTCAACCGCAAAGGATGAATTAAAAAAAAAGTTGAATTCTCTAACAAATAGTTGCATTTTTATTCAAAAAAATATTAAAGTTTGTACTAAAACAATGAATTTGTAATAAAAGAAATACAATTTTTTTTAAATTGGAACTTTCAAACAGAAAATATTTCTATTCATTTTTTAAATTCAAAATATAAATTTGAAAAAAAGTAAAGTTTCAAAAATTTAGTTTAATGGTTTAATTTTCAATCAAGCAGTTGCATTTTTATCCAAAAAAGATGAAGTTTTTTTTTAAAACAGATGGATTTTTAATTTTTTGTAAACTTAAACCAATTGATATTATTAATATATTTAAAAAGTAGAATTTTCAATAAAAAATTATGACTTATTTTCATCCAAACAGTTGCATTTTTATCCAAGAAAGAAATAATTTCTGCTGAAGCAGGTGAATTTTAAAATCAAAAAGACAAACTTTTAACAAAAGAGTTGAATTTTCAACCGAAAAGTTACATTTTTATAAAAATAAAATAAAATTCCTTAACAGATGAAATAAAAAAAATTTTAATAATTTTTTTAATTTTCATCGAAAGAAGATTATATCTTTTTCAGAAAATTAAAAAATTGTTAAACAAAGAATAACATCTATAACTCAAAAGATAATCTTCAGAAAAAAGTTGTTGAGAATTTTTAAA
Source organism: Belonocnema kinseyi (assembly GCF_010883055.1). NCBI lineage: Eukaryota > Metazoa > Arthropoda > Insecta > Hymenoptera > Cynipidae > Belonocnema > Belonocnema kinseyi. The sequence goes on along the minus strand of NC_046661.1, from coordinate 88,603,104 downwards.
TTTTTGATATGATAATATTTTATTTTTAAAGTTTTTAACTTTTGTCATGTTCTCGAAATTTTAATCTTAAATTATTCAGATGCGAGATTTTTCAATTTAAAATAAGATTGTTCAATTTTGAACGATTTGAATTGAAAATGATACAATTTGAACTCCTTTCTGATCAATTTTTTTTTTAATTTTTGAAAAATTCAAGAAATTTTCTTAAAAATCCTCCAAACTCATTTCAATCATTTTGTAAACCCTTTTAAGTATTCTCTTCAAATTAATTTTTGGAAATAAAAAATCATTTGCAATTTTTCTATAAAATGTTTTTTTATTCTTCTGAAGCCTTTAAAAATTTTTAAAAAGCTTCGTTTAAATTATTTGAAATCATTTCAAATTATTAATAGAATAGAAAATTATTAATATGTTATTTAATAGAATAATTAAAATTGTAACGTTCAACGTTAATTTTTTTTATTAGTTTTGAATATTTAATTTATAATTACTAATTTTAAATGGAAAGACATATATTTCTAAATATTAAGTTATTGTTCTTTTTCTCAAATAAAAAATATAAAATTGAATGGTTTAAAAAAGCCTTTCATTAAAAATATATTATTTTGAAGTTATTGTTAAATTAAAAATAGTTTATAAATTTTCAATCGGGCGTTTGCATTTATTTAACTAATAAAACTTAATCTAATTGAAACAGTTTAATTTTTAACGTTAAAATCTAGAAATTCTAAAATTATGAACTGATTCCAAATCATATTGATACTTGAAAAGCTAAAAAATTTTTAATTAAAATTTTAAATTAAAATTTTTAAATTAAAATTTACGCCTAAAAATTAAAAATCTAAATTGCAAAATGTTAATAAAATTTAATTTAAAAAAATTATTTTCAACAAAATAGTTAAAGTGAGAAAATTAATTTTCAGCTAAGAAAAAAACGAATTTTCAATGAAATATCTCAGTTTTCAAACTAAGATATAAATTTTCAAAAAAAAGGATTCTGAAAAAAAACTTGAATTTTCAACTAAAAACGATCAATTTAAAAAAAATAGAATAGTTAAATTTTCAGGTTAAAAAAAATCAACAAAATAATTAAATACAGTAATGGAAAGCTAATTTTACAAATAAAGAATAAATTTGATTTAATTTCATATTGATATTTAAAGAAAAATTAAACACGCTTGCGAAAAAATTCCCTGATTAAAAAAAAATTCCCTGACATTTCCAGGTTTTTCCAGGTATAGATTTTTATTTGTAAAATTTCCGGTAGAAAAAATTCTTCTAGAATTCATTTTTTAAATGAAAAATTAAGTACTCCATTTTTTCAATTATTTTTTTTATTTAAAAAATGTATCTAAAATATCCAGCAACGTAAAAAAATTTTTTTTGTGTATTTTGTAGACTTCATTTTTTTTTTTTGTATTTTGCATTATTTTTTCCAAATAGTAATAATTTGTATTATTAAAAGTTGAAAAACAATAAGACAAATCTGATTAATCTTCGAAATATTTCGTATTCCTAATTTTGATTACATAAATTTAATATAAACAGAAAATATTAATTAAATTCTTAAAAAGAAATAGAAAATCCATTAAAAATTTTGAAAAAATAGAAGGTAAAATTAAAATATAAATAAAATTTCAACACAATCTTTGTAAATTTAATTTTACAAAGACATTTAATTTAATACGTATTTGATACTTTAGAGCTTAATCTAAACGCAATTTTTACTTTAAAATATACCTCAATAAATAAAAATAATTACAAAATCGTGATAATATTGAAAGGTAATTTATTCACATAAAATAATGTAATAATTGAAACTTGTTATCAATAAAAAAAATCGATAAACATAACCTCAAATTTACAAAAAATTATTTTTCCAAAAAGTAAAATTGATAAAAGGACCTTACTGTAATATATTCACCTGAAACATTAAATAATTTCTCACGATTTGTTCGTAAATGGGTGAAATTAAAGTAAAAATATAATAAAAACTTACGATTTCGGTCGACACTTTCGTGGTTCAAGATTTTGCAAAATTCCATTCAAGGTTAACTTAAACATGACTAAGTTTTAGGTCCAAAGTTATAAAAATCCTTGGATTTTGTGTGTTTTTCGTGAATTAGTCCACATTTTATTGAATAAAAAATATTATTTTTAGGAGAAAAACTGGAACGGTGTCCACTCTTCGGAATTAAGAACCGACTGAAATGGACTAAAAGAAAAAGAATAACAGACACAGACGACATGCGACGTGCCGGTTTGAAAATAAGCACGTGGTGACTGGTGAGCGATACTTTGATAGAGGGACGAAATTTGCTTGGTATGCAGATTTATAAACAAATCTCCAGTTCCTTCAGGGCTGTGGATATTTCTCAGAAATCCCTTTACTTATTCGTTTAGATTAAACATTTTAAAATAAGATTTTAGTTTTTTTAAATTTATTCTAGCAAAATATTCCAGAGTCAACGTATTTGGAATGTTCGAGATTTAAATTTGAATTTTTGAAACAAAATGGAACTAAAATAAAAGTACGCGGTTGAATTGAAACTAAAAGCTTAGAACTCTTTTGAATGAAAATAGATTTTTAATTTAATAAATTTAAGGGACGATTAGAAAATTCCGAAAAATAAAATTCCCGATTAATAAGCTTCCCGAATAATAAAATTGCCCAAAAATAAAATTCCCTATTAATAAAATTCTCGATTGATATAATTCCCGAATAAATAAAACTCCAGGTCAATAAAATTCCCGATTTGTAAAATTCCTAAATAGTAAAATTCCATATTCATAAAATTTCCGAATAATGAACTTCCCGATTAATAAAATTTTCGATTTATAAAATCCCCAAATAATAAAATTCCAGAATTATAAGATTCCCGAATAATAAAAATTGATAAATATTAAAATTCCCGATTTATAAAATTCTTGAATAATAAAATTTCCAATTTATACAAACCCCAAATAATAAAATTACGGAATCATAAAATTCCTGAATAATAAAATTCCCGATTACTAAAATTTTCGATTTATAAAATCCCAAAATAATAAAATTCCTGACTTATAAGATTCCCCAATAATAAAATTTCCGAATAATAAAATTCCCAACTTATAAATTTCCCGAATAATAAAATTCCCAATTTATACAATTCCCAAATAATAAAATTCCTGAATAATAAAATTTACGAAATAAAAAATCTCCGCTAAATAAGCTTCCCGAATCATAAAATTGCGCAAAAATAAAAATCCAAATTAATAAAATTCCCGAGTTATAGAAACCCCAAATAATAAAATGATGGATTTATAAAATTCCCGATTAATAAAATTTCCAATTATAAAATCCCATAATAATACACTTCCGGATTTATAAGATTCACGAAAAATAAAATTCTTAAATATTAAAAATCCCGATTGATAAAATCCCTAATTAATAAAATTCCATAATTATAATATTTCCAAATAATAAAATTGCGGATTAATAAAATTTCCCAATTATAAGTCCCAAATTAATGAAATTCTGGATTTATAAGATTCCAGAATAATAAAATTCTCGAATTGGAGAATTCCCGAATAATAAAATTCCCTAATTGGAGAATTCTCGAATAATAAATTTCCCGAAAAAAATGGCCAAATTATAAAATCTCTAAACTAGAAAATTCCTGAATTTAAACAATGAAAATATTTTTTTTAGCCAAATTTACATGTCTGAAAAATCACGAGAAATAAAATTACCGATACCGTAAAATTCTGGAATAATAAAATTTCGAAATAACTAAATTCCCAAATAGAAAATTTCCCATTAATAAGCTTCCCGAATGATAAAATTGTCTAAAATACAATTCCCAATTAATAAAATTCCAAAATATTGAAATCCTGATTTATGAAATTTCCGAAAATTGAAATTCTCGATTATTAAAATTCCCGATTCAAAAAATCCCAAATTAATAAAATTCCATAATGATAATATTTCCAAATAATAAAATTACCGATTAATAAAATTTCCCAATTATAAGTTCCAAATTAATGAAATTCCGGATTTATAAGATTCCAGAATGATAAAAATTCTTGAATTGGAAAAATCACGAAAAATAAAATTACTGACACTGCAAAGTTCTGGAATAATAAAATTTCCAAATAATTAAATTCCCAAATGAAAAATGTCCAATTAATAAGCTTCCGGAATAATAAAATTTCCTAAAAATACAATTCCCGAATAAATAAAATTCTCGAATAAATAAAATTCCAGATTAATAGTATTCCCGATTTATAGAATCACCAAATAATGAAATTCTGGATTTATAAAGTTCCCGAATAATGTACATTTCGATTACTAAAATTTCCGATTTTTAAAATCCACGAATAATAAAATTCCGGATTTTTGAAATCCCGAATACTAAAATTCTTAAAGAATTTATTTGCTGAATTATAAAATTCCCTACAGGGAATTGCCGAATTATAAAATATCGGAACGAAAAAATTCCAGAAGTTAAATAAGTTAAATAATTGATTGTAAGCCACTTTTTTAGCTAAAACTATATTTTCCATGACTGAAAAATCAGGAAAAATAAAATTCCCGATACTTTAAATTTCTCGAATAATAAAATTTTCAAATAAAATTAATAAAGTTACCGAATTGAAAAATGTCCGCCTTATAAGGATCCCGAATGATAATATTCCCAAATAATGAAATTCCCGAATTCGAAAATTTTTTGATAAATAAGCTTCCCAAATAATAAAATTTCCGAATAATAAAACTCTCAAATTATAACATTTCCAAATAATAAAATTCGCGAACTCGAAATTTTTTGATAAATAAACTTCACGAATAATAAAATTCCCAAATACTAAAATTTCCAAATTGAAAAATTTCAATTTTCAATAATAAAATTACCGAATTTGAAAATTTCCGACATAAAACTGTCGAATTATAAAATATCCGGAATAGAAAATGTCCACCTAATAAGCTTCCCGAATAATAATATTCCTTAATAATAGAATTCCCGAATTGGAAAATTTTCGGTGAATAAGTTTCCCGAATAATAAGATTCCCAAATAATAAAATTCCCGATCTATAAAATTTCAGATTTATAAAATTGCCGACAGGAAATTGTCTAATTATAAAATATCCGAACAAAAAAATTCCCAAAGTTAAACGAATTGAAGTTTTTCATCTAGAATTATATTTTTCACAACTGATAAATCACGAAAAATGAAATTCTCGACAATTTAAAATCCTCGAATAATAAAATTTCCAAATAATAAAATTCACGAATTGAAAAATTTCCGCGCAATAAGCTTTCCAAATAATAATATTCCCAAATAATAAAAATCTCGAATTGGAAAATTTTCGATGAATAAGCTACCCAAATAATAAGATTCACAAGTAATAAAATTCTTGATTAATAAAATTATCAATTTATATAATTCCCGAGTAATAATAGTCCAGATTTATACACAATTCTCGATTAAGAAAATTCCCGATTTATTGCATTCCCGAATAATAAAATTTCCAATGTATAAGATTCCCGAATAATAAAATTCCCGGCAGGAAATTGTCGAATTATAAAATGTAAAAACTCAAAAATTCCTGATGTTAAACAATTTAAAAAAATGTTTTTAAGTCAAATATTTCACCCAGAAATATATTTCCGGCGACTGAAAAATCACAAAAAATAGAATTACCGACACTTTACAATTCTCGAATAATAAAAATTCCAAATAATAAACTTCCCGATGTATAAAATCTCCAAATAATGAAATTCTGCATTTATAAAATTTCCAAATAATAAAATTCCAGATTAATGAAATTTCCAATTTATAATATCCCCAAATAAGAAAATTCCAGATTTATGAGATTCCCGAATAATAAAAATCAAAATAATAAAATTCCTGAAATGGAGAATTCCCGAATAATAAACTTTCCGCCAAAAAAATCGTCGAATCATAAAATACCCGAAATGATAAAATTCCTGAAGTAAATAATTTTAAAAATTATTTCAAGTCATTTCCTTTTCTCTAGAACTATATTTTGCACCATTAAAAAATCGGGAATAATAAAATTACACACTTATATTCCAAAATAATAAATTTGCCGAATTGGAAAATTTTCGATAAATAATTTTTCCCAAATAATAAAATTCCTGAATAATAAAGTTCATGATTTATAAAATTTACGATTTATATAATTCTCGATTTATAACCTTTCTGAATAAAAAAGATTACGATGTATAAACATTCCCAAAATATAAACTTCCCGACAGGAAATTGTCGAATTATAAAATACCCGAACTAAGAAAATTTCCAAAGGTAAATAATTTGAAAATTTGTTTTCAAGCAAAATTTTTCCTCTAGATCTATATTTTGCACTATTGAAAAATCGCGAAATATTAAATTTTACACTCATGTTCCAAAATAATAAAATTCCCGATAAAAAATTTTTTCGATAAATAAGCTTTCCTGAATAATAAAATTCCTGGATAATAAAATGATCAATATATAAAATTCCTGTTTAATAAAATGATCAATTTATAAAATTCTTAAATAATAAAATCCGCGATTTATAAAATTTCTGATTTTTAAAATTCCCGATTGATAAAATGCTCGATTTATAAAATTCCTGAATGATAAAATTTCCCATTTTTTTAAGATTCCAGAATCATAAAATTTCCGACAGGAAACTACAATTAAAAAAATAGTTCTTAAGTCAAATTGTTCGTCCGGAAATATGACACTTTGAAGTTCGCGAATAATAAAATTTCCAAACAATAAGATTTCCGAATTGTAATATTTCCGCTTAATAAGCTTCTTGAATGATAAGATTCCCAAATAATAAAATTCCTGAATAAAAAATTATTAATTTATAAAATTCCCGAACAGTAACATTCCCGTTTCATAAAACTCTTGATTAATAAAATTCACGAATAATAAAATTCCGGAAAAAATAAAATTTCCTATGTATAAGATTCCCGAATACAAAAATTGTCAAAAAATAAAATTCCCGAAGTTAATTAAAAACATCGTTTTCAAGCCAAATTTTTGTTTCGGACCATTTTCGCGAATTTTATTATTCGGGAATTTCTAAATTCAGGAATCTTATAATTGGAAAATCTTATTATTTGGAAATTTTATTAATCGGGAATTTTAAAGTGTCTAGAATTTTATCATGCGGGAGTTTTCAAATTCTTGAATATTATAAACTGTCGGAAATTTTCCAATCAGGGAATTTTATTATTCGGGAATTTTACAGTGTCTAGAATGTTATTTTTCGGGATTTTTCAGTATACCTTTAATTTGATCTATGGAAATCATTCTATTTCTAGTGACAATTTTTCTAATATAAATATCATCTTTTTTTATAATTTCTATGCAGAAATTTTAATAATAATCAATAGACCAAATTGTGAAAACAAATTCAAAGTACTTTACAGAAAATGTCCCTGGATTTTTGTTCATGATTAATTTCTCAATATTGACAAAATTCTTTCCTACTTAAAAAAGATGTTCAAACTTTACGATTATCTTGTTTGAAATTCAAATTGTAAAATTTATCAAAATGTATTAAAAATTTGTAAACTGAGCGAAACATTTAAAAAGAATTAATCATTTCGCAAGGTATTTCAAATTTTTGGAATACTTAAAAATATATTTCTGCACAAATTGTATTTTAGAATTAAATAATTTATTTTTATTTCGTTTGTTTCTCTTTTTAAAAAATTATTAATATTCTCTCTTAATCTAAATTACTGAAAATTATACTAATTGAATTTATAATTTAAACTATATCTGAGAATAAATATGATTACTTTAGTATTTTCAATAATGGAATAATACAAAAATCACAAGGTTATTTTACGAAAGATGAAAATTTGAAAAAATTGAGAAATGAATTCATAAGTGTGAAAATAGTAAACTGAAATAGAGTAAGCGTGTAAATAATTCCATTTTTTCCTTATTAAATGTCAATAACTTCAAAATATTTATGTTGGTCGAGGTTACCTAGCTTATAAGTTTATTAGGCCAATTAAAATAATAATATTTACAATTTTCACAATAATGCTTCCTTGTTCTTTCTCTAAAGATGAAAATGCGCAATTCTTTCATTTAACATTTTTTTACTGTTTAACAAAAATTTATTTTCTTGTTTTTCGAAAAAAAATTATATCTAGAGTTTTCGCAATAGGGTAGCCAAATTTTTTTCTTTGAATGTTTATACGTATCGCCTGGTTTGAATCGACAAAAAATCAATTTTCTTGTTTTTGTTCTTGAAGAAAAAAATATATATATATTTAGAGTCTCAGCAAACCCCATAAAAGTCAACACGTGTTTCCCATAAAAAAGACGTTTTTGTAAATTTTATTCATAATCGTCAATATTAGCTGAATCGAGCTGAATTTCATAATTTATTTTCACAATTTGCGATAGAATACGAATAATATATCACATTTTAAATATCAACCCCATAAGTATGTTTTATGGGGTTTTAAAAAAACCCCATAAGTGAAAAAATGGGGTTTACTAGCTTTTGACGCTAATTTTGATTTTTTGTGGTTTTTTCCAATGCAGATTGTTTCTAATACATAAAATATTACTTTATGCTAATTATTAAATGACTGCATAAATTGTTTAATTAATTTATTATTCTTTTTAGCAACTTTCTCTTAGAATAGATTTAAAAAGTCGCGATTTAAAAAAAAAATTTCAATTTTTGGTCCAATTTTCCATTGGAGTGAGTTAAAAAAATTATTAAGAGTCAATAAAATTAATTGCTTAAACAATTTATTAATAATTTAAATGACCTTATCTTTGAATAGTGTTAGCACGTTGCGGTTTTGTCTAAAATATTCTCTTTTTTGTCCAATCTTTACTTGAAATTTGGTTATAATTATTCAAATTTCACAAACATAATTGTTTAATAAAAAAGCTTATTGTGAAAAACTATTTTCTATTATAGTAATGCTAGATGGTTGTTATTTTTCGAATTTTTCCACTTTTTATTATATTTTTACTTATATCGTAAAGTAATATTTAATTCAAGTTAAGTAAAACTGATTGTTTAAACAATATATTGTTGTTTATAATTATCTTTCCTCAGATAATTGCTGGAAAATTGTGTTTAAAACTTTTTTTGAACTTTTTGCAAATTTTTTAGTTAGTGAATAAATAATTAATGCAAGTTGGGAACGAATAATAAATATTAATATTATTATGAACAAAAATACACACAATTATTTCTTTTTAACTAAACAGGCAAATTAAAGTTGAGCATTTCAGAAAAAAAACCCGCGAAATTGTAGCACTTATCTAATAGAAGATAGTTATGAGCAATAATAAATTGTTTAAACTACCATTTTTGTTGACTTGAATTAATTATTACATCACTAAGGGAAATTGGACAAAACATTAAAACATTTAAAAAAACCACCACTTTATATTATTTAGCAAAGAGAATATTATTAACAATAATAAATTGTTTAAGCCATTATTTTTTGTTAACTTGATTTAAATATTGCTTTATTTAAATTGAAAACTTGAAAAGACGTCGAAAATTTCTTAAGAAAACCGCAATTGCCATTATTGCGGTTATAATTTGTTTAAAAAATCGTTTTTAACCAAACAAAATAAAACCGCAATTTATAGCATTGTTCAAAGAGAATATTATGAATAATAATAGTAAATTGTTTAAAAATTATTATTTTCAGATTAATTAATTATTAACTCACTCGAATTGAAAATTGCTCAAAAAATGGGTAATTGATATAATAAATAATAAATTGTTTAAACAATTTATGTGAACATCTAATGATCAGTTTAAAGTATTATTTTATGTATGAGAAACAATTTTATTAAGTAAAATACACAAGAATCATAATTAGGGACAAAAGTTCGAAAATTTAATTTGTTTCCTTATGGGGTTTGTTTGTGAGCCTATAAAATAGACTTATGGGTTGATATTTAAAAAATAATTATTTATTTGTAATGCGTATCTGATTTTGATGAGGAATGCTGCGTTTCAACTCGATTTAGTTAATATTGACGATGCTGAATGGAATTTGCAAAATGCCTTTTTTTCTTATAGGAAATACGTGTTAAACTTTATGGGACTTGCGCCACCTCTAAATATTATTTAAAAAAATTAGATTTATTATTTATGTGGATTCGAAGAAATTTTCAGGCGAAATGCATAAATATTTTTAAAAAAATTATTGAAGTTTTGGACCACCCTGTTCCGAAAGCCCTATGAAGTTAAACAGGTATTTCCCATAAAAAAGACTTTTTTCTACATTTTATTCATAATCGTGAATATTAGGTGAATCCAGTTAAAAATTAACACTAATAATTAAGTTAAGATAAGTAAGTTTCAAATATCACACCCATAAGTCTGTTTTATAGGGTTCTAACATAACCCCATAAGTGCAAACTTGAGTTTTGCGAGTTTATGACGCAAATTATGAAAAATTTTTGGGTAATTTTGAAACAATAATTGTTTTCAATACATATAATACTACATTATACTTATAATTACAAATTTTAATACATTTTTAAAAGAATTTATTATTGTTACAGTAATGCTAGATAGTTGCGACTTTTTCTTATATTTTCCACCTTATTTAACTTTCCATTTATACAAAGTTAATAATTAATATAAATTAATAAGAATAATTGTTTAAACAATTTATTAATTATTTTAAATAATATTCTTTTTAAATAATGATAGAAAGTTGCGCTTTCTTCTGAAATATTGAACTTTAAGTCCATTTTTCACTTAGAACGAGAAAAAAATGAATAAAATTTAGCAAAAATAATTGTTTTAAAAAATATTATTTTTTAAATCTATCTTCTCACATAGTGATGCTAAAAAGTTGCAGTTTTTAAAAATATATAAACTTTTGTTCCATTTGAGTGTAGTAAAAGTTAATTTAATTTAAAAAAATAATTATTTAAACAGATAATTACTATTTACAGCTATCTTTTCCTACAGCAATGCTAGATAGTCGCGACTTTTTCTTAAATTTTCCACTTTTCTTAACTTTTTATTTATACTAAGTTAATATAATTTAGAATGAAAAAAAATGAATCAAATTTAACAAACATAATTGTTTAAACAAATTATTATTTTTTACATCTATCTTTTCATTAGTAATGCTAAAAAGTTGCGTTTTTTTAATATTTAAAGTTTCGTGCATTTATTACTTTGAGTGAAGTAAAAATTAATTAAATTAAAAAAAAATTATTTAAACAAATTATTACTATTTACAGCTATCTTTTCCTATAATAATGCCAGATAGTTGTGGCTTTTTCTGAATGTTTCCCCTTTTTTTAACATTACATTTAGACTGAGTTTATGATTAATTTAAATTAATAAAAATAGTTGTTTAAAGAATATATTATTATTTTAAATAATATTCTCTTTGAATAATTATGGTAATTTGCGTTTTTTCTGATTTATTAAACTGTCAGTCCCTTTTTTGATTTGTGGGAAGTAAACATTAATTAAGTTTGACAAAAGTAAATGTTTAAACGAATTATCATTATTTACAACTCTTTTCTTACCTAGTAATGCTAGAAAGTTTCAGCTTTTCTGAAATTTTTTTACTTTTTTTAACTTTCTACTTAGAGAGATTATAAAATTATGTTAAGTTATAAAAAATTGCTTGACTAATTTATTACTATTTTAAATAAAATTAATTTGAATAATAATATAAAAGTGCGGGTTTTTCGAAAATATTCAACGCTTAATCCATTTTCAGTCAGAGTGAGGTGAAATTTAAGGGCATTTCAGAAAATGGGTTTTTAAACAAATAATGGAGAAAATCATTTTTTTAACAATCTTTTTCCATTTTGTGAATATATTTTTGCGAAATAAAACATATATTAAAAATATTCTTCAAATGTTCTTAATGGATCATATTAAATGTAAATTTTTCCATAATTACTGAGAGCCCTTTTGTTTAAATTAATATTAATTTTTATTATTTTTTCCTAAGTTATAAGTGAAGAATGTATAGTCAATGTTGTAAACATTTTTTTTTAACTTGCATTATTTATTACCTCACTAATTAAAAATGAGATAAAAATAACCAATTTCAGAAGAAATTACAGCTCTCTAGAAATTACCTAAGAAAACACAGTTATAAACAATAGTAAATTATTTAAATGAATATGTTTCTCAATTTAAATTAATTTTACTAATAAATTGTTCGGAAATTTAGTTGTTTAAGTTTTTTCCAAATCGGGATAATCATATTTAAGAAATTTTATAATTTTACATTGTGCCTTTACTTTTTAAATAGCTTAATTATTATAAAATTTTAAAAATCAAATTTTCAAATTTAATCAATTTTTGAAGAAAGTAAATCTTACTAATATAAAGCAGAAAAGAAAATTTTTTAACAAACTACGTAAGTTTTCAACAAAGTAGTTTCATTTTCAACTTAAAAAGATCAATTTTTTACCGAAAAATACAATTTTCTACTAAGAAAAATTAATCTTGCACAGAAAATTAAATAATGGAATTTCGAGTTAAGAAAATAATTCTCAAGAAAAAAACGAATTCTCTCAAAAACTATTAAACTTAAAAAAAGAGATATATTTTTAACTAAAATTATGAATTTTTAGCAACAAAAAGAAATAAATTTTCAGCCATGAGTATTGATTTTATACCGAAAATAATGTACTTCCAACGAAATAAATATATTTTTTATAGGAAAAGATAAATTTTCAACCAAGTGGTTCGATTCAGAAAAAAGTGAATTTAAAACCAAGAATATTAATTTTTTACCAAAAAAAAAAAATTTCACTCAAGTACATAGATTTTTTAAATAGCAGTTAATCATTGGCCAAATAGTTGAATTTTCTACTAAATAAATGAATTTTTAACCGAGAAGGTTAATTTTTCACTAAAATCGACAAATTTTTAACAAAATTAATTCATTTTTAACCATATAGTTGAATTTTAAGCTAAGAAAGATAGTTTTACAATAAAAAATTGAATATTTAACATTTCCAGTTAAAGAAATTAAGTTTCTACCAAAAAATACTTTTGAACAAAATAGATAAATTTTTCACTTAAATAATTTAATTAACAAAAAAATATATAAATTTTTAAGCAAGAAGATTAATTTTCTACGAGAGAAGAAAAAAATTAAAAACATGAATGTTCAACGAAATTGTTGAATTTTAAACTAAAAAAAGATGAAATTGCAATTAAAAATGGAAGAGTTAAATTCTCATTTCAAAAAATTTTCTAACAAAAAAAACAACAAGCTTTTAACAATATAGTTAAATTTTCTCTAAAGTAGAATAAATTTTCAACTAAAAAAAAAAAAATGTAAAAATGCAAGATTTAAAATTTCAGTTAAAAATTTAATCTAAAAAAATCGAGAAATTAATTGAGAGTCATTTGGATAAATTATGTTAATTACTTTTAATTACTTGGATTACCTAAATTACTTCGAATTAACTTTGTTACATGGAAATTATTTTGGATTATATAATTCTGAGAATTGAATTCTAATGTATAGAAATTCCTCAGTTTAATATTTTCTTCGGTTGGATGAATCTAATGTATATTCTTTAAAAGCCATTGTAAGTCTAGAATGTGAGAAACTGAGAAATGTATAAAACACGCGAGAAAAGTGGGAGGAAAAGGGAAAAAATGGCAGATAAACTCAATGAGCATTATCATGATATGAGATCCATTAACGGTAGTAACTCGGGGCGTAATCGCACCTGATTAACATATTTTGTTAATTTGGTTTGTAAATCAGGATGGCTCTAAATGCAATCCGCGGAAGTCAGGCAAGCTCGCCGTGCGTTGAATTTCCGCTTCTGCAATTGGGAACAGATTCCAATCGCTTTAGCATTGCTATGTTTAGACCTCACAGGTGCCAAAAGTAATTTTTTTAATAAAATAAAATAAAAATATTAGAAATAAAATAAAAATATTAAAAGTAAAATTAAAATATTTAAAATAAAATAAAACCCTATACTTTACCGTCGGAAAATATCGCAAAATATACTAAAAATTATTGATGACTTTGACTCACGATAAATCAATCGCAAATAAAGCTAGAGACTTTTAAAAAAAAGGGTTATAAAGCTTGTGAAATTCCACGTCGAATGAACCTTAGCAGATATTTTTCTGACTGTTTGAAGATGAGTCATCACGTGAGAAGTTTAAAAAAAAGTTAAGAATTTCTCGAATTTCGTGTCTCGAATTCAACTCGTAACGTGATCTACGGAACTTCTAAGAGGCATCTGAAATTTATAGGGAGTAATCTTTGAAATGCTATCTTCAATTTGCGCCAAGAAAACTTCGAAAATCTTAAGGGGTTCCCGAGTTATCACTTAAAATGTCCAGGCGTGCCTGTGTCCATTTTTAGTCGGAGATCGCTGATGACTTTGGCTGACGATAATTTAGTCGGAAATAAAGTTAGAGATTTTCCTAAAGAAGAGTTAGAAAGCTTGTGAAATTTCACGTCGAATGATTCCTATTAGATATTTTTCTGGCTTTTACAAAAGGAGTTATCACGTGAGAAGTTTAAAAAAGATGAGGAATTTCTCGAATTTTGTAGAACAACTTCAACTCGTGTCATAGCCTATGGAACTTATAGGAGAAATCTGAACTGTATGGGAGTAATCTTCGAAATCCTGTCTTTAATTTAGGAGAGGAAAGCTTAAAAAGTCTTTAGGGGTTCCCGAGTTATCACTAAAAATATCCAGGCGTGTCTGCGTCAATTTTTAGTCGGCGATTACTGATTAATTTGGATCATGATTATTTAGTCGAAAATAAAGTTAGAAATTTTTTTAAAGAAGCATCAGAAGGCTTGTGAAATGTCACGTCGAATGGCCCCTAGTAGATATTTTTCTGACTGTTTGAAGAAGAGTTATCACGTGAGAAGTTTAAAAAAAAAGTTAAGAATTTCTCGAATTTCGTGTCTCGAATTCAACTCGTAACGTGATCTACGGAACTTCTAAGAGACATCTGAAATTTGTAGGGAATAATCTTTGAAATGCTATCTTCAATTTGCGCCAAGAAAACTTCGAAAATCTTAAGCGGTTCCCGAGTTATCACTTAAATTGTCCAGGCGTGCCTGTGTCCATTTTTAGTCGGAGATCGCTGATGACTTTGGCTGACGATAATTTAGTCGGAAATAAAGTTAGAGATTTTCCTAAAGAAGAGTTAGAAAGCTTGTGAAATTTCACGTCGAATGATTCCTATTAGATATTTTTCTGACTTTTACAAAAGCAGTTATCACGTGAGAAGTTTAAAAAAAGGTTAAGAATTTCTCGAATTTCGTCTCTCGAATTCAACTCGTAACGTGATCTACGGAACTTCTAGGAGACATCTGAAATTTATAGGGAGTAATCTGTGAAATGCTATCTTCAATTTGCGCCAAGAAAACTTCGAAAATCTTAAGGGGTTCCCGAGTTATCACTTAAAATGTCCAGGCCTGCCTGTGTCCATTTTTAGTCGGAGATCGCTGATGACTTTGGCTGACGATAATTTAGTCGGAAATAAAGTTAGAGATTTTTCTAAAGAAGAGTTAGAAAGCTTGGGAAATTTCACGTGGAATGATTCCTATTAGATATTTTTCTGACTTTTACAAAAGGAGTTATCACGTGAGAAGTTTAAAAAAAAAGTTAGGAATTATTCGAATTTCGTATCTTCACTTCAACTCGTGTCATGAGCTACGAAACTTTTAGGAGAAA
This sequence comes from Belonocnema kinseyi, assembly GCF_010883055.1. Taxonomy (NCBI): domain Eukaryota; kingdom Metazoa; phylum Arthropoda; class Insecta; order Hymenoptera; family Cynipidae; genus Belonocnema; species Belonocnema kinseyi. The sequence continues at coordinate 88,587,393 of NC_046661.1, read as the reverse complement.
TCTGAAATTCAAAAAGAGTATTCTTTGAAATCCTATCTATAGTTCAGGACAAGAAAACTTGAAAAATCTTTAGGGATTCCCGATTTATCAGTAAAAATGTCCAGGCGTGTCTGCGTCAATTTTTAGTCGACACAGCTATCAGCCTAAACTCGCCGGAGTGCAAAATTGAGAAAATTCATCAGACGTTAATTAGGTCGTTTAATTCCCCTCCTCCACTATCTTCTCTCCTATTTCTCATCCCGCAGTTACCTTCTATCCTCACACATCCCTTAATCCCCCTCTTCTTCTCCACTCTTCTACTTCCCTCCCTTCTCTTGTCCCACCTTACTTAAAATAATACTTCCCTTACCCCTCACTGCTA
>NC_046661.1:88502484-88586932 GCF_010883055.1 Belonocnema kinseyi | reverse complement strand
CTCTCACTTTTCCTCCCTCTTCTACTCTAGCTACCAACTACCGAACTTATCATATCCTTCCATATTTCCCCTACCACCCCTCCTTACTTATTTTCCTACCACATCCGTGCCTACCCTACTTCCCCTAATATCTCGCCTATCTCCACTCTACTTCTCCCCACTTTTCCACTCCCTTACGCCACTCTCTTTCCTTCTCGGGAAAAAGAGTACGATCTGGCTTAATCTATTGTAATTCTCAGTAATCCCAGTCTAGATGGGCCATACACTTCTTGGAGTCATCCACCTATAATCAGGCGCAATCCACTTGTAGTTTGACGTAATCCACTTGTAATCCAGAGTAATCCACTTCTAATCTGGAGTACTTTAACGAATTCAGAGTGATCTAAGTCCCCCCCCCAGCGATTATTTTCGAATAATCCACTTGTTATGCGAATTAACATACTTGTTATCCAAAGTATATAATCTGTTTCTAATCTGGTGTAATATAATTTTAACGTGGAATAAACTCAAGAAATCTACTTGAACTCCAGAGCATTCGGAGTAAATTAGGCAATACAGTTCTAGATTAGAGGACTTCCAGTAAGTGGAGTAAATTCAATTTTCCGGAGTAATCCACTTGTAATCTACGACAATCCACTTGTAATCTACCTTAATCCACTTCTAATCCATCGCAATCCGCGTGTAATCCACGAGAGTGCACTTATAATGCACGGAAATCCACTTGTAATACATTTGAAATCCAATTTTAATCAACTTGTAATCCATTTGTAATCTACCGTAATTCACTTATAAATTAAAATGTATAATCCCATTCTTATCCGCCTTAAACTGCTTGTAATTCGAAGTTAAGCAGCAAAATTCACTTGTGATCTAAGTAAGTGGTTAAAGTTTTTCGGATCGAGCCCAGTTTTCTGGAGCAATCCACTTTAAATCCACAGTAATCCACTTGGAATCTACAGTATTCCAATAGTAATTCACAGTAAACCAATTTTAATCCACTTTTAATCCATCTTAATACACTTTTAGTCTAAAGTAATCCGTTGTAATCAACTGAAATCCCCTGAAATCCACTTGTAATCCAATCAAATCCACTTTTAATTCAGAATATGTAATCCCGTTTTAATCTGGAGTAATCTATTTGTAATCCGCATTCAATCGAAGAAATCCACTTTTAATCCCATTAATTCGGATAATTGATGTACTCCAAGTAATCCACTTATAATCCAGTTCTAAAATAGAGTGCGTCCACTAATTTAAAATTATCACAGTTTGGAGAATTAATCCACTTGTAATCTGTCGTAATCCATTTGTAATCCAGCATATATAATCCCGTTCTAATCTGGAAAACATTGTAATCCAAACCAATTGGATTAATTGTAGCAATCCAAGTAATCCACAGTAATCCACAAATAATCCAGAATAATCCACTTGTAATCCTGCTGATTCCAAGTAATTTAGGTAATATAACTAATTAACTTGTAATCCAGGGTATTCAACAATTTTGTTAAAAAGTCATTTTTTTATTGAAAAATCAATTGTTTCGTTGAAAATTTAACTATTTAGGTAGAAAATTCACTTCTTTGGTTGTGAATTTAACTGCATTTTCGAAAAGAGAATTTTGTTATAGATAATTAATCTTTTCGCTTTAAAATTGATGTTTTTAATTAAAAACTTATTTTGTGAGAGAATTCATTTATTTAGTTGAAAATTTAACTATATTTTCGAAAAATTTTTCTTCAAAAAAAGAATTTTTTTTAAACTGAAAAATTAACTATTCCAATATTAGTTGAGAATTTAACTATTTGGTTGAAAATTCAATAATTTTGTTAAAAATTCGTGTATTTTGGTACAAAATTATACTTCTTCTTTGAGAATTGATTTTTTTTGTTAAATCTTTTTGTTATTGAAACTTAATTAAAAAGATTTCAAATTTAACAATTCTAATTTTATTGTAAATTTATCGTTCTTAGTTATAAAATTAACTATTTGGTTGAAAATTCATTTATTGGTAGAAAATTTGTCTTTTTTGTTAGAAAATTATTCCTTTTCGTTGAAAATTTAACTAAATTTTTTATACTACTTTTTTGAAAAATAAAAATTAATTTTTATAACTTTAAATGTAATTATAGCAATTTTATTGTAAATTTTCCGTTTTTAGTTGAAAATTTAACTATTTAAGAATCTGTTTTTCTTTTTGAAAATTCAACTTCTTAGCTGAAAGCTAAACTATTTTGGTAAAATTAATTTTTTTCAGTTGAAAAATGATCTTTTTAAATTGAAAACTCAACTGTTAAAAAAAAGTATTTTGTTAACGATTAATTTGGTTTGTTAATTCATGTATTTTGTTAAAAAATTCATCTTTTTTGGTTGAAAATTAATCTTCTTGGTTGATTTCTTTTTGTATTGAAAAGTAAGTTTAAAAAAGATGTAACTGTTATATTTTTTATTGCAAATTTTCCTTTTTCTCTTAAAAATTCAACTGTTTAATTAAAAATTTATTTATTTTGTTAAAATTTGATTTTTTCCTTAGAAGAAAATTATTATTCTTATTTGGAAATTCACTTTTTTCAAATGGAAATACATTTTTTTTAACTGAAAATTTACCTATTCCATTTTTAGTTGATTTAACTGTTTGACAGAAAATACATGTACTTTGTAAAAAATTTATGTTTTAGATTGAAAATTGGTTTTTCTTAATTGAAAATTATTCTTGTTGACTGCAACTTTTTTACACTATTATTTATTTTTCTTTGCTTTTTTTTTTAGTTCAAAATTCATCTCACAAGTTGAATATGTAACTATCTTGTTAAAAAAATTATTTGTTTTTCTTTTTAGTAAAAACTTTTTTTTAAATTAAAAATAACACTATTTCATTTTTGGTTACAAATCAATCGTTTTAATTAAAATGTAATCTTTTGCAGTTGAAAATTTAACCGTTACTTTAAGAATGCATGTATTTGATACAAACTCAATTATTTAGTTAAAAATCCATTTAGTTTATAGAAAATGTTTCAAATTTCTGGAAAAGTAATTTTCTTGGTTTAAAATTTAAATTTTTTGTTGAAGATTCGTTTTTTTGTGTTAAAAATTTAAGTAATTTTTTTAATTGTTGTATTTTGTTCAAAATTCCTTTTTTTTTGTCGAAAATAAATCTTCTTGGTTGAAAACTCATTTTCTGTTTGTTAACAATTCAATTGCTTGATTGAAATATATTTTTTTTCCGTTGAATATTAATTTTTTTAATGAAAATTTAACTATTCCATTTTTGGCAGAAAATTTATATTTTGATTTGAAAATTCAAGTTTTATATAAAAAATTAATTTTTTCCGTTGAAAATACAACTGCTTCATTGAAAATTAATGTATTTTGTTTAAAATTCGTTTATTTCGGTAGCAAATTATTTTGTTGTTGAAATTGTAACTATCTAACTAAATGTACTATCTTAAAAATTCAACAATTTTATTAAATTTCGAAAACCTTTTTTTTACCCATCCTATTGTAGATAATTTTCAAGTATAGTACAAGAAGGAAAAATCGCCTCTAATAAATATTTATTTGACAACCTTTGCATTCTCAGATTCCTTTAGTTTATAAAAAGGCTAAAGCTGAAGGGAAAAAATAGTAGAATAACAAAATAATAAATCATAAAACTAGGAGTTAAAATGCGATAAAAAATAATGATCAAACCGTAAAATCGGATCTTAAATCAAGAAGTTACTTCACAAACCTCAGGTCATAAAATTAAAAGCTTGAATCATAAATGATTTATTGTAATGCCCCTCCTCCTTTATTAATCGTAATGAGTCACTAGTGTAATTTAATAATCAAAAAATAAATCCTTGAAATCATAAAAACAAATTGATTTACTTACATTAACAACCAAAGTTATTTTATAAATTAAATTTATTTTCAACGGGAATAAATTATTACAAAAAAGCCTCTCGTAAAACCATCACGTCTCCGTTTCAGCCTCATTTCCCTTCATAATGAGCATTTTTACTTAAGAATACGTTCATAAAAGCATTCTTCAAATTTATTTTTTCCGGCAGAAAAGAATGAATTTTTAAGCAAGAAGATTAATTTTTTAACAAAAAGGACGAATATTTTGAACCCAATATTTGAATTTTTAAATAAAACAAAATATTAAAAATAAAAAATGGAAAAAACCTAAAATATGGATGTTTAACAAAGTACATGGATTTACAACGGAACAGTTCAGTTTTTAAATTAGAAAAATTAATTTCCAATTTCAAGTCAAATTGCTAAATTTTGATTTTAAAAAATTCGCTTTCATTGAAAAACTTAATTTTTAACTAAAAAGTCGAATTTCTAATAAAATACATGAATGTTTAATTAAAAATGATAAATTTTCAAATAGAAAAGCAGGATACTGAAATTTTTGGTAAAAAAATTTTTTCATTAAAAAAACAAACAAAAATTGAACCTTTAACGAAAGCAATCAAGTTTCTACCAGAAAAACGATCTTTTAACCAAAAATATGAATTTTCAAGCCAAAAGTGAATTAGAGATTGATTGAACTTTTTAACAAAATAGTTCAATTTTTAACTTAAAAAATAAAATAAAAAATTTCAAATAAAAATAGAACAGTTTAATTTTTACTTTAAAAACATTAATTTTCAATTTAAAAAGACGTTTTCTTCACAATGTAATTAAATTTTAGGATAAGGAAATTAACTTTCTACCAGAAAAAATAAACGAATTTTGCTTCAAAAAGATGAATTAACAAGTAAGAATACTGATTTTCTACCAATAAAGAAAACAAAGTTACTTAAAAATTTAACTATATTTTCTACTGGTATCCTGACAAAAATTTTAAAATTCGTTGATATGATAAACTGTTGGGAATTTTTTAATTCGAAAATGTTATTATTAGGGAATTTTATTCTTAGGAAATTTAAATATTTGGGAATGTACCAATTCGAAAAATTTACAATGTCGGGAATTTCATTTTTAGGAATTTTTCAGTCGTTTAAATTCTCTTTCAAGAACTTTATTATTTGGGAATTCTTGAATTTGTTAATATTTATAAACTGTTCGGGAATTTAATTGTTTGGGAAGTTTCAAATTCAGAAATATTATTATTCGGTCATATTAAAAGAAATTCGGAAATTTGCCAAGTAGGGAATTTTATTATTCCGGAATTTTTCAATTCGGGAATTTGATTTGAGAATTTTCTGTCGTTAATTTTTCAGGAATGTTATAAACTGTTCGGGAATTTTATTATTTGAAAATTTAATTAGTCAAGGAGTTTCCAATTCGGGATATCAAGAATTTTATTATTCGAGAATTTTTAAATTTGTTCATATTTATAAACTATTAGAAAATCTTATTATTTGGTATTTTTTTAATTCAGGAAGCTTATTATCAGGGAATTTATAGTGTCGGGAATTTTAGTGTCGGGAATTTTATTTTCCAGAATTTTTCAGTCATCTGAATTTTCTGTGGAGAGTTTGTTTAAATTCCGTAATGCTATAAGCTATTCGGGAATTTTATTATTTGGAAATTTTTTAAATTCGTGAATTTTATTATATGGGAATTTTGTATTATTTGGAAATTTTTTAATACCGAAATTTTATTATTCGTGAATTTAATTATCCAAAAATTTTCTTATTCGAGACGTCAGGAATTTTATTATTCGTGAATTTTCGAATACGGGAATATTATTATTAGAAAATTTTTTAATTCTTGAATTGAATTAATCGAGAATTTTCCAATTCGGGATTCCAAGAATTTTATTATTCAGAAATGTTTAATTTTTGTAATATTTATAAACTGTTCCGAAATTTTATTATTTAGGATTTTTCCAATTTAGTAATATTATAAAATGTTCGGGAATTTTATTAATTTGAAATTTTATTATTTGGTGCTTTTTTCAATTCGGGAAGTTAATTATTTCTTAAATTTTTTAATCAGGGAACTTGCCAATTAGGGAACTTGCCAATTCGAGAATTTATAGTATCGGTAATTTTAGTGTCAGGAATGTTATTTTTCGAGATTTTTCAGTCGTCTGAAATTTCTGATGAGAATTTTTTTAGATTTGTAATATTATAAACGGTTCGGAAATTTTATTATTTTGAAATTTTTTTAATTCGGGAATTTCATTTTTCAGAATTTTTCAGCCGTTGCAATTTTCAGTCGAGAAATTTATTATTCCGGAATTTTAAAATTTATTCAAAATCTGTTTGGGAATTTTCCATTTCAGAAATATTAGAAACTGTTTGGGAATTTTATTATTAGTAAATTTTATTATTTGGTCATTTTTTTAATTCTTGAAATTAAGTATTTTTGACTTTTCTAATCAGGGAATTTTCTAATTCGGTAAATTTATTACTCGGGAATTTTTCTATTCGAGAATTTATAGTATCGGTAATTTTTAGTGTCGGGAATTTTATTTTTCGGGATTTTTAACTCGTCTGAATTTTCTGTTGAGAATTTTTTTAATTCCGTAATATTATAAACCATTCGGGAATTTTATTAATTAAAAATTTCATTATTTGGGAATTTTGTATTATTTTAGAATTTTTTAATACCAGAATTTTATTCTTCGTGAATTTTCCAATTCGGTAATATTATTAACTGCTTCTCATTTTGATTATTCGGAAATTAAATTTTTCTGAATTTTTCAGACGCCCCAATAAATTATTACAAAAGAGCCTCTCGTAAAACCATCACGTCTCCATTTCAGTCTCATTTCCCTCCATAATGAGCTCCTCTAAAGGAATTTTACTTAAGAATGCCTTCATAAAAGCATTTTCCCAAGTCATTTTTCCGGGCCTAAAATGAATAGACCAGGAAAAAAAAGTTTGGACAAATGACGAAGGTGCAGTCACACTTCGGTGAAAGGGAATTTTAATAAGGAAGCGGCAAGTTTGGGGAAGTCGTAGTTAAGTCGTAAATTTCATTGTCAAAAATTGCTCTAGAATATATTTTCAGACAAAGAATTTAGTTTGTAGGATTTAAATTTTAGCTGTTTCGGTTTAAATTTAAATGTCAAGCCCGACAACAGGGGGCCTGTGCTCTCGAAAGACTCAAAACCAGATTATCTTGATTTTCAGAAACAGGTCCGATCGTAAAACTAGACCTTGGTGGTCACCATTTCAGGGACAAAAGATATATTTTCACGAACGAAATCGCATTTTATTTTGAAATTTTGACTTCACAAATTAATTTTTTTAAACTAAATCTTATCTATTCTGATTTTGGTCGAAAATTTATATTTTTAGTTCAAAATTAAATTCTTTTGATTGAAAATTTGTTTTCAGTTAAAAAATTAATTTTGAACCAATAAAGAAACAAATTTTCAACATAATTATTAAATTTTTGATTATTATCATTTTTTTTTTATTATTACTGTATTAAAATTAATTTTTCAAGATATAATTTAACAACTTCCGTTGGAGCTTAAATATTTTATTTAAAAATTCATGTATTAAGTTGGAAATGTAATTATTTAGTTTAAACTTTATTTTTTATTTTATTTGAAAATTTATGTATTTGTGGAAAATTGTTATTTTTCGGGAGAAAATTAATTTTATTTTTAACAAAAAATATTAATTTCCCCCGAAAAAGAAGAATTTTCCATGAATACATCAATTTTCAAATAAAATAAAAAATCAAGTTTAAATTAAATAATTAAATTTCAAACTTAATAGACGAAATTTCAAATAAAATATTTAAGCTTCAACTGAAACAGTTAAATTTTTTAGTTGAAAAATTAATTTTGAACCAAAAATTAAAAAAAAATTCATCATGAGAATCAAAAATTTAACATTTATGTTGAAAAATTTGCTTATTGGTTAGAAATTATGTTTTTGAATGAAAAGATCAATTTTCATTAAAAAAAGTTAAATTTTCAACTAAACCTATAAATTTTCCACCAATAATAGAATAGATAAGTTTTAGTTTAAAAAAAAATTTGAACCAATAAAGAAACAAATTTTCAACAGAATTGTTAAATTTTTGACTATTATACTGATTTTTTTTATAATTGGTTCAAAATTAATTTTTCAATTAAATATTTAACTATTTCAGTTAAAGATTGAATCTTTTGTTGGAAAATTCATCAATTTAGTTAAAAATTTAACTATTAAGTAGAAAATTCATTTCATTTCATCAATCGCAGTTGGTTGACAGCTGAATTGCATTGTTAAAAATTAATTTATTTTAATAAAAATTTCTCTTTTTCGATGTAAAATTCTTATTCTTCATTAATTAATCAATTATTATTAAATGATAAGTTTTCAACAAATTACATGAATTTCCAACAATTTAGTTGAATTTTCATCTAAAAAAATCAATATTAACCAAAAAATTTAATTTTTAACTGAAAATATCAAATTTCCACCAAGAATAGAATAGATCAGTTTTCAGTTTAAAAATTAATTTTTAACCAATAAAGAAACAAATTTTCAACATAATTGTTAAATTGTTGACTATTATGTTGATTTTTTTTATCATTGGTTCAAAATTAATTTTGCAATTAAAAATTTAACTATTTCAGTTGAAGATTTAATATTTTACATGAAATTCATCAATTTAGTTAAAAATTGTACGATTTCGTAGAAAATTCATGTAATTTGTTAAAAATTTATCTTTTACGATAGAAAATTAATTTGTTAGCTGGTAACTTTGCCTATTTTATTCTTAGTGAGAAATTTTTATTTTTAGTTGAAAAATTAACTTTTTTGATTGAAATTTTGTCTTTTTCGGATAAAAATTATACTACATTGTTTGAAATTCATGTATTTTGTAATGAATTTTTCAATTTGAAATTAACCTAATCTAATTTTGGTGGAAAATTTATTTTTTGTTTGAAAATTTAATTCTTATGTTAAAATTTTTTTCTTAAATTAATTTGTTTACTGAAAATTTAACTATTTTAGTCGAAGATTCGACATTTCATTTGAAAATGTGATTAATGGGTTTAAAATTTAACTTTTTCAACAAATATTTTGTTGTTTTTTTTAAAACTAATTTTTTAACTGAAAGTTTAACTATTCTATTTTCATGGAAAATTTATATTTTTACTTAAAATTTATCCTTCAAAATTCATCTTCTTACAGTAGAAAATTAATCTTGTTGGTTAAAAATTTATTTTTTGGTTGTTCTAGGTTCAAAATTTGTTTTTTTGTTGTTGTTGCAAATATAATTATTATGTTCATTTTTTTACTTATAATTTAACTATGTCAGTTAAAGATTTGACATTTCAGTTGAAATGAATTTGCATAAAATATGATTTTTTACCATAAGAGTGATCTTTTATAGAAAAAAATAAATTTTCAATAAATTACTTGAATTTTCAACTAAAATGTTGAACCATCTACTAAAATAGTTAAATTTTTAGTTTCAAATTTGGTTTTCGACCACAAAAAGCAACAAATTTTCAATCTAGTTCTTAAATTTTCAATAAAAAAATTAATTTAAAAAAAAAACGGTAATTCAATGTTCAAATAAGTAGCGAAACTAAAAAAAAAAATTATTTTCGAGCAAGAAGAATAATTTTTGCACAAAAAAGACGAATTAAAAAAAACATGATATTTTAACCAAATAGTTGAATTTTTATGTAAATACATTTTTTTAATTAAACATTGAATAGTTTAATTTTCAATTCAAAAATTATTTCCATTTTTTTTAAACGAATTTAAAAAATGGTCAAAGTTTAAAAAAAATGTTAACAAAAACATTAATTGTCTACAGAAAAACAACTAATTTAGTTCAAAGTTCAACTTCTTTGTTAAAAATTATTTTTTTTGTTTGGAAATTTAACTACTTGGTTTAAAATTTGTTTTAATTTTGGTTAGAAATGATTTTTTACATGATAATTTAACTATTACATTTTTAATTTAAAAATGTCGTTTACATAAAAATTCAACTATTTGGTTAAAGAAATAATCTTCTAGGTTGAAATATTTACTGCTTTGTAGAAAATTAATCTATGCGGCTTAAATTTCAACTACTTTGTTAAAGATTAATTTTTTTCTTCAATTTTTTTCCGGTAAAAATTTATTTTTTCACCTGAAAATTGTACTATACCAAAAAATTATCTTTTTGGTTGAAAATTCATTCTTTTACTTACAAAGTTTCATCATTTAAGTTAAAAAATAAAATTTTCTTTAATTATTTCTGGTTTGTCTGCAATTTTTTTACAATTTTTTTACATTCTTTTATTTAAAAATGTACTATTTAGTTAAAATTTAAACATTTGGTTGAAAATGTAACTATTTCGGTAAAAGGTAATTTTTTGTCAAAAACTTGTTTGATATTTAAACTCCTTTCTTAAAAATTAATTTTTGTTGTTGTAAAATTCAACTATATTTACTTGAAATTCAATTCCTTTGGGGTTTTTTAATTCTAATATTATATTTTTGGTTAAGAATTCACCTTTTATGTTTGAAAATGTTATTGTTATGTTAAGAATGTAATTTCTTCGTTAAAAATTCAACAATTTTGTTAGACAGTTATTCTTTTTGGTTAAAAATTAATTTTTTTGTTTAAAATTCTTATTTTTGGGTTAAAAAAGAAATTGTTTTGCAGAAAAATGGATATTTTTTGCTTGAAATTTAAATATCGTTAAAAAAAAGTGTCCAAAAATGGCAAAAGTATCGTGAATCCGAGGCTTAGAATAGACATATTTGTATTTAAAATTAAATCTTTCTATATTTAGTTATGTAATTTATTTGAGTTATTATTTTTTTATCAAACCATTTTTTAATAATAATTTCGGCAATTTTATAAATTGTTAAATTTTTTATCTTTAATAATCTCTAATTCATAATTATTTTAGACGTGAAAAATTTTTTTTCCGGATTTGTCAATCATCTCGAATATTTTGTTAAAGAATTAAATATTTAAAAAAAGCTCTTGTTTATAACATTCTTTCCTACCTAAAAAAGTGTCATTTCACGATATGTCTCGAAATCTGATAATCATTGTTGTGGAAAGCCTAATTGGCATTCTATTACATTCACAATCTTGAAAAAATGTTTAAATAATAATCAGAAAGTTAGGTTTAGAAAAGGTAATATTTGTTTCAAAAATTTCAAATCTTTCATTGAGCCATGAAAACACAATAATAATGACTAAAACTTTTGTAAATAGAGCAGTAAATGCATTGTGAAATCATACGATTCCAACGCTTTAAGAAAAATTGTTGTGAAATTTTTGATGGTCGTTGGTATGCATATTAACCAGTTTTTTTTTTAAATTTAACACAGTTTCAAAGTTTTTTCTACGTTATGAACAATTAAAAATGAAGTTGGCAATTGTGAATCTCGTTAACTGTGCAGTTTTATTCAATTTCATTTATGGTAAGTGTAGTAAAATGAAATAAGTTTAAAAAATGTTTACACACTTTTCCCAAAATGCCTACAAGTTATGAATAAATATGACAAAAAAATTCAATGCAAAAACAATAGAACGACTGAAAATCCAGGAAAAATAAAATTTCCAAATTTATTAAATTAAGATTTTAGTTTATTTATTAAATTAAATTTATTAAATTTTTAGTTATAACAAAATATTTAATTGTTTATATTGGAACATTTTTTAATTTGGAAATTTGCCAGTTCGGATATTTTATAATTTGAAAATTTTCTATCGGGAATTGTATTATTCTGTAATTTTGTTATTCAGGAATTTTACAGTGTTAGGCATTTTATTTTTCAGCATTTTTCATCGTTCCTTAAAATCTTTCAAATTCTTTGTCGACAATTTTGGATTCTTTTGAAACGTTTGCAAATATTCTCTTAAAATTATTTCATCAACGAAAAATTTCAATTTTATTTTCGAATCTTAAAAAAAAAAGATTTACTCCAATTTTTTCTAAATTCTTGGAAAGCTTAACAATTTTATTTCAATGCCTTCAAAATTTACAGTTGGCTTAAAATGTTTTAAAATTTTAAAGTAGGGCTTAAGATTTTTTGACAAACTTTAAATATCTTTTAAAATTATTCGAAATTTTCATAATTTTTCTTTAATTTATGAAAACTTTTAAATGTCCTTACAGCCTTGTAGATTCTTTTTTTTTACAGTTTGGAAATATTTGGAAATATTATCCTAAAATTATTTTCTGAAAATTGAAGTTACTTAAAATTTTTTCCAAGAGTCGTAATAAAATTTCGTTCTTATCTTGAAAACTTTCAAAAGCCTTCGAAAAGTTCAAAATTTTATTTCAAAATCTTCAACAATTTGCAGTTCATTTAAACAAATCTATAAATTTTCCATCCATTTAAAACGTTTTTTTTTACATTCTTAATTATATTTTAAAATTGTTAGAATTTATCCTAAAATTTTTGTAAATCCCGAGAAATTGAAAATATTTAAAAATGCTGTAAAATAATTTTAAAATGTCTCTTAAAATTAATTTTTCAAAATAAAAATCGTATCTAATTTCTTCAGGAATCTTCATAAATTTTTTTAATTTTCGTGAGACCTTCCAAAATCCTTAAAAAGTTCGAAATTTTACTGGAAAATCTTTTGAAATTTATATTTTGTTTTACATTTTTAAAAATCTTTTTAAATTTTCAATCAGTTTTAAAGTTTTTAAAAGCTTTAAAAAATATTTAACAATAATTGAATTTTTTCTGAGAAGTTAAAGAAATTGTCTCAAAATTCTTCGGATTTAATTTTGAAGATTTAAAAAATTGGTTGGAATCTTTCAAATAATTTCATATTGCCTCTTAAAATTAATTTTTCAGAATAATAAGTATTTAAATTTTTTCCAGGAATCTTTTACATAAAATTTCTTTGAGATTTTTAAAAATATTTACAAAAATTAGTTTTAAATTTTCGTTATAACTTTCAAATATTATTTTAAACGATTTAAAGGGTTCCTACATTTTTTAAATCAGGAAAATAAAAAAGTTCCTTAAAATTTTCCAGATTCTTTTTTAAAAATTTTGGAATTCTTTTAAATGTTTTTAAAATATAACAATGAAATTTGTGTTTATAAAAAAATATTTAATTTTTTATTATCGGGATTTTTCTAGTTAGGATATTTTATAATTAGCCAATTTTCTGTCGTAAACTTTATTATTCGGGAATTTTACAGTGACTTTGTTCTATTGGTTTTTATCAATTTTTTAAAAATACTGCGTTAATATAAAGAAAATTTTTTCACGGAATTTGAAAAAAAAAATTTTGACGAATCAGACTAATGTCAAGGCTTTATTCATATTAAGTTTAACAAATTGTAATGGTAAATGTGTCTCTTTTAGTTAGAAATTTAAATATTTGATTCAAATTTCTTGATTTTTTTTATTTATCTAGTTTCGTATCTTTTTTTTTGTAAATTTATCTTCTGAATAACAATTTTCTGTTCGAAAATTAATTTTTTTAAATGTAATTTAAACTACATCATTTTTCATTATAAATTTATTCTTTGTGTACTTTAATGGCATCTTTCACTAATTTAATTTTGGCAAAAATTAATGTTTTGGACTATTTTGTAAAAAAACATTGCTTTTGAGTATAAAATTTATTTTTTAACTGATAATTTAATTATTTCATTTAAAGATTCATCATATAAGTCGAAAATTCATTTCTTTGTTTGAAAATTTAATTATTTTGTTAAAAATTCTTTTTGTTGTTAAAAAATTAATTTTTTAAATTGAAGGTGTGACTCATTGAATTTTTATCTCAAACTATGACTGCGGTTCAAATTTGATCTTTTATAGTTAAAAAATTCCACTGGTGGATTAAAAACTCATTGATGGAAATTTTTCTTTTTGGGTAGAAAAATCATTTTCCCTATTGTTAATATATGTATTTGGTTAAAAGTTCAATTATTTAGCTAAAAAAATGTGCAGAAAATTCAACAATTTTGTAAAAAAATAATTTTTTTGTTAAAAATTTATTTTTCCGATTGAAAATGAAACTATTTGTTTCAACTACTTCGTTTAAAGTTGAAAATTATTTCTGTTTGTTTGTTGAAAATTGATCTTTTCGCTTGAGAGTTTGATATTTTTTTAGGTTGCCAACTATTTTCTTTAAAAATTTGTCTATTTCATTTTTGATTTATCTTTTTTCGTTCAAAATTTATCTGTTTGGTTAAAAGTTTATGATTTTTCCTTGAAAATTGGACTTTTTTGATAGAAAATTAATCTTCTTCGTTAAAGATTCAAATGTTTAGTAAAAATTATTTTTACATACTTTTTTAAAAATGCATGAATTTTGTTGAAAATTCGCCTATTTAACGTACTTTGTTGAAAATTCATCTTTTTTTTAATTTCACCATTTTAGTCGAAGATTCATCATGTTAGTTAAAAATGCAACTCTTTCGTTGTTAATTTAACTATTTTGTGGAAAATTCGTCTGTTTCACATAATTTGTTGAAAATTCATACATTTGCTTCAAAAATGGATCTTTTTATGTTTAACTGTTCTAGTTAAAGATTAATCATTTTAGTAAAAAATTAATTTCTATTTTCTTTGGAAATTTAAATATTTTGTTAAAAATTCGGCTTTTATTGGAAATTTAACCATTTTGTACTTTTTTGTAAATTTGTCTTTTTTTTTAAATTTAAATATTCTAGTTGAAGACTCATCATTTGGAAATCCGTCTGGTTTATATACTTCTTTAAAAATTCATTAATTTTGTTGAAAATTCGTTTTTTCGTTGATAGGAATTTAACTATTCTAGTCGAAAATTTTTACTTTTAGTTCAAAATTCGTCTCTTTGGTTGAAATTCATGTATTTTAAGTAAAATCTGTTTTTTTTTTTTAATTTAACTATTCTAGTTGCTTTTTATTTTTATTGATTATTTGATTGATAATTTCATTTTAAAAGTCATCTCAGTGGTTGTTGATTTAATTTTATTGTTGAAAATTCGTCTGTTTGATACGCTCTGTTAAAAATTTATCTATTTTTTTAAAATTATTCTTTGTTGGAAATATAACTATTCTAGTTGAAAATTCATAATTTTAGTTCAAAATCCATCATTTTAGTTCAAAGTTCATGATTTTTGTTGAAAATTCATCATGATTCATGATGATTTCTTAATTTATATGAAACCTTACAAAATCCTTAAAAAATTAAAAATTGTATTTAAAAATCTTTTAAAATTTTTATTTTGTTTAAAATTTTTCTCAATCCTTTTAAATTTTAAATGAGTTTTAAAGCTCTTGAAAAGCTTTAAAAAATATTTAACAATGATTGGAATTTTTTTCTGATAAATTACAAAATTGCCTCGAAATTTTTCGGATTCAATTTTGAAGATTTTGAATCTTGAAAATTAAACCATTTTCTTTAAAATTAATCTTTTTTGGAAATTGAACTATATCTATTTTAGTTAATGTTTCACAAATTTAGTTAAAAATTCATCTCTTTGATTTCAAATTCAAGTATTTTGTAAAAAATGTTTAAAAAAAAATTTAGTTATTCTAGTTGAAGATTCATCATTTAAGTAGAAAATTCGATTTTTTGTTGTTGGGAATTTAACTATTCTACTAGAAAATTCATCATTTTAGTTCAAAATTCATAATTTTGGTCGAAAATTCATCACTTTGGTTGAAAATATGTTTATTTTGTTTTAAAAAAACTTTTTTATTGAACTATTATAGCCAAAAGTGTATCTTTTTAATTAAAAATTATTTTCTGCTTCAAAATTGAAGTATTTTGTTGAAAATTAGTCTTTTTTGGAAATTCAACTTTTCTACTTGAATATTCATCATTTTAGTTTTAGATTATTCTTTTCGATTGCAAATTAATGTATTTTGTTAACATTTTTTTAAAAATTAAAATGTTCTAGATAAAGATTTATCATTTTAAATAAAAATTCATATCTGGTTAAAAAATTATCTATTTTTTTGAAAATACGTCTGCTTTACATACTTCGTTAAAATTTTATCTGTTATATTGATAATTATTATTTTTTGGAAATTCAACTATTTCTATTCTAGTTCAAGATTCATAATTTTAATTGTAAATTTATCTTTTTTTTTAAATTCATGTATTTTGTTAAAAATCTTTTTTTTTTTTTAATTTAACTATTTTAGTTGAAGATTCATGATTTTAGTTGATAATTTATCTTTTTAGTTGAAAATTCATGTCTTATGTTGAAATTTTGTTTAATTTTTTGAATTTAAATATTTTAGTTAAAGATTCATAATTTTAATTGATAATTCATCTTTTTAGTTGAAAATTCATCGCTTTATTTGAAAATTTAAGTTTTTTGTTGATTTTTTTTTAATTCTAGTTTAGGATGCATAATTTTAGTCGAAAATTCATGTCTTTGGTTCTTAATTTAACTGTTTTTTTTCAAATTCGTCTGTTTTACAAACTTCGTTGAAAATGTATCTATTTGGTTGAAAATTAGTATTTTTGGGAAATTTAAATATTCTAGTTGGAGATTCATCATATTAGTTGAAAATTTATGTACTTTGTTGATATTTTTTATTTTGGAAATTTTAATATATTTTTGTTAGTTATTTATTTATTTTAGTTTTATATTAATAAATTTAGTTGAAAATTCATCTCTCAGGTTGAAAATTTAACTATTTTGTTTCAAATTCATTTGTTTTACGTACTTCGTCACAAATCTATTTCGTTGACAATTATTTTTTTTTAATACAACTATTCTGGTTGAAGATTAATCATTTTAAATAAACATTTATCTGTTTGGTTGATAATTCAACTATTTTTTTTTAATTCTTTTTTTTATGTACTTCATTGAAGAGTCGTGTATCATGTTAAAGAATTCGTCTTTTTTAAAAGGAAATTAATCTTTTTGGATGATAATCAATGTTTTAGTTTGAAAATTTAACAATTATTTTAAAAAGCTCATATACTTTGTTGAAAATTAAAGAATTTGGTTAAAAAGTTACTGAAGTTATTCTCGACCCTTATTCTAGAGTATAATTCTGGACCATAATTCTAGACCATTATTCCAAACCATTATTCTAGACTATAAATCTAGACCATAATTCCAGACTATTATTTTGAACCATAAATCGAGACCCTCATTCTAATTTTAAAAAATCCGTTCTGAAATTTTCAAGTAATATTTCCACTTTTCAAGCAGATTTTCAGGAATATTTTTTTAAAAGATGTACTTGCACTTGCCTGTTTCACACACTTTTTGAAAATTTATCTATTTTTTAAAAAAATTAGTCGTTTTGGAAATTAAATTATTCTATTTGAAGATTTATCATTTTGTTTAAAAATTCACTTTGGTTAAAAGTTTCATTATTTCGCTTAACTCGCCTGTTTTTGGAAGTCTTTTTTGGAAATTTATCTGTTCTGGTTGAAGATTCATAGCAGTCGGAAATTAATCTCTTTGGGTAAAATTCAACAAATTCATTGAAAATTCGTCTGTTTTACAAACTTTTTTCAAAATTGATGTATGTTATTAAAGAATTCGTCTTTTTTATAGAAAATTAATCTTCATGGACGATAATAATTAATGTTTTAGGTTAAAAATTCAACTGTTTTGTTAAAAGCTTATATATTTTATCGAATATTGAACAATTTTTTTAAAAAGTTACTTAAGTTATTCTGGATCCTTATTCTAGACCAACATTCTGGACCATAATTCTGGACCATAATTCTAGACCATTATTCCAAACCATTATTCTATACTATAATTCTAGACCATAATTCCAGACCATAATTCTAACTTAAAGAAGCCTTTCTGAAATTTTCAAGTAACATTAAACTTTTCAAACAGATTTTCAGAAATATTTATTATCTTTTTACAGATGTACTTGCACCTGTCTTTTCATACACTTATTTGAAAACGTATCTATTTTTTCAAATTATTTGTTTTGGAAATTAAATTAATCTCGTTGAAGATTTATTATTTTATGAAAAATGTATTTTGGTTGAAAATTAAACTATTTCATTTAAAATCCACCAGTTTTGGAACTCTTTTTTGGAAATTTACATGTTCTAGTTAAAGATTGATCATTTTAGTTCAAAATTCATCTCTTTGGTTGGAAATTCATGTCTTTTGTTTAAACTTTTGTTTATTTTGGAAATTTGAGTATTTCAGTTCAAGATTCACTTCTTTTCTTGTTAATTTATCTATTTCCTTCCAAATTAGCCTTTTTGGAAATTCAACTATTCTAGTTGAGGATTTATCATTTTAATTAAAGATTTATCTCTTTGGTTCAATATTTAAATTTTTATTTTATATTCATCTATTTTATTAAAAATTCGCCTGTTTCAAATGCTTAATTAAAAATTCATGCACTTTGTTTTAAATTCATCTTTTTGGAAATTCAACCATTCTAGTAGAAGATTCGTTATTTGTGTAGAAAATTCATTTTTTTGGTTAAGAGTTTAATCATTTTGTTTAAAATTCGTAATCTATTTGGCGAAAAATACGTCTGTTTCACGTAAGTTGAAAATTCCCTCTTTGCCCTCTTAGAAACAAGTGAATTAAGTGAATTAAAAATTCATCTCTAGTTGTAACTTTAACTATTTTGTTCAAAATTTATCTGTTTTACAAACTTCTTTCAAGATTTATCTATTTTGTTTAAAATTAGTCTTTTTGGAAATTAAATTATTTTAGTTGAAAATTCATGCCTTTTGTTAAAAATTTTCGTTTTGTTTTGGGAAGTACACTGTTCTATTTGGAGATTTATCATTTTAATTCAAAATTAATCTTGGCTTGAAAATGTAACTACTATGATTTTGATTTAAATACTTCTTTTTATTGGAAATTCAACTATTCTAGTTGATGATTTATCATAGCAGTCGAAAATTAATCTCTTTAGGTAAAATTTAACAATCTTATTAAAAATTCGTCTGTTTCGCAAACTTCGTTGAAAATTGATGTATATTGTTAAAGAATTCGTCTTTTTTTATAGGAAATTATTCTTCATGGACGATAATAATTAATGTTTTAGGTTGAAAATTCAACTTTTTTGTTAAAAGCTTACATATTTTGTCGTAAATTTAACAATTTTGTTAAAAAGTTACTTAAGGCGGAATCTAATTCTAGTCCATTATTCTCGACCATGATTCTGGACCATAATTCTAGACCATTATTCTAGACCATTATTCTATACCATTATTCTATACCATTATTCTATACCATTATTCTGGACCATAATTCCAGACCATAATTCTAATTAAAAAAAGGCTTTCTGAAACTTTTTAGTAATATTTACACTTTTCAAGCAGATTTTTGGAAAATTGTATTATTTTTTCACAGATGTAGGTGCACAAGAGTTGGGAACGACGGCGACAGGTATGAGCACGGGTGCTGGTATGGGTGGTGGTATTGGGGGTGGTACAGGGGGAGGCTATGGAGCTCCTGCATCTACTACCGCAACTAAAGCCGCAGCTCCCAAAAAGGATGAGGATATCATTACTACGATGAAACATAAAGTGACAGAAAGCACTATGTACAGACATGTACGCCACCCAATTGACCATCTTGGATGCAAACATCACCTTAAAAAGAAGGGTTGTCGAGTACATAAAAAGAGACCTCCTCGCGCCCCTATGGGTGGTGGTATGGAAGGTGGTATGGCGGGTGGTGGTATGATGGCTGGTGGTATGGGTTGAGGTATGATTTAATAACATACTTTTCAGAAATTATGTAATATTTCTGTGAATAAGAACCCAATCCGCAAATTAAAAATTGTGTCTTCAATTATTTAAAAATAGAAAAACCTCTTCCTGTCTGTCTGTTCCTGTCTCTAATTATTTCTCTCGTTCTGTAAGTTTTTATTTGATAATTTTTGTTAGAGTTTTACATAATGGGTTTGTGAAGCTCTTTACCCGGGCTGATTGCTAGAGAGATTGATCAGCGAACTGGGTCGGAGCAGTGATGCGGAACGAACTTGTTATTTATAGAAAAAATTCCAATTTCTATATTCGAGTCCGGATTAATCTTGTACTAATTGTAAAGCATTTTATTATTTATTTAAATAATTTTTGGCGATTTTAACAATACATATTTAAGTACGTACCTCATTAAAAAAAACGTATTTCCACAGCAATTTTTCAACAAATTTAAATATTATTGTGTAAGATTTTGTTTATTATTGCGACCCTTAGTATTTAAAAAAAGATTGTATTGTTTAAACAATTAAGAATTATATAAATAATTTTTATAAATGTGTCCATGCTGATCTCTTCTTCAGGTAATGAGTTTCAGAGTACAAATACTGGTTTAAATTATATTTTTTTCCTACTTTGAATTATTTAAACAAGTATTTCAAAAAAAAAAATTGAAATGGTGAAATCACTTGAAGTTGTATTTTGTGTAATAAATAACTCAATTATTAACTTCAATTCTTTGGGAAAGAAAATAAAAAATTTATTTTAAAGAATTATGTTGCTTACTGTTTTATGAAAAATTATTCTGTTCAGCTGAAAGTTAATCTGTTCTGATTTATGATCGAACTATTTTCTTGAAAATTCGTATTTATTGTTGAAAATTTAACCACTTGGTTTTGAGTTAAACTACTTTGTTAAAAATTTATTTTTTGTTTGAGAATTTCACTATTTTGTAAAAATTTTTTTTTTATTAATTTTTTTATTTAGAATTTTAATATTCCAATCTTATATAAAATTGATATTTTTCATTGTGAATTCATGTAATTAATGGAAAATTTATATTTTGAGTTGAAAAATCAACTGTTTGATTTAAAATTAAACTATTCTATTTTTGGTAAAATTTAAAATTAATAAATAAATAATAATTTTGTTAATTTATAATACCACTTTTCAACGTAAAACACTAACATAATCCAAGATTGTTAAAAGATTCTAAGTCTTGTTCAAATAATAATAACATATGATTTAAAAAATTAATCTTCATACTGAATTGCCAACATAACCTAAAATCGTTAAAAAGTTGTGAATTATCTTTGAAATATAAATTTTTTAATTTCAAAATTCCGTTTACCAACAAAAAATAATAATATAATTCAAAATTATGAAAAGTTATTAACATATTTAATATAACATAATATAACATAATATATATTTTTCCTTCAAAAATTAAAATTTGCGATGAAAAAACCGTAGCATAATTCAACTTTATTAAAAGATTCTAAATCATATCCAAATTATGATAATTTATAATATAAAAAATAAATTTTTAAAGTAATTTGCTAACATAACCTAAAACTTGTGAATCTTCTTTGAAATATATATATTTTTTAATAAAAAATCAATTTTTAAATAAAAAGCACTAACATAATCCAAAGTTATTGAAGTATTTTCGATTTTGTTCAAATTATATTAATGTATGTTTTAAAAAAACAATTTTAGAAGTAAATATAAATTGCCAATCTTACCTAAAATAGTTTTTTAAAAACTTCAAATCTTCTTGAATATATATTTTTTGTCAAAAATTTCAATTTCCGGTGTAAAATCACAACATAACTTAAAATTGTTCAAACCAAAGTTATCGAAATATTTTTATTGTTCGAATTACAATAATTTATGTTTTAAAATACCAATTTTAGAAGTGAATGTAAATTACCAACCTAACCTAAAATTGTCACAAACCTTTAATTCTTCTCTCAAATATAATTTTTTTACTAAAAACTCCAATTTACGGTGTTAAATTCTGACATAACCTAAAATTGACATTAACGTAATCCAAAATTGTTAAAATATTCTAAATCTTGTTTAAATTATAATTAATTTATGTTCGAAAATACCAATTTTAGAAGTGAGTGAGTAACCTAACCTAAAATGGTTAAAAAATTTTAATCTGCTTTAAATTACAATGTTCAAATAACAATTTTCTTAAGTTCAAAAAACTTTTTAAAAAATTTAGGAAAAATTTGAATAATCTAAAAAAATATTTTAAATATTAAAAAATGTTTTGAATAATGAAAATTATAAAAAATTTAATAGGTAGATTTTTGAAGATTTTTAAATAAGATGTTAAACCTTTAAAATATTTTCGAAAATTTATAAAATATTTAACATTTTTTTCACATAGTCCTAAATATTTTAAAATAAAATTTCATAAAATTCTCTGACATTAAAAAAATCTTTGAAACTTTCTGGATCTTTTGTTGACACATCTGAAATCATTAAAAATCCTAAAACAAATAAACAAAGTACCTTTAAAAATAAATATTTATTTAAATTTTTTATTCTGTATTTAAAATTACTTCTCACTTCAGATTATAGACTGATTATTTTCTTTACTGAACAATAATTTTTTAATTGAAGTTCAACTATTTTGTTGAAATCATTTTTTTTTGAAAATTTATAATTTAAATAAAATGTAATTATTAAGTTAAAGGGCATCTTATTTTTGAAATTTTGCTTTAGCAAATCTTAATTTTTTTTAATCTTTTCAAATTTTTTTCAAAACTCTTAGAAAAAGTATATTCATATAATATTAAAAACTATTTGACAAATAAACCTAAAAAATAAATCAGGATTCCTAATTTTCAACGTTAAAAACTGACAAACCGTGAATTTGTTTAGAAAAGATAATTTAAATAATTTTCAGCATCTTAATTATACAATATTTGATATTTTTTCTGCCATTTTCTTGCTTACGTCATAATCGTTTGGTGCTGTATTTGACTTTTCTTGAGTGATAAAGAAACAATAAATATGTCAAATAATATCATTCTGAGGCAACAAGAAAAATCATTGAAAATTTATTATAGTCTATTGGTATATATGCTAGAGAATTTCTTTCTAGAAATGTGACACTTGTTTACAGTTTTTCTTATTCGTTGAATAATTAAAAATGAAGTTCGATGCTGTTACCCTCGTTACCTGTGCGGTTTTATTTAACTTAATTAATGGTAAGTACAGAAAAAATTAATTTAATTAGTTTAATTGTTAATAATATTGAATATAATGCTTGAAAATCAAAACGTAAGCATTTAAAAAAATATATAGTTAAATGACATCTTTACTGGTTTTTCAAAATATTTCGGTTTTTAATTGACCCAAGTATAATAATTGTGAAAAAGATTTCTGTAATTGGAATCAGAATCTAGAATTTTCTGTTTTCTTTATAAAGTTTTTCAGTATCAATTTGAAGTATCAATAACTTTTAAAAATTATTTTCTTCTTTTGAAATTTATTTTTGTAAAAATGAGAAAATTATGTATAAAAACATGCTTGCAAATAATACTTAAATGTCAACATTTTTGCTTTTTGAAAGATAGCGGGTTTTAAATAAGCATCAGTAAAACATCGCGAGGAAAAGGCGCAAAAAAATTAATTTTCGTTCCAATGAAAATTTTTCTTTTATTGAAATGATTTTCTTGATTTTAGAGTTATTTTTAGTTCAATGAAAAAAAAATGTGTAACTTCAGGGTTTTTAAATAGAAATTAAATGACAACATTTCTGCTTTTCGAACGATATCGGTTTTTAATGGATCCAAGTAATATAACTGTTATACCAAAACTTTTAATTGGCATTAAGGTTCAGTGATTGTTATTTTCTTTTTTCTTTAAAATAATTTTTTTTAATCTTACGTATCAAAATTAAAAAAAAAACGAAACCGAATACGTTCCGTTCCAGACGAAAATTATTTAAATGTTTCAATAATAATAATTTTCGAAAGCTTTAAATTATTTGAATTTTCAATGAAAATAATTGCTTGAGACTTTTTATGTTGGGAACTATTTGATAATTTTTAGCTGATTAATTTTGACAACAATGTTGAATTAATTATAGATTAAATTTAAGATGTTTTAAATTAGGTAACATGAATCGATTATTTACGTTCAGATTATGTAATTTAATATTAGCTATTATTTTTACAATAAAAGTTTATTTTCTCTTTAGAATACCTCTATTACAATTACATGATTTCGCAGATGTTTGTGAAATAAAATGAGTATCCAAATTCAGTTTTCATAACCATAAGTAAATAATTTCAATTTTTTAGAAATTAGTTTGAAAGGTCATTAATAAATTAAACATATAGAAATACTGTTTAAAATTTAAAGAAAATATAATGTAAAACTTATTAGAATGATTCAATGAAAATGATATTTAAATGCTTTTAATTTTTTGAACTGATTAACTGTTAATTGATTCTATTAAAACTTATGTTTTCTGGAATTAATTAAAAATGTTATTTATAAATCAAATTTTAAGAAATGAAAGCTGAAATTTGAGAACAGAAATCAAGTAAGTATTATTTAAATACTTTAGTTAAAATGATGGTTAAATACTTTTCATATTGTTAAATAATTGATTAATTATTAGCTGAATATTTTATCGAAATTTTGAAATAAATAAGAATTACAATTTAGTTTCTTAAAATTAGGTGACATAAATTGATTATTCAATCGAAGGTTATATGATGTTTTATAATTGAATATTGGATATAATTTGCATAATAAAACTTTATTCATATTAAAACATCCCTATTTCAATTACATAATTTTTCAAATGATTCGGATGTTGTGAAATGGGCATCTGCATTCAATTTTTAGATTTATTTGTTAATTTGTTTAAATTTTTTTCTGAAATTAGTATAAAAGGTTACTAATAAATCAAAATTTCAGAAATGAAAGTGAAAATTAAAAAAAAAACTGGAAAAAAATTATTTGAATGTCTAAATGAAAATGATATTTTAATGCTTTTTAAGTAACGAATACATTAATTAATTAATTTGTAGCTAATTTTTCCACAATATTAAATTAGATAAAGATTGAATTGTAATTTCTTTTAATTAAGATCAATTTATTATTTACCTCAATTTTATATAATTTAATATTGGTCATAATTTGTATAATAAAAGTTTGTGAATGTATAAAATGCCTCTATTCCAATCACATTATTTTTTTAAAGTTTTGCGATCCTGCAATAGTTTAAAATGTTATAAATAACTCAAATTTCCAGAAAACAGTGAAATAAAAATTATTTGAATAATTCAAGGAAAATAATTCTTTAATGATTTTTATGTTATAAACTGAATAATTACTTATTAGCTGATTTACTCTTTTACTATAATAAAAAAAATAAAGATTGAATTTTTCTCGATTAAGTAACATAAATAGGATATTCACTTTAAAATTATGTAATTGAATATTACATATGATTTGTACCATGAAAGTTTATTTATATTTAAAATACCCCTATTCCAGATACATAATTTTTTATATTGATAAAAATAATTGTTTGATGCTTTTAATGTTATTAATTCATTAATTAATTATCAGCTGAATAATTTTGTTTAAAATATCAAATTACATATAAATTGAACTTTAATTTTGTTCCATTGAGTAACATAAATTTGTATAATAAAAGTTAATTTATTTAGGAAATATTTTTGTAAGTTTGTTTGATGTTGTGGAATGAGTATCTGAGTTTAATTAAAAAATATATATTTTAACTTTTTTAAATTAGTTGAAAATTTTATTAATAATACTAATTTTTATTAAAATATAAGGTAGAAATTATTTTAATGTAAAAATGAAAATAATTGCTCGTTGATTTTTATGTTGTAAACTGATTAATTTTTTTCACAATATCAAACTTTACTAAATTCTGAAAAGATATAAAAGAATTAAAATCTTCGAATGACATCTCGGTCTTTAATATTATTCATCGTAATAGTAAATTCAACGATACATGGATTCATTAAATAAAAAATTTCAGAATATAATTCAGTGAAACTTTGAGTAGTAAAAAATTTTAACGAATAAAATAGCTATTCGAAAATTAAGTACATGATGAAAATTAATACAAAAGTAAGCGCGCGAACATGGTGGTATAGTTTACTATTACTATTAGTAACATTAAAGAGCGAGATATCATTCCAAAATTAAAATTTTTTTATATCATTTTAGATTTTAGTGAAGTTTGATATTGTGAAAATAATAAATAAGTTGATATTTAATTAATCAGTTTAAAACATAAGAATTAGCGAACAAATTAGAATTAGTAATAACATATTAAACAAATTTCAGAAAAGTTAAAATATAGTTTTAAAAAATAAAATCAGATACTCATTTCACAACATATAAACTTTCATTATAAAAACCATATGTAACATTCAATGCCATAACCTTAAATTTATGTTATTTAATATTGTAAAAAAATCAATCAGCTAATAATTAATAAATCAGTGTATAACATAAAAAGCATTAAAAAATTATTTTCAGCGAATCATTTAAATCATTTTTATTCTACATTTTTTTGGAAATTTAAGTTATTTGTAACATTTTAAACTATTCCAGTAAAAATAAAAATATATTTGCACATAATTTCGAAATCGGAATTCAGATGCTCATTTAACATTGCAAACCTTTAAAAAAATAATGTGATAGGAATAGAGGTATTTTAAACATTCACAAAATTTTATTATGCAAATTATGACTAATATTAAATTACATAAATATGAAGTAAATAATAAATTGATCTTACCTAATTAAGGGAAATTACTAATTATACTAATTTTAGAAAAAATAAAAAGAAATTTACGAATATCTTGATATATATATATATATATTATAATTAATAATAATATAACCGATATTCAATTATATAACACCATATAACCTTCAATTAAATAATCAATTTATGTCACCTAATTTAAAAAAGACTAAATTTTAATCTTTATTTAAGTTAGTATTTCGGAAAAAATATTAAGCTGATAATTAATTAATTATTTGACAATATGAAAAGGATTTAACTATAATTTTCACTTAGGCATTTAAATATTATTTACCTAATATCTTTTTTCAAACATAAGCTTTCAATTATTAAAATTTGATTTAATAATAATATTTAAAACTCATTCCAGAAATCATAAGTTTCAATAGAATCATTTAACAGTTAATCAGTTCAAAAAATTTAAAGCATTAAATCTGAAAATAAATAATTAATTCATGTTACTTAATTTAAAACATCGTAAATTTTATGTTCATGTGATTTAGTATTGTTGTCAAAATTAATCAGTTAAAAGTTATAAAACATTTCACAACATAAACAGCCTCAAGCAAATATTTTCATTGAAAATTCAAATATTTTGAAGCTTTAAAAAATTATTTTTATAGAAACATTTCATTAATTTTCACTTTTAATATTTTTTAAATTTGATCTTTTCCTTGTTTAACTTTAATTAATTAGAAGCTTTTATCTTAATCTAGAAAACATAAAATTTAGCAGAATCTATTAATAATTAATTAATGAGTAATGAAAATGCAAATCATTTAATAATTATTTTCATGAAAATGTATCTACATATAATTTTGAAAACTGAATTCAGATACTCATTTTCCAACATCGCAAACATTAGAAAAATTATTGTAATGCAGATATTTTAACAAAAAATAAATTTTATTATAAAAATAATAGTCAATATGCAGTAATAAATTATTTTAATTGAATCATCAAAATAATGTTTACCCTATATTTTGCTAAAAAATTGAAGTATTAATAATCTTTTAAAATAATTCAATAAAAATTTAAAACCCATTGACATTTAATTTTGAGGATGAAGTTTAGATACTTATTTTAAATCTTGGAAAACATTTTAAAAATTATGAAATTGGAATAGGAAAATTTTAAATATGGATAACATTTATTGAACAAATTATATCCCATAATAAATATCATAACCTCAGAGCAAATAATAAATTAATTTTCTTAGTAAAACATTATTTAACTTTAATCCTTATGTATTTCTTGTAGTAAACAAAATTTATCAGCTAATAATAATCAACCAATCAATAATTGTCACATTCCAATATATATATTAGCGCGTTTGCAAGACGAAAATTGTGAACGACGAAATCACGGAATTAATAGAATTGAAGGAATTCAAGGAATTCTTGACATTTAGAGAATTCACGAAATCTATGGAATTCATGAAATTCAGAGCAGTCACGGAATTCACAGAATTCATGGAATTCACGGTATTGATAGAATTCAAAGAATTCATGTAATTCAAAGAATTTAGGAAAATGACCGAATTCGCGGAATTCGTGGAATTAAGTGGCTTCGCGAAATTCATAGTATCCACGAAATTCGCCGAACTAATGGAATTCATGGAATTCGTGGAATTCGTAGAATTCTAAGAATTCACGCAATACATGAAATTCATGGAATGGAAGAAATTCACGATATCTATGGAATTTGCGGAATTCATGAAATTTACAGAAGTCACGGAATTAGCAGAATTAATGGAATTCAAGAAACTCACAAATTTGATTAAAGTCACGAAATTTATCTCATTCAAGGAATTAATGAAAATCAAGGAATTCGCGGAACTCGTGGACATAAATTAATACGCTAAATTTATGGCATTCATGAAATTCACGAAATTGATGGAATTTTAGAAATTTACGGAATATATGGAACTCACAAAATTGTTGGAATTCACTGGATTTGCAGAATTCACGGAATTCGCCGAATAACAATGTAATTTAATTTTTGCCCAAATAGTTGAATTTTCAAATAAAACAAATTAATTGTCAACAAAATAATTAAACTTCTAACCAAATCAACTAAATCTTTTAAACAAATTAGCTGAATAATATAATAATAATAATAATAAAAAGATAATTTTCTACGAAAAAATTGAATTTTCAGTAAAAAAAACAAACAATTTTTTTACCGAAAAGGATGGCATTTTCACAAAATTATTGAATTTTCTATCAAATAGTTGCATTTTTAGCAAAAAAGATGCAATTTCTCTTAAGCCAGGAAAATTTTTAATTACAAAAAAAATTGTGTTTTCATCGGAAAAAGATTCCAGTTGACTAAAAGATCAAAAATGGAATTTTTTAACGAAATAATAAGTTTTAACAAAAAAATTGAATTTTCAATCCAAAAGACGAATTTTTCAACAAAAATGAATGAATTTTGAACAAAATAGTTGAGTTATCTACCAAATAGTTGCATTTTTATCTAAGATAGATGAAATTTGTACCAAAACAGATGAATTTTTAATGAAAAACCACAAACTTTTCTTTAAAAAGTTGAACTTTCAGCCAGAAGAGATTGCAGTTCATTTTTAAGTAGCAAAATATACATTTTAAACAAAAAGTAAATTTTTTACAACATAGCCAAATTTGTATGAAAATAGTATTATAGTGTAATTTTCAACCAAATAGTTGCATTTTTATAAAAAAAGATGACATTTTTCTTAAAACAGATGGATTTTTAATTAAATAAAAAACAAATTTTTAAAAATAGTTCAATTTTCATCCAGAAAATATTTCAATTCACTTTTCAACACCGAAATATTATATTTAACCAGTAGCATTTTACCGAATATTATGACTTTTAAACAAAATTTTTTATTATTTAAGCAAGCAGTTGTATTTTTATCCCGAAAAGATGTAATTTCTTCTGAAGCAGGTGAATTTTAAAATCAGAAAGACAAACTTTTAAAAAAAGAGTTGAATTTTTGAGCGAAGTTACATTTTTATTCAAGAAAAATGAAATTTCTCCTGACAGATGAATTGAAAAAAAACTTATAACAAATAGTTAAATTTTTGTACAAAGAATATTCCAGTTCACATTCTAACACCAAAATAATAACTATCAACAATTTGCAACTAAACTGAATATCTGTTTAAGAAAATTATTAAATTTTCAACCAAATAATAAAATTTAGAACTAAAAGAATAATCTTCAGAAGAACGTTGTTACGAATTTTCAAAATTCTAATCTGAAAATATTTCATTTTTTGTCCATTCAAAACAAAAGTAATCTGTTCAACTGTCAACGCTTTTAATTACAAATGATACAATTTTGAAATTCTTAATAAAATTGTTCAATTTTTAAAATTTAATTAAAAAGTTTACAAATTAATATTGCAATGCTTTTAATAAGATGCTCAAGGGGGGCGGCGAGATGATATTTTGTTACGATTCCTTACGGAAGGGGAGAGGGGGTCCTTTACTCCTGTACGTAATTTTTTTTTTAATTCGAAAAAAATTTCTCCTCAAAATTATATTTTTAGTTATATATTCTATTATTTGGTTGAAAATTTTTATTTTTATTTAAAAATTTATTAATTGTAGTATATAAAGTGAACTGCAATCTTCTTCGGATAATAAATTTAACCATTTTTTTCAGTTTTTGTTTTTAAATTCATCATATTGTTAAACAGAAAACTGAAATCTTTTCCGGATGAAAATTCAACTTTTTTTAAAAAATTTTTCTTGGATAAAAATGGAACTATTTAGTTGAAAATTCAATATTATTTTGAAAATTCGTAAGTTTTTGTTAAAAATTCTGCTGCTTTGTTGAAAATTTTACTATTTCGTAGAAAATTAAATTTTGTTTAAATTTAATAATTTGGTGTTAAAGAGAGAACTGAAGTCTTTTCGGGATTGAAATTTTTGTTTTATTTACGATTTATACTTTGGTGTTGATCTATGAACTTAACTATTTTCTGGGTGAAAATTCAAATGAAATAAAAATTGTGTTTTTTTTTAGTTCAAATTAATCCTTTTTAGTTGAAAAAATTCATCTTTTTATTTAAAAATTCCATTTTTTAGTAGAAATTTATTTTTTCTACAAAAAATTCATATTTTGATTTGGAAAAGTCATCTGGAATCTGCTTTGACGAAAATTCTGCAATTTTTTAAAAAATAAAAATTCATCTGTCTAAAGAGAACAAAAAATTCAAATATGTTTTTGAAAATTTATCTTTTTAATTTTAAAATTCATCTTCTTTAGTAGAAATATAATCTTTGTATAATAATTTAACCTGTCGGTTAAAAATTATTCTTTTTTGCTTGAGTATTCAATTTCTTTTTTTGTAAAATTTGTCTGAATCGCTTTGTGAACAATTCATTTTTTTTCTTAAAGATTTATATTTTTAGTTGAAAATTGATTCCTTTGCTTGAATCTGAACAATTTAATTTAAAAATACTATTTTTTAAATTAATTGACAAACTACTTGTAGAAAAGCTAAACTAAATTGTCAAAAATTATTTGAAATTTCATTTTTGTTGGGTAAAAATGCACCAGTATCATGGAAAATTAATTTTTTGCTGAAGAGTCATATTTGTGTTTAAAAATTCAATTTTTATATAGAAAATTTATCTTTATGTTTGAATCATCATTTTTAATTAAAATATAAACTAAGACACTTTTTTGTTGGGAATTTATATATTTAGGTTGAAAATTCAAGTTTTTTGTTAAAAAGCCATCTTTTATAGTAGAAAATACATTTCTTTGATTAAAATAAGTTCATAAATTCGACAATTTTTAATTTGTATCTGGAATGCTTTTTTCTTCCGTTTATAAAAGAATCTATGTTAAAAATATTACAAGATTAAAAATATGGTATTTGAATATTAATAATGGAGGAAAATCAAAAATTAGTCAAGGAAAAATTAGAGAAATTTAAAAATTAATTTGTCAGCCACCCTGCTTAGTCCTAATAGC
The DNA here is from genome assembly GCF_010883055.1 of Belonocnema kinseyi. Taxonomy (NCBI): domain Eukaryota; kingdom Metazoa; phylum Arthropoda; class Insecta; order Hymenoptera; family Cynipidae; genus Belonocnema; species Belonocnema kinseyi. Next base: position 88,555,608 of record NC_046661.1, on the reverse strand, counting down.
AATAGTACTAACACATCGTTCAAGAAGTCTCGAGACTAACAACGAAAACAACTTTTTTTTCAAAAATCATTTTTATTCATCAAAATAATCTCCTTTTAGAGTGATACAGTCTTACCAACGCCTTTCCAACATTTCTATACCATGTTTATAGAAAGATTTATCTTTTGCTTCAAAATAGGATTCAGTTTCGGCAATGACCTCCCCATTCAAGTTAAATTTTTTTTCCCTGGAGCATTTTTTTAAGATCAGCAAAGAGCCAGTAGTCGCTAGGAGCTACACCTGACGAATACGGGGGGTGGGGAAGCAAATCAAAGCCCAACTCGTTGATTTTTGCCATTGTTTTCATGGACTTGTGGCATGGCTTCTTTTGTTCCATTGAAAGCAATCGCGGCACCCACTTGGAAAAAACCTTTTTCGTGCTCAATTTTTCATGAAGGATTTTAAATACGCTTCCAGATGATATCTGTCTTATTTCTACAATCTCAGGGACCTTTAATTTGCGATTTTTCATTACGATTTTTAAAACTTCACTCACATTTTCCGGTGTAACGGCTTCCAATGGCTTACCCGAACGTTCCGCATCGTTTGTGTCCGTACGACCTCGTTTAAACTCAGCATACCAACGACAAATCGTTGATTTGGATGGAGAGGAGTCCGGGTAACGTTTTTCAAGCCACTGCTGGGCTTCTACGGTGTTTTTACCCATTAAAAAACAATGTTTAATCAACACGCGAAACTCGCTTTGTTCCATTTTTCAAACAAATTACAAAGTGACTTTACTCTAACCTCGATAACTCTGCTGTTTGTGGTCCAATCGACGTGAAATTTTTACACGTTTCATGTGAAGGTTCGCACTCTAGGAAAATGTGGCTAGTTTGGTACTACTAGCACCATCTCTGGGTTAGTCTCGGGACTTATTGAACGATGTGTTAGTATTACTAATATTTAAAAGATGTAGATTTTTAATTGATCTAAGTATCATAATTGTAAAGATTTTTTAAAATTATTAGGGACTAGAATTTTTTTTAGAATAATTTTTATTTGCTCAAGCAGTCTTTTTCGAAAAGTTTAAGAAAATAATATAAAATGGAACACATACAAATATTTTTCTGGCTGTAGTGTATTGTAAAAATATATTAACCAATTTTTATTTTTTAAACAAACTGAATTTCTTTAAACTATTTTTTTTCCTAAAATATTTTTAAATTCGTATTTTATGAATTAAACACAATATTGAAATCATTCAATATTTTGTTTAATTCAGAAAATACGTTTTAAAAATATTTTTGAAAAAATAATTGTCCCGAAAAATTATATTTGTTGAAACAATTAAAAAATGGTTAGTACATTCTTTCTATACACTACACAGTCAGAAAAATAATTGCATGTATTCTATTTTATATTATTTTTTTAACTATAAAAAACTGCTTCAGCAAATAAAATTGTTTGAACAAATGGAAATTTGTTAAACATTAGAAGAATTATACCAAAAGTATGTAATTACTCAACAAAAAGTAGCATAGGACACCAATTTGAAAAAAAGTGTACACTTCTGGCTCAGTTTTTAGAAATTTTAAAAATAAAAGATGATTGTTAGTTTAAATAATTACATAATTTTTTAAACAAATTTTTCTTTTTAAAAATGACCAACAATTACATTTCATTCAGAAAATGCGATTTTTTTTAAAAATAAATAATTGTTTAAATAAATTAGAAGTAGTAGAAGTGGAAAGTAGTTGAAGTATAAAGCAGAAGTAAATTAGTAAGTGTGATCTGATAGTTTAAAAATTCATGAAAGGTATTCAAATTGTCCATTAGTAATCACTTGTATGAAAAAAGATGACATAAATTGCTGATATTTAACAATAATACGTAAAAATGTGATTTTTTGTTTTTCGGGCTATAGATGGGGCGCTATTGTGGCGTGGGGGGGGGGGTAAAGTTATTAGTATGGTTTTATTTCGTAGAGACTCCTCTTGAATCCCTAAAAAACTAGGCACATTTCGAAGGAGTACCTTATTGAGAGGCGGAGCTTACAAAAGTCTCGAAGTGCGGAGGTCGTTGGTGGGGGTAGCGCGCTTTTGAGAAAAATTTCCCCTATAGCCCCGAGAGGCGCCCTATTGAGAGGCGCGACTATATGTTTCAAATCTTTTAGCTGTCCAAAGGTTTTAAAAAGTTTTCTATCATTAGAAGACCATTGACGATTTTAAGGTTAAAAAAATATTTCAATAAAAAACAAAAAAATAAATTCCAGACCCTTATTCCAATTGAAAAATTTCTTTTTACAATTTTTAAATAATATTTTCCCTTTTTGAACTGATCTTTTAAAATATTTGTTATATTTGTTACAGATGTAAGTTCGCAGTATGATTCTGGTTATGGAGGAGGTTATGGAGGAGAAAGTTCGGGAGATTTCGGATCTCCCATGGGATCTTCTGCCACAGCTCCGAAAAAAGATGAGGATTTACTTCATCAGATTGAAGATAAGGTGACAAAAAGTATTATATACAAAAACTTGCGCCACCCAATTCACCATCTTGAATGCAAACATCACCTGATCACAAAAGGTTGTCCAGTGCATAAAAAGAGGACCGGTATGGGTATGGATGGGATGGGTATGGACCCTATGATGGGTGGAATGGGTGGTATAGGTCTGTATTGATCACATATTTTTAAGGAATTATGCAATATCTTTGTGAATAAAAATCAAATTTGCAAGTTATGAATGGTGTTTTCTTCATTAAAAAATAAATCAAACTATTCCTATTCTTCAGTATACTCTGCTCTACTGTAATTTCGTGTCGAAAAAATTTCTTAGTTGCAGATTCTACCAAATAATTGAATTTTGAATCCAAAGGACCGCATTTTCAAGATTTGCTATCTACTCCTGACCATAGTTTGAGCCTGGAAAATTTGTAGGATATAAATCCAAGTCAGTTCACGTGCCACGTTGCTCTCTCATTCATAATAAAACCGACCCCTTGACAACCATGTAATTCATTATTTACTCCTGACTATAGTTCGGGTCTGGAAAATTTTTGGGATAGAAAGCCATGCCACTTGACATGCCACGTTGCTTTCTCATTCATAATAAGACCGAATCGCTGACAAACACGTGATTTGCTATTTACTCCTGACCATAGTTCGAGCCCGGAAAATTTGTGAAATGAAAATCGATGCCACTTGACATTCTACCTTGCCTTCTCATTTATAATAAGACCGATACCGTGACAACCATTTAATTTGCTATCAACTCCTGACCATAGTTCGATATCAAAAAATTGGCAGGACATAAATCAATGCCACTTAACATTCTGCGTTGCTCTCTCTTACACAATAAGAGCGACTTCTTAGCATCCATGTGATTTGCTATTTACTCCTGACCATAGTTCTAGTCCGCAGAATGTATGGAATACAAATCGATTCCACTTGACATTCTACCTTGCTTTAGCATTCACAATAAGACCGACTCCTTAACAACTATTCGATTCGCTATCTACTCCTGATCATAGTTTGAGACCGAAAAATTTATAAAAATTTATAAAGTAGAATTCACACAAAACAGTACGTACCCCCCCCCCCCCCCCCCCCCCCCACAATAAAAACAGACCAAAAATTATAAATAAAAGTACATAAATTGAAACTAAGGGCTTATTTTTTTAAAAGCTACCCTACTTATTCCATTAATTCTTTCTTATGGAAAATATTAAAAATCTTCGTCGACGGAAGAATAATTTTGAAAAGAACTGTGCAAACATGTATTTATTAAGAATCTTAAAGCAATTTTCCGATGAAAAACACTAACTTAATCCAAAATTATTTAAAGATTCTCAATTTTGTCCAAATTATGATAATTCATAATATGAAAAAAATATTTCAAAGTAAATTTCCAACATAACCTAAAATTGTTAAAAAGCTGTGATTCTTATTTGAAATATAATGTTTCTAATTTCAAAATTGCGTTTTCCGATAAAAAACATGGAAATAATCCAAAATTATTAAGATATTATAAATCGTGCCCAGATAATGATAATTTATTATTTAAAAATCAATTTCCCAATTAAAGGGCCAACATAACTCGAAATTGTTAGAAATTGTAAATCTTTTTAAAACTATAATTAAAAAAATTTGTAAGCTTTGTTTTTCGTCGAAAAACACTATCATTATCTAAAATTATAAACCGATTCTAGATTTTGTCTCAATTATGATAATTTATGATATGAAAAATCATATTTCAAAGTAAATTGTCAACATAACCTACAATTGGTAGTAAGTTGTGAATCTTATTAGAAATATAATTTTTTAAATAACAAAATTGTGTCTTCAGATGAAAGATACTAAAATAATCCATAACTATTCAAATATTCCAAATCTTGTCCAGATTATGATAATTTATAATTTGAAATATCAATTTTCAAATTAAATGGTCAACGTAACCTGAAATTGTTAGAAGATGGGGAATCTTCATTGAACAATCATTTAAAAAAATTTTAAATTCAGTTTTCCGAAGAAAACACTAAAGTAATGTAAAATTATTAAAAGATTCTAAATCTTGTCCAAATTATAATAATTTATGATATGAAATATCATATTCCACAGAATCATAAAAAATCATATTCATTGCCAGCATAAGCTAAAATTGTTAAAAAGTTGTGAATCTGAGTTAAGAAATAAAATTTTTTAAATATCAAAATAGCGTTTTCCGATGGTAAACACTAAAATAATCCAAAATTATAAAAATAATTCAAATCTTATTCAAATTATGGTAATTTATGATTTAAAAATCTATTTCCGAAGTAAATGGTCAACATAACCTGAAATTGTTAAAAAAAATTTTGAATTTTCTTTGATCAATAATTTTCTTAATTTCCAAATTCAGTTTTCCGATTAAAAACACTAAAAAATCGAGAAGTATTAAAAGACTCTGAATCTTGTCCAAATTTAAGTAATTTATGATTTAACAAATAAGTGTTCCAAGTAAATGGTCAACATAACCTGAAATTGTTTAAAAATGATGAATCTGATTCAAAATATAATTTTTTAAATATCAAAATTGCGTTTTCCCGATGAAAACATTAAAGTAATGCAAAATTATTTAAAGATTGTAAACCGTCGAGTTCGGAGAATTTATAATTTATAAATTTTCATGACCTTTTTTTATCTCTTCCACACACAAAATCTTTGTCATGAAAGCATAGATTACTATTAGAAATTAGAATCCACTCCAAAACGTAAGAGGACCCCCCCCCCCCCCCCCCCCCCCCCCCCGACAACAAAGAAAATAGGCCAATAATTTTGAATAACAGTCCAAAAATTAAAACAGAGTTATGTGAATTTTGAGAAAAGTGGCACTTTTAATTTTGGGGTTATTCCTTTCTTATGGAAAATAATTAAATTGTTTGTGGATGAAAGAATAATTTTAAAAAGAATTGTGCAAAAATGTCCTCATTAAGAATCTTAAAGCAAATAAACAAAGAACCCAAAAATTACTTATTCCAAATTTTTATTCTGTATTTCAAATTAGTTTTCCCTTCAGATTATGGTTTCCCTATTTTTTTAATAAAAGAAAAATCTTTTTTTAATGCAAGCAAATAATTATTTTAAAAATTCGTCTTTTTGTTTTGAAAATTCATATCTTCAGGTAGAATTTTTTTAAATTAGCAACTGTTTGGTTCAATTTAAAAGTCTTTTTGGTTGAGGATTAAACTATTTTGTTGAAAATCGTCTTTAGGGATACAGTCAAACCCTTTTGATTTAAAATAAATTATCTGAAAATTCTTAAACAAAAATTACCATCAGGATTCCCAATTTTCAACATTCAAAAACTGTCAAACCGTTCCCTGTCCAAGAAAAGTTTTTACATAATTATGATAATTATATGTTAATTATATAAACTTTATGTTTCTTGCAGAACTTTCCAGGCTTACATCATAATCATTGATTGTTGTATTTGACTGTTACTTAGGTGATAAAAAACACAATAAAGATGTCACATTATATGATTCTGACGCTGTCAGAAAAATTCATGTAAATTTATAATGGCCACTTGTGTATATATTAGCGAATTTCGTTCTGAGAATTTAAGACTTGTTCAACGTTTTTTCTAATTCATTAACAATTAAAAATGAAGTTCGCTTTTCTGAGCCTCGTTACTTGTGCGGTATTATTAAATTTAATTGACGGTAAGTATAGTGAAGTCAATTAAATTTGATTAACTTTATTAGTCCTTTTTCTAAATTGAACTATTCTACACGGAGAGAAATTTCGGGAAATTAATTCACGTACTTCTTGATTTTATTACGTTTGGAGCAAGAACTAAGATCTCGGAACCCTTGTTTGTAAAGCACAGGTCTTGAAGTATCAGAAATTAGGCCACGTCCTTTTATTCTCAGGTCTCGAATTCTATGCTTTTAGATCGCAGAGTCCGAGATTGTGAATCACGTAAAAATTGCAGCTCTAAAATAACGAGCTTCCGTGAATTAATCTCTTGAAATTTCTCTCAGTGTAGTTGATGATTTATCATTTTGATTTCTTAACATTACTTTTTATTTATTCGTCTTTTTTGGAAATTCAACTGTTTAATTAAAAGTTGATATATATTTTGTGAAAAATTGAACAATTTCGTTAAAAAGTCAGTGTAGGCGGTCCGTAATTCTAGACCATAATTCTGGACCATACTTCTAGAACCTAATTTACAGACTTTTTTTGAAAATCTATCTATTTTGTTAGAAAATTAGTATTTTTGGAAATTAAATGATCCTAGTTTAGGGTTTATCATTTTAATCAAAATTCATCTCTGCTTGAAGATTTAACTATTTTGTTGAAAATTCGTCTGTTTTACAAACTTCGTTCAAAATTTATCTATTTTGTTGAAAATTAGTCTTTTTGGGAAATTCAACTATTTAGTTAAAAGTTGATATATTTTGTGAAAAATTGAACAATTTCGTTAAAAAGTTAGTGTAGGCGGTCCCTAATTCTAGACCATAATTCTGGACCATACATCTAGAACCTAATTTACAGAATTTGTTGAAAATCTATCTATTTTGTTTGAAAATTAGTAATTTTCGAAATTAAATTATCCTAGTGGAGGGTTTATCATTTTAATCAAAATTCATCTCTGCTTGAAGATTGAACTATTTTGTTGAAATTCATCTGTTTTACAAACTTCGTTGAAAATTTATCTATTTTGTTGAAAATTAGTCTTTTTGGGATATTCAACTATTCTAGTTTAATATTTATTACTTTAATTAAACGTCCAACTCTTTGGTTGAAAATTTATCTTTTTTATTAAAAATTCATCTGTTTCACATACTTCGTTGAAAATCATGTATTTTTTTGTAACTTCATCTTTTTTAGAAATGCAACTATTATACTTAAAAATTGATCATTGCAGTTGGAAATCCAAGTATTTGATTGAAAGTTTATATATTTTGTTGAAAAACTAACAATATCGTTCAAAAGTTAGTGAAGGTGGACCCTAATTCTAGAGCATAATTTTAGACCATAATTCTAGATCATAGTTCTGGATCATACTTCTAGTCTCTTACTCGACTTTTTTTAATCTGTTCCGAAATTTCTGAAAAATATTTGCAATTTTCAAAGAGATTTTCAGAAATATCTATTATCTTTTCACATATGATTTTAGTTAAAAATTCATCTCTTTCGTTGTTCATTTAACTATTTTGTTCAAAATTCGTCTGTTTTACAGACGCTTTGGAAACATTTTCTATTTTATTAAAAATTAGTCTTTTTGGAAATTTAAGGATTCTAGCTGAAGGTTATAATTTGAATTAAAAATTTTTCTCTGGTTGATATTTGAACTATTTTGTTGAAAATTCGTCTATTTTGCAATCTACGTTGAAAATTTATACATATTGTTAGAAATTAGTATTTTTTGAAAATTAAACTATTTTAATTGAATATTTATCATTTTAATAAAAAATTGATCTCTTTGGTTAAAAAATTCATCTGTTTCTACATACTTTCTTAAAAATTCATATATTTTGTTAAAATTCGTCTTTCTTGCATACATTATTTAAAATTCATCTATTTTGTTAAAAATTCGTCCATTTCACACACTTCGTTGAAAATTAATATTTTTTTAATTAACTTATTCTAGATGAAGATTGATTATTGTACTTAAACATTAAACTATTTGGTTAAAATATTATATGTTTTGTTGAATTTTTAACAATTTAAAAAATCTAGTTTAGGCAGTCAGTAATTCTAGACCATATTTCTATACCATATTTATAGACTATAATTCTAGACTATACTTTTAGACTCTAACTTTAAATTTGATTAATCTATTCCGAAATTTTCAAATGATATTTACAATTTGCGAAGAGAATTCCAGAAATATTTATTTGTTTTACAGATCATTTTAGTTGAAAATTCATCTCTTTTGTTGTTAATTTAATTTTTGTTCAAAATTCATCTGTTTTACAAATTGCGTTGAAAATTTAACCATTTTATTGCAAATAATCTTTTTGCAATTTAAAATACAAAAAAACTACTTAGTTAAAAGTTTATATATTCTTTCTAAAATTGAAAAATTTCGTTAAAAAGCTAGTTTAGGTGCGCTCTCATTCTAGAGCATAATTCTAGATCATAGTTCTTGACCATACATCTAGACACTAACTCTAGTTTGAAAAAATCATTTCTGAAATTTTCAAATAATATGTACAATTTTCAGAGATTTTCAGAAATATTAATTATCTTTTTACAGCTCATTTTAGTAAAAAATCATATATTTCGTTGTTAATTTAACTATGTTGTTATAAATTTCTCTATTTTACAGACTTTATTGAAAAAATTCCTATTTCATTGAAAATAAGTCTTTTTGGAAATTAAACTATTCTAGTTGAAGGTTTATCATTTGAACTAAAAATTCATCTCTGATTGATACTTTAACTATTTTTTTAAAAATTCGTCTGTTTTACAAATTTCGTTAAAAATATATACATTATGTTAAAAATTATTCTTTTTTGAAAATTCAACTAATATACTTAAAGATTAATCATTTTAATTAAACATTCATCTCTTTGGTAAAAAATTCAACTATTTCGTTGAAAATTCATCCATTTTCTTAAAAATTCCTCTGTTTCACATACTTCGTACAAAATTCATGTATTTTGTTACAAATTTGTTTTTTGGGGGGAAATTCAGCTATTCTATCTGAAGATTTATCACTGTAGTTGAATTTTTAACTATTTGGTTAAAAAATTTCATATTTTGTTAAATATTGAACAATTTCCTTAAAGAGTTATTATACTTGGACCCTAATTTTTAACCCTAATTCTAGACCATAATTATAGACCATAGTTCTAGACCATAATTCTAGACCATACTTCTAGACCATAACTCTAGGCCCTAATTCTAATTTTTTTTATCTGTTCTGAAATTTTCAAGTGATATTTGCACTATTCTAACATATTTTCAGAAATATTTATTATCTTTTTACAGATGTACGTGCACAAGAAATGGGAGGGGGAATGCTGGGGGGTGGTATGGGAGGAGGTACGGGGGGAGGTTATGGAGCTCCCGCTCCTCCTGCCGCAGCTCCCAAAAAGGATGAGGATTTTCTTCATCAGCTAAAAGATAAGGTGACCAAGAATAGTATATATAGACACTTGCGACACCCGCTTCACCATCTTGAATGCAAACATCATATCACCACACACGGTTGTCCAGTGCATAAAAAGAAAAAGGCCGGTATGGGTGGAATGGGTGGTATGGGTGGTATGGATCCTATGATGGGTGGTATGGGTGGCATGGGTGGCATGGGTATGTATTAATAACATACTGTCAAGAAATTGTGTAATATTTCTCTAAATAAAAATGAAATTTTCAAATTTTGAATTGTGTTTTTTTTTCTTATTTAAAAAAATAGAACAAACTATTCCTATCCTTGAGTATACTCTCTCATTCTCTAATTTTATATTTTAAAAATTTTGGTTTAGGAATGTTTATTTATACGGGAGCGTATAATTTTTTTTAGTCAATAAAGTTTATTTTTAGGTAAAATAAATTAATAACTTAATAACTTAATAATTAATAATTATTAACAAAAAAGTTAAAATCTTCGACCACGAAAGATAGTTTTGAACAAATAGTTAAATTTCTGAAAAAATAATTAAACTTCTAACAAAATATTTGAATTTTTAGAAAATAGTCGATTTTTTAACGCACAAAGATGAATTTCCAACGAAAAAGTCAACATTTTTCACAAAAAAGACAACTTTTTTTTAATTTGGATTTTAAGCAAAGAAGTTAATTTCCAAGCAAGGAAGATCAATTTTTTACCAAGGAAAAACCGTTCAATTTTTGTCCAAAAATATGACTTTAACAAAAGAGTTGAACTTTCAAAGCAATAATAAAACTTTTTACAAAGAAGATTCATTTTCTACCAAAAGAAGAATTTGTAAACAATTATTTGAATTTCTAACTAAAGAATATTAGTTTTCGAGCAAAAAAAAACAAAGTTTTTACGAAAAAATGAATTAGTTTAATTTAATTTGGTATAGACTTCTTTAAAATTTTGCAGTTGAAAAAAAATAATTTTCAACAATAAACGAATTATTAGCCAATTGCATCTAATGGAAAAGTCACTTTTTTAAGAAAATAGTAGAATTCTTAACCATAAAATGAATTTGCAATAAAGGGGTTGAATTTTAAAAAAAATAATCGATTTGTTAAGAACGAAGATTAATAATTTATCAAAAGACGAATTTTTAAGCAAATAGTTGAACTTTCAACTAAAAAAAGTTCAACTAAAAATGATGAAGCCAATTTATAATTGAAAAAATTCATTTTTAACAAAAATAATTATCAACTAATTCAATGAAACAGAAAAAGACAACTTTTTAAAAAAACAGTCGTATTCCCAAAGAAATAGATGAGTTTTTAGAAAAACTGTTGAATTTTCCAAAAAAAAGTAATTGAACCCAACAATTTATAGTTAAAAAAATAATTTTTGACAAAAAACGAATTATTAACCAATTGAATTAAACGGAATTTTTTTGACAAAATAGTTTAATTCTTAACCGAAAATATGAATTTTCAAACAAAAACTATTAAATTAAAAAAATAGAATAAAAGCTTTTAACAAACAAGATGAATATTCTATCAAAAGAATTTTTAACTAAATAGTTGAATTGTAAAATAAAAAAGATTGCTTTTTAACCAGAAATAAAACAGTCAAGTTTAAACTTTAAAAAACTAATTTTTAATAAAAAACGAATTATCTGACAGTTGAATTTAACGGATAAAGAATTTATTTAACCAAATAGTAGAATTCTTATCTAAAATCATGAAATTTCAACAAAATGATTTAAAAAAAAAATAATTTTTAGGCAAATAGTTTAATTCTCAACTAAAAGAGAAAAATAGTTTTCAACCAAAAATGATACAGTTAAATTTTCAGTAAAAGAAAAAACTAATTGTTAATAAAAAACGAATTATCAACGATCCTTTTTGAAAATTTTACTATTTTGTTGAAAATTCATTTATTTTACATACTTTGTTGAAAATTCGTCTTTTTTTTGAAAATTTAACTGTTCTAGTTGAAGATTCATCATTTTCCTAAAAGTTGATATGTTTTTGATAATTTCATTCTTCTAGTGTAAGATTAATTATTTTAGCAGAAAATTAATTTTTGTTGCTGAACATTTACTTATTTTGTTGAAAATTCTTCTATTTTATATATTCCGTTAAAAATTTGTCCATTCTGTTGAAAATTATTGTTTGTTTTTGAAATTCAACAATTTTAGTTTAAAAATGATCATTTTTATTAAAAATGTATCTCTTTGGTTGAAAATGCAACTATTTGCATAAAAGTTAATATATTTTATTGAAAATTGAGCAATTTCGTTAAAAAGTTAGTGCAGGCGAACCCTAATTCTAGACCATAAATCTAGACCATAATTCTAGATCGCACTTCTAATTTTTAAAAATCTTTTCAGAAAATTTTCAAGTAATATTTCCATATTTCAAGCAGATTTTCAGAAAATTGTATTATATTTTCACATATGTACGTGCATGGTTATTAGTTTAGTTTTTAACTAAAAATGATACAGTTAAATTTACAGTTAAAAAATAAACATTAACAAAAAACGATTATCTGCCAGTTAAATTTAAAATAAATTTTTTCTGGACAAAATAATAGAATTCTTAAACAAAAAGGTTAAATTTAAATAAAGCTGTTTAATTAAAAAAAAATGAAAAAAAGAAAAGCAATTTTCAAACAAAAATGATACAGTCAAATTTGCAGTTACAAAGAACTAATTTTTAATAAAAAACGAAATATCAATTAGTTTATTTCAACGAAAAAAATAATCCGTTTTGACAAAATAGTAGCATTCTCAACAGGAAAGATGAATTTTCAACAAAACTGTTGAATATTCCATAAAATGAATTAAAATTTCAACAAAGAAGATCCATATTTTATCAAAAGGCGATTTTCTAACCAAATAGTTCAATTTTCATCTAAAAGTAAGTTTGAAACCAAAAATTATAGTCAATTTCGCAGTAAAAAATTAATTAAAAAAAAAACAAATATCGCACAGTTGAAATAAGTGGAAAAAGAATAATTTGTGACAAAATTGTTGAATTTAAAAAAAAATAAACTTTCAACAAAGAAGATTAATATTATGCCAAAAGACGAAATTTTAATAAAATAGTTGAATTTTCAGCTAAAGAAAAAACATTTTCAACCAAAAATGATAAGTCAAATTTGCAGTAAAAAAACAACTAATTTTTAGTGAAAAAAGAATGATTAACCAAATCAATTCAACAGGAAAAGAACAATTTTTGACACCATTATAGAATTGTTACCCAAAAATTTAGTTTAAAAAAAAACTGCTGAATTTTTAAAAAAATAATTAAACTTTTAAGAAAACTGATACAGTTAAATGCAGTTAAAAATAATAATTGTTGATAAAACACGTATTATCGAATCGGTTGAATTAAATGGAAAAAGACACATTTTCAACAATTCAATTCTTAAGCAAAAAGCTAAATTTTTAAGAAAACAGATGAATTTTCATCAAAGTAATTAAACTCGAAAAAAAACATTAATTTTTTACTAAAAGACAAATTTCTATCCAAACGTTGACTTTTCAATAAAAAATATCATTTTTTAACCAAAAATAAATAAGTCGGATTTGCACTTAAGAATCTAATTTGAAGGAAAAAAAGGAATTATTAACCAATTAAAATTCAACGCGAAAAGAATTTTTTTTTAAATATTAGAATTCTTAATCGAAAAGATAAACTTTCAACAAAACTGTTTAATTTTCGATACAAAAAACAATTAAACTTTTAGAAAAGAAGATTAATTTTATATAAAAGGACGAATTTTCAACTACATAGTTAAATTTTCAACTTCAAAAAGAAATTGTATTAAGCAAAAAACCCAAAAAAATAATTAAACTTTTAACAAAGAAGATTATTATAAAAAAAAGTTTTCAATCAAAACGATACAGTTTAATTTGCAGTTTGAAAAATATAATTTTGAACAAAAAACGAATATCAATCACTTGAAATCGACAGGGAAAGACAATTTTTTAACAAAACAATTGAATTTAAAAAGTTAAACTTTTAACAAACAAGAATAATTCTTTACTAAAAGAAAATTTGTAACCAAATAGTTTAATTTTAAACTAAAAAAGATTAGTTTTCAATCAAAAAATCGAGGTTTTCAGTAAAAACTGGAAAAGTCAAATTCGCAGTTAAGAAACTAAAAAAATTAAAGAGCTAGAAAATTGTTGAATTTTGATGTAAAAAAATATGATTTATTGACCAAACAGTTGAACTTTCAACGCGTATTATCATTTTTCAAAAAAAAAGTTAATTTTCTACCGAATAGTTGAATGTTCAAATTAATAGTTTAATTTTTAATATGAATTTCCAACAAAAAGTTAATTTTCAACAAACTAAATAAATTTTCAAGTTAAAAAGACCAACTTTCTGCAAAACAGTCAACAATCAACACTACCAACAAAAAAGTTAATTTACAACCAAATAGCTGAGTTCACAACAAAAATTATGAATTTCCAACAACAGCAAAAATTAATTTCATATAAATTAGTTCAAACTTAAACTAAATTAATTCAAACAAGAGAAAAAAAACAACAAATTTTTCAACTTAACAGTTAAGTTTGCTACCTATAAATAATGAGTTTTTCAACAAAAATGGAATAGCTATATTTTCAGATAAAATTTTATTTAGAAAAAATGAATGTCCAACAGAATAGTTAAATTTTGAAATAAATATTCTAATGTTGAACCAACCAGTTTAAGTTCATACAAAATCAGTTTAATTTTTAGTTAAAAATATAAATTTTTAACAAAAAAGTTAACTTTTAAACAAATAGTTTAATTTTCTACAAAATTGTTGAATTTTCAAGCCGAAAATATGAATATTAAAAGAAAAAGATTTTACTTTCAAATCAAATATGAATTTTCAACAAAATAGTTGAATCGTGTACCAAAACCGATTAATTATCAAACAAAAAGTTGCATTTTTACCTAAAAATTAGTTTGAACTATTTGTTACACATTTTTTTGTTAGTTGAAGATTCAATTATTTGATTGAAAATTTTTGATTTATTTAAATATTCGTCTTTTTTCGTAATTTTTCTTTAAAAAATCCAACTAATTGCTTAAAAGTTTAAATACTTTATTAAAATTTTTTTTAGAAAATTTAACTGTTTTGTAGAAAATGTAGTTTATTTTTAGTTAAGAATTAATTCTTTCAAATGCCAATTTAACTATTTAATTTTTTGTTGAAAATTAATCTTCTTTAACTGAAAACTCATGTATTTGGTTTAAAATTCGTATGTTTGGTAGACACTTTTTTCTTGGTTGAAAATTCATGTTTTTGTTTCGAAATGTTACTATTTTATTGAAGAATCTGCTTTTTTCAGAATTTATTTCTTAACTGAAAATTAAGTAATTAATTTTGTTTGAAAATTAAGTAATTAATTTGGTTTGAAAATTCATCCTCTTCAACATAATGTCATTATTTTTTACTAATAATACCGTTTTTCGATAAACAAGACTAGCATAACCTAAAATTGTGAAACCGTTGTATAACTATTTTGACAAATGATTTTTTAAATTAAAATACCGCTTTCTGACGGAAAGCACTAACATAAATTATTTAAATATTTCAAGCCAATTTTCAAATTATAATAATTTCTGTTTTAAAATATCATTTTTCGAGAAAAAATGTCAACATAACCTAAAAAACATTCTTGGAAACATATATTTTTTTTATTAAAAATTTCAATTTTCGGCAAAAAACTAAAATGAACCAAAATTGGTGAAAAAATATAAATTTTGTTTAAATAATCAATTTATAATAATTTTCATTTGAATATATCAATTTTTTATGTAAACTCTCAACGTAACCTAAAATTGTTTAAAAAATCAAAAATAAAAGTATTCTATTTTTAATTTTATTATTAAACATTTTTTTATATGTTTGGATTCCGTTAATTGATCAATTAAAAAATTTTAAACTGTTTTGTTGATTTCAAAGAATTGGAAACAAAACCCAGATTTTGGAAGATCGCAACAACAACAAAAGTTGGAAGCCTTTATAAGGACTTTGAAAAATTGAAAGAAAATAAAAAAAAAAATTCCAAATTTTTTTAACTTCACAGAAATTCACAAACTTTTGTGAAAAATTTGAATTATTTTAAATAATATTTAGGAGTTGAAAAAAATGCATATTTAAATATTTTTAAAGATTTCAAGAAATTTAAAATAAAAGGTATATTTATGAAGATTTCGAAAAAAAATTAAAATTAAAAAATAAAATTAAAAAAAAAAATTAAAAAATATTTTTTCCGTTCAGATTATTATTTTCCAACAAAATTTTTTTTGATTGAAAGTGAAACATTTATGTTGAAAATTCGTTTTCTTGGTTTGAAAATTCATTACTTTTGGTAGAAGTTAAAAATTTTTCGATTAAAGTTGCAACTGTTTAGTTTAGAATTAAAATCCTGTATGGTTGGGAATAAAACTATTTTGTTGAAAATTCGTCTTCTTTTTACAAATTCGACCCTTTTTAATCTAAAATAAAAATATCTTTTAGTTTTAATATCAATTATCTTTTTTTTTTTTAAATGATTTCTTCATTTCCGAAAAATAATATTTATATACTCCTAAAAAAATTAACAAAACAACCTAAAAAAATGAATTTAATCGAAATTTTTATTTTTTACTAAAAATCATTTTTTCCTCAAATCAAATCTCGCAGTCATTATTAAATACAATGCCTTTTCATTATATTAAGTTTTTTGATATTGTAAATTTTTCATTATTAAAATTCAATCTACACATAATTTATTTTTATGAGAAAAATTGAAAAACATTTATTGTTTCAGTATTTTTTGCTGGAAATCAGTATTTTTAACAAAAATCATCATCAGGATTCAAAATATTTGACATTTAAAAACGTTTTAAAAAAAGTTTTTAAATAATTATTAGCATGTTAGTTATATAAAACTTTATCTTTTTACCGGAAATCTCCAAGATTACTTCATATTTGTTCATTTCTGTAATTGGCTGCTTTTTGAGTGATAACAACACAATTAAGATGTGAAAAAATATGATTCTGTCACTTTCAAAAAATATTTTAAATTTATTATGGTCATTTGTATAAATACTAGAGAATTGTGTTCTGAAAATTTAATACTTGTTCACAGTTTTTTTTTTTATTGACGAACAATTAAAAATGAAGTTCGCGGTTCTAGTCCTCGTTACCTGTGCGGTTTTATTCAATTTAATTGATGGTAAGTAAAAAAAAAATTATTAGATTTTATTTGTTTAATTGTTGATAATACTTAATATAATGCCTGAAAATAAATTTCCAAACATTCAGAAAAAATGATTTGATTCAAAGAAATTTCAATCTTTCAAATATAAATACTTTTTAATATAATATATTCTATCGCTAATATTTTTCTTCTAATGAAAAATTTTCCATGATTTAAAATAGTTTTTTTTATTTTAAAATTATTTTTGACTACATGAAAACGATTATGTTTTCATTCGAAAATTTAAACATAATAAATGAAAAAAGTTGTTGAAAAATAAAAATTATTGATAAAAGTTTATTGTTCATTTGTAAATAAAAAATTAAAAGAGTAAGTCATTCAGTTTAAAGAAAAAAATTAAATATTTGAATTACTGGTTCAATTTTTGACTGCTAATGAAATAGTTCCATTTTCCACCAATCTGAAAAAGAACAAAAATTTTAAATTAAAAAAAAATTAACCAAAAATAAAACAGTGAAATTTTTAGATAAAAAATTTAATTTTTAACAATATAGTTCAATTTGCAACTAAAGAAGTGAATTTTTAACTAAAAAACTTAATATTTTCATCCAAAATTGAACAGTTCAATTTTTTGTTAACAAAAAATAATTTTCAACATAAAAAAAGCGAAGTTTTCGATAGAATACTTACATTTTTGGTCATGGAGATGAACTTTCGAATAAAGTAATTAATCTTTGAACAAGAAAAATCTTTAAAAAAAATAATAACGAAAAAAATAGAATAGTTGATATTCCTACCTATAAATACTTTAATATTACATAAAAAATAGTTGAATTTAAACAAAAAGCCAAATTTAAAATAAGTAGTATTAAATGAAATACAGTTGAATTTGAACAAAAAAGGCGATTATTAATTAAAGTACTATATTTTCTAGTTGAAAAATTAGTTATACAAAATAAATATTTTTTTAATAGAATAGTTTAATTTTTATCATAAGGAATAAATAAAAAAATATAAAAAAATGTAACCAAAAATGAAATAGTGCAATTATCAGTCAAGAAATATTTATTAACAAAAAAAAAGGTTTGAACAAAATCCTTGAATTAAAAAAAAAATTAGAGATTTTAAACAAGAAGATGAATTGTCTACAAAAAAATTGAATTTTCAACTGAAAAATAAATTAGAAACATTTTTTTTCTAACAAAGCATTACAATTTTTCAAAGTATTAAAACTTTAACCATAGAAATAAATTTTTAACTAAAAATAAATAAAATTTCTGAGCAAAAAGAATGATTTTTCGACCAAAAACATTAATTGTTGAGCATCAAGATTAATTTTCAGCTAAATGAGATGAATTTTTAACAAAATACATTAATTTTCATCTGAAAGGTTTATTTTTATGCTTTAAGAGACGAATTTTTAATAAAAAATGGATAACTTAAATTTTCAGTTAATCAATTTTTAGTCAAAAAAACAAATTGTCAAAAGAATACAGTTTAAATAAAATACATAAATCTTCAAATAGAAAATATAAATTTACAAAAAAAATAGAGTAGGTCAATTTTCAGTTAGAAAGTTATATTAAAAAAGTGTGTTTAGAAAAAGGAATTAATTTTCAACCAAAAATATAAATTTTCATCAAATAGTAGAATTTTCTGTACAAAAAAAATTTTTAACTAATTTCTTTTCACCTAAAGAAATGAATTCTTAACAAACATAGAATAGTTAAATCTTTTACAAAAAAATTTAATATTTAATTTCATACCTAGAAAAAACAAATTTTTAGCAAAATAATTAAATTATTAACACAATTTCGAGTTTTCATAAAGTACAGGAATTTTAAATCAAATATTCTAATTTTCAAGTTAATAAGACAAAATTTTTAACCAAAATTTACGTTTTAAATTTTTAGTTAAAACAATTAATTTTCAACTAGAAAACACAATTTTCAACAAAATAATTAAATGTGGAAAGAAAGAAAAAGTATGTCAACTAAAAATATGAATTATCAAATATATAAAATAATTTTTAAAAAAGTAGTTCCACTTCCAGTAAAATGTTTGAATCTATAACAAAAAAGAATTTAATTTTATACCCAAGAAACATAAATAAAATTGGTGAAAATTTAAGAATTTTAAATAAGACTAGATTCAATTTTTAAATCCTATTTAGCGCCTAATAGTCACTTAATGTGCAGAATTCCTGTAAATAAACCCAAGAATCCGATGACCAAATTTGGACCACCACTATAAAATTTTTCTATTGCAATTTGAAAAAAGATAAAAATTTGCTTAAAAAAGAAAAGAAAAAATTCTTTTTATGGACAAAAATAAAACAGAATTCGGCGATCTTATGTCTGAAATATTATTATTGGGGATCTTTTGGATTCGGTAGTATTATAAACTGTTCGAGAATTTTATTATTCCGGAAATTCTTTTTTAGAATTTTATTTTTGGGGAATTTTATTATTCGGAAATATTCCAGTGCAAGAAATTTTATCACTCAGGTATATTCGAATTTGTGAATATTATTATTTGGGAATATTCTAATTCGAGAATTTTATTACTTGGAAATGTTTCCATTTGGGGAATTTTATTATTCGAGTATATTCCAATTTGGATATTTTATTATTCAGAAATATTCCAATGCAGGAATTTAATTATTCGGAAATGTTCTAGTTCGAAAATTTTATTACTCGTCAATACACAAATTCGGTAATATTCTACTTTGGGAATTTCATTATTCGGAAATATTCCAATGCTGGAATTTCATTACTCAAGTATAGTTAAATTCAAGAATTTTATAATTCGGGTATTTTACAGTTTTGTGAATTTTATTTTTCCTGAATTTTCAGTTAAAATGTTGGTGATTAATTTGTACACATTATTTGTTACACATTTTTTTATTGTGATTTGATAATATTAGAAATAAAAAAGAGAAGGAAGGGGATTTCTCATATCGAGGAAAGAAAACATTGAGCAGACAGGAACAGCAACGAAACCACGAATATAATTTTAAATTATCAGGGCGAGAGCATCGTGGTTTCGTTGCTTTTACTTTCTGATCGAATTGTTATTTTTTATTTTTTTTATTTTTTGCCTAGATAAGGTTTCTATATGAGTGCCGACATGTTGATGATTCTTTTTTACATCATGTTTTTTATTTTAGTTTGATAATAGTAAAAATAAAAAATACGAAAGAAATAAAAAAGAGAAGGAAGGGGATTTCTCATATCGAGGAAAGAAAATATTGAGCAGACAGGAACAGCAACGAAACCACGAATATAATTTTAAATTATCAGGGCGAGAGCATTGTGGTTTCGTTGCTGTTACTGTCTGATCGAATTGTTATTTTTTATTTTTTTTGCCTAGATATGATTTCTATATGAGTGCCGACATGTTGGTGATTCTTTTCTACAAATGTTTTTTATTTTAGTTTGATAATAGAAAAAATAAAAAATACGAAAGAAATAAAAAAGAGAAGGAAGGGGATTTCTCATATCGAGGAAAGAAAATATTGAGCAGACAGGAACAGCAACGAAACCACGAATATAATTTCAAATTATCAGGGCGAGAGCATCGTGATTTCGTTGCTGTTACTGTCTGATCGAATTGTTATTTTTTATTTATTTTTATTTTTTTGCCTAGATAAAGTTTCTATATGAGGGCCGACATGTTGGTGGTTCTTTTTTACAAAAGTTTTTTATTTTGGTTTAATAATAGTAAAAATAAAAAATACGAAAGAAATAAAAAAGAGAAGGAAGGAGATTTTGTTGGTTCTGTTCTCATTTTTCTGTCCTCTTTTTTATTTTTGTCTAAAAAATAATTTTTTTTCTTTTCTAGGATTTTTATGTTGCTTTTTCAGGTTGGAGTAAAAACATTTTGTGATGGTTGTCCAAAGTTTGTTGTTGGATTCTTTGTTCAATTTTCAGGAATTCTGCACATTAACTTGATTATTGGACGTTAAATATTATTTTAAATTTTATTTATTATCATATAAGTTTCTTAAATTTTAAACAATATTTATAAGAAAGGATTTTAATTATTTATAGATTCGGAAATTTCATAGTTCGGATATTTTATCATTCAAAAATTTTCTTTCAGGAATTTTATTATTTGGGGATTTTTTGATTCGGTTATATTTTGAACTTTCGGGAGTTTTATTATTATTTTTTTTAATCGGCACTTAAATTTTGTTTATATAAAGATGATTTATTTTATAAAAATAAAATAATCAAATATTTGTATAGACAAATATTATGAATGTTTAAGTTTCTAAAATTATAGTTTGAATTTAAAATAACAAATTTTTAAAATAAAAATTTTTGTTTTTTATAAACTTCAAAATTTTATAATTTAGAAATTTTCTAGTTTGGTCTTTTTATGATTCGGCGATCTTCTATCTAAAATATTATTATTCTGGAATTTCCTAATTCGGTAGTATTGTAGACTAATCGAGAATTTTATTATTCGGGAAATTTTTTATTTTTTTATTCGGCAATTTTATTACTCGGGAATATTCGAATTCTGGAATATTACTTTTCTGGAACATTATAATACAGGAATTTTAATACTCGGGAATTTTTCAATTCGAAATTTTATTGTTCGGGAACATTCCAATGCGGGAATTTCATTACTAGGAAAAGTACCAATTTGGAAATTTTATTATTCGGGAATCTTATTTATTAGAAATATTCCAATTTGGAAATTTTATTATTCGGGAATCTTATTTTTTAGAAATATTCCAATTTGGAAATTTTATTATTCGGGAATATCCCAACGCGGGAATGTTAATACTCGAAAAAGTTCCATTTCGTGAATTTTATTATTCGGAAATCTTATCAATCGAAAATATTCCAATTTGGGAATTTGATTATTCGGGAATATTCCAATTCGGGAATTTTATAGTGTCGTGAATTTAATTTTCGGAATATTTCAATAGTCCTGTTTCATTATTCAAAAATTTTTCAATTCGAAAATTTTACAGTATCGAGAATCATATTTTTTCTTATTTTTTAATCGGTCCTGAAAATTTATTTATATAAAGATTATTTATTTATTAAAAATAAAATAATCAAATATTTGTATAAAAAATATTTTTAATTCTTAAAGGTTCTAAGATTGTTGCTTGAATTTAAAATAACAATCTATTTTTTTAATTTTATCAAACAATAATTTAAGAAACTTTAAACATTACACTTTTTTGTATTTACATATATTATTGTAATTTTCATAAATAAACAATAAAATTTACAAAAAATTTTAATTGTATGTAAATTTCGAAATTTTATTATTTGGAGATTTTCTAGTTCGTTCCTATTATAATTCAGCGATCTTCTATCTATAATATTATTATTCTGGAAGTTTCTAATTCGGTAGTATTATAAACTGTTCGAGAATTTTATTATTCCGTAATTTTCTATTTCGAAATTTTTTTCGATAATTTTATTATTCGAAAATTTCATTACGCGGGAATATTCCAATTCGGGAATTTTACAGTATGGAAATTTGATGTTTCCTAAAATTTCAGTCGATACGTTGGTGATTATTTTTACAAATTTTTTAAAATTTCTTTTTGATAATAATAAAAAAAAGACTTAGGAAATAAAAAAGAGAAGGAAGGGGATTTCTCATATCAAGGAAGAGGCCTCCTCATTTTTTTTCCTATTTTTTATTTTTGTCAAAAAAATAATTCTTTTCTTTTTTAGAAAATTTATCTTTTTTAAAATTGCAATAGTGACATTTCATGATGGTTGTCAAAAACTTGTGTTCAAGCAAAAAATAAAACAAGAAATTCGAGGCCCTGATTCCAGTTCAGAAAATCTTAATAAGCTTTAAATAATATTTGAACTTTTTTAAATTGTTTTTTTAAAACATCTATCATTTATTTGCAGATGTTTTTTCGCAATATGAAGGAGCAGGAAGTTTGGGAGGGGGTAGTTTAGGAGGAGGCAGTTTGGGAGGGGGTAGTTTAGGAGGGGGCAGTTTAGGAGGAGGTAGTTTGGGAGGGGGCAGTTTAGGAGGAGGCGGTTTAGGAGGGGGCAATGTGGGAGGGGCTGTCGCATCATCCACGGCTTCTACTCCTGCATCTCCCAAAAAGGATGAGGATTTACTTCATCTGATATCAGATAAGGTGACAAAAAGCAGTATATACAGACACTTACGCCACCCGATTCGCCATCTGGAATGCAAACATCACCTTACTAAAAAAGGTTGTCCAGTGCATAAAAAAAAGAAGCACGCTATGGGTGGCATGGGTGGAATGGGTGGTATGGATCCTATGATGGGTGGTATGGGTGGCATGGGTGGCATGGGCGGTATGGGTATGTATTAATAACATACTTTTCAAAAAGTTATGTAATATTCTGTCAATAAAAGTCGAATTTGCAAGTTGTAAATTGTGTTTTTAATTATTAAAAAATATAACAAACTATTCCTATCCCTCAGTATATTTTTTAAATTCTATAATTTTTTATTTTACAGGTTTTTTTTTATAAATGTGTGTTTAAACGCAAACGTCCAAATATTACGTAAAACTTTAAAGTAGGGCGGTTGGGAGAGGGGGCTTCTCTAATTTTAATTCGCGTCAAAAAAATTTAGTAGCTGCATTTAAAATTTTTTATTTACATTTTTTGTTGTTAAATTCTCAAAATTAAAAAATGAAGTTTTTAAATGACAGTTGAATTGTCAACCTGAAAAGTTCACATTCGAAAAAAAAAGAATATTTTCAATGAAGCAAAATGAATTTTCAATACAAAAGGACACATTATCAATAAAAAAGTTGAATTGTTGACCAGAAAATACGACTTTAAAAAATAGGTGAATTGTCAACAAAATGATTATATCTAAAACCAAATAGTTGAGTTTTTTTACCAGATAGGTGATTTTTTAACCTACGAAGATGAATTTTAAAAAACTTTAAAATTTAAAAAACGCCTTTTTTTAAAACAATTGTATTTCTAACAAACAAGTTAATTTTCAAACACGAAAGATGAATTTTTGACCGAGAAGTATCACTTTAACAAAAGAGTTAAATTAAAAAAAAATTAACTAAACTTTAAATAAAGAAGATTAATTTTATACCAAAATGCGAATTTTCAACCAAAAAGGAAAAGTTTCTAACTAAAAATTGAAGTAAAATTTGCTGTTAAAAAAATTGTCTTCAGCAAAAAAAAAAGAATTGTTAATTAGTTGAATTGAAAAGAAAAAGAAGTTTTTAAAGTAAATTAATTGAATTTTTAACCAAAAAGATGAATTTTCAACAAAATTATTGAATTTTATCGCCAAAAATATGACTTGTTCACAAAACAGTTCAATTTTAAATCCGAAAATATGATTTTTAACCAAAAAAAAAAGAATTTTCTAACAAATTTTCAAATAAATAGTTGATTTTTATAAAACAAATAGACGAATTTAAAACAAAAGTTTAATTTCCAACATAAAAGTTAATTTACAACTTAATATTTTAATTTTTAATTAAAATTATGAATCTTTAACCAAGAAAAAGGAATTGTTTTTTAAATTTTATCAAACTTAAACCAAATAATTTTTAACCATGAAGAAACAAATTTTTAACTAATTGAATTTTAAACAAATAATTTAATCCTCGACAAAATGATGAATTTTAGACAAACATGTTTAGTTTTTTATTCCAATAGATGCATTATAACAAAATAAATTAATTTTCAACCAAATAATTAAATTTTCAATCTATAAAGAATAATATTGAAACTAAAAATGTAGTTTTTAGATGAAAAATGTATTTGTAAGCAAAAAAAAACAAACAAATTTCCAATAAAATAGTTGATTTTGTAAAACAAATAGACGAACTTAAAACTAAAAAAAAGAATTTCCAATATAAAAGTTAATTTTCAACTTAATAGTTGAATTTTTAACTAAAAGTATGAATCTTCAATCAAGAAAAAGGAATTGTTTTTAAAATTAGATCAAACTTAAACTAAATAATTTTAACATTAAAAAACGAATTTTTAACTAGTTGTATTTAACTAGAAAGTACGAATTTTAAACAAATAATTTAATCCTTAAAAAATGATGAATTTGAGACAAACATGTTTAGTTTTCTATTCCAATGGATGAATTTTTAACAAAATAAATAAATTCTTTACCGAATAATTACATTTTTAACCTATAAAGAATAATTTTTCAACTAAAAAGAAAATTTAACTTTGAGCCAAATAGTTTAATTTGCAACCGGAAATGTAAATTTTTAACAAAAAACATAACTTTCAACCAAATAGTTTAATTTTCTACCAAAATGTTTAATTTTCAAATCTAAAAAAAATGTTTAAGATAAAAGCTTTTATACTTAAATCAAGGACAGCTAAATTGAAACAAAAAGACGAATTTTTCGACAATATAGTTGAATTCTCAACCAAAATAAAATTCACTTTTTTTAGTTGAAAATTTAACTATTTTATTGAAATTTTACGTATTTATTCGCAAATTCGTCTTGACAATTGATCTTTTTTAGTAGAAAATTAGACTATTTAGTTAAAAATTCAAGTTCACTTTTTTTAAATTATTATTTTTTTGGTTAAACATTCATCAACATTGTTTAAAATGGTTTTTTGCTATTTTTTACTATTTTTTATTAAAAATAATTTTTTATTTAAAATTTAAACTATTTGCTATTTATTTCTTTAATTGAAGATGCATCTTTTTTGTTGAAAATTTCACAAGGTTTGTTAACAATTTCTTTCTTTAGCTGGAAATAATTTTTTTATGGTAATTCAACAATTCCATTTTTAATTAAAAATTAAATTAATTAAAAATTGATATTTTTTATATGAAGATTCGACTTTTCGATTGAAAATTTATGTATTTAGTTCAAAATTGGTCTGTTACGTAAACATTTTTTTAGCAGAAAATTATTTTAGTTTTTGTTGAAAGTTAAACTACTTGTTCAAAATTGATTTCTTTGGTAAGAGATGCATTTTTTCGGTTAAAAATTGCACTACTTTATTGATAATTTAAATATTTAATTGAAAATTCATGTTCACGAATTATTTTTTAAATTATTATCTTTTGCGCCTTTTCGTTGCAATTCATGTTTTTGGTTGGAAATTCATCTATTTTTTGAAAAGTCCATCTTTTTCGGCTGAATTCAATTTAACAAAATTCTAATTTATTTTTTTTCTGAAAATTCAACTAAATGATTGAAAGTTTAACTACTTTGTTAAAAATTTATTTTGTTGATTCCACGGTTCTTCTTTTTGTTGGAAATTTGTATAGTTTTGTAGAAATTTTATTTTATATTTTGTTATTGGAAATCTTTTTTGGATGAAAATTTAATATTTGATTGAAAATTCGTATTTTTTTGTAATTTTTTTCCCTTTTGAAGATTAAAATATTTGGTTTAAAATTCGTCTGTTTGGTTAAAAAATAATTTTTTGTTATTTAATTATGCGGTTTCTGAATAAAAATGGACGACTTTTTTGCTTAAAAACGACACAACTTTAAAACTTAAAAATCTATTTTAAAAAATTAATTTTTTGTTTGTTTGGTAGTGTTTACTAGTGGTGTTTTGGTATCTTCTTGATTAAAAATTCAACTATTTGGTTAAAAATTAGTATATTTTGTTGAAGTTTTTTTCTATTTGAACTATTTAATTCAAAATTAATTATTAATAAGCTACATATTTAAATATGTAAGTACTGCGTGAATAGTTTATAAATGATTTAAAAATATAATAAAAGTGGCCATATTCATCATAAGACTCATATCATCTAAAACATATACCTATTTTGATATTGTTAAAAGAAATAAATGGTTGAAAAAATAAAATTGTTTACACAATAAATAATTAATAACAAAAAGAGCAACAATCAATAACTTTTTAGATGTCAAAACTTTCCCTGAATTGCAGAAAAATTAATAATGTATATTCAGAGTCTCTCGAGTCCGTTATTTAAAAAAATGGATTATTTTTATTGTCATTGTTAATTGATTATTTCACTTTAGAATAAATCCCTATTGTTTTATTTCTAGTGAAATACATCATACAGATTTTTTATAGAGACTCCTAATTTTTCAATGATACCCATATTCAGAGGAAATTTTTTGGAAAAAGAAAGCCTTTTCAATTCGAAGTTTTTAAGATTTAAGAGTTTTGGAATTTAAAAAAAGAAATTTCAAAATTTGCAAGTGAATAAATATCGTGAAAAGAAGAATTTGGAAGGTTGCAGTACTCTAATTCAGATTTTGTACTCAAAATCGAAAAAAATTGTATCATAATTTTTTAATGGAAATTTTATTCTTTAAGAATTTGTTAAATTTTAGTTTCAACATATTCAAATTAGCGAAGATGATTGCTTCATAATCATTTGACGACTCAGTTGTTATTCAATAATTAATGAAGGAAATACAAAATTAGAGCAAATCTTATCAAATGACTAACAGTAATGGAAATTTTTCAGAAATTATGAAATTATTTTTTTACGTTTAATTTAGTTGACAAATTTACAATATTTGCGTTAGCTTTGACGAAATGACCTCACCTGCTAACAATGAATCATGAAATAAAAATACAATAAATCATGCGAGTTGGATTTTAAATTTTCATCTTAAGGAAATTTCCTACAATTTTTGAATGATTATTTATTCTTTTTTCAAAACAATGAAGAAAAAAATTAATTCTCGAACCTGAAAATATCAATTTTCAACAAAAAAGTCCTTTTTAAACTAAATAGTTGAGTTTTCTACCTAAAAATATGAATTCTTAACAAAAAATGTATAAGTTTTACAAAAAGAGATGAATTTTCAAATATTTTTTGTAACTGACTAGAATAAATTATTCTTAAAAATTTGAAAAGTCTCTCCAACTTAAAAAAAAAATATCTGAAAAACTCCCAGATTTTTTCGAAAATTTTGAATTTCTTTTTAAACTTTTTTATAACTGAAATTATTTGCAGATTGAAAAAGTTGCCTTAAAAACTTTCAGCTTCTTTTTTGATAATTTTTTAAATCTTCTTAAATTTTGAATATATTTATAAATATTTGAAAATATTTTCAAATATTTTTAAAATATTAATTCGTCAAAATAAAAGTTAATCAAAAATAAACATTTTGTTTAAAATATTTTTATATATTCTCGAATTATTTATTTTTTATTAAATTTTTCATAAATCTTTAAAAATTAAAAAATTGCCTTAAAATCTTTTTGAATAATTTTTTAAGATTTTGAAAATCTTTTCAAATATTCTTTAAAACATAATTTTACAAAATAAGAAATCATTTATAATTTAGCCAGGAACCTCAAATAAAAGCGTGACTTGAAATCTTTTCAAATCCTCAAAAATTTCTTTTTTCAAAATCTTCCGAAAATATTTTAAATCTAATCCTTTCAAAATTCTTAAAAAGCCTAAAACCCTTCTAAAATATACATTTGATTAAAAGATTATCGAATTATTTTAGAACTTAAAATTTATTATTTTTTCAAATCCCAAGTTTCTTTTAAAATGATTCGAATTTTTACAAACATTTTTTATAAATCTTTCAAAATGAAAAAATGAAGAAAAATATTTTAGAATCTTTGCAAATATTCATTAAAAATTACAATTACAAAATAAAAAAAAATTTGCAATTTATCCAGGAATTGTAAGAAAATTGGTTAATGTCTTGAGTTTTTTCAAATTCTCAAAAATTATATTTTTTTCAAAATGTACCAAAAATTTGTATTAAAAAAATTAAAATCTTTGGTAAATTAACTTATTTTTGTATATTTAACAAAATGAAAAAACTTCCGGTCCTTCTTGAAAATCTTCCAATACTTTTTTAATCTTTGAAAGACTTTCTAAACGTTTGAATATTATTTTAGTTATTCTATTAAAATAATCTGTCAAAATAAAAATTAATTAAAAATATTCCCGAGAATCTTAAAAAAATGTTATTATCTGTAATCCTTTAAAAATTCTTAAATAACATCAGAAACTTTCAAAATCTACATTATACTAAAAAAAAATTCGAAATTTTTTATTAACTTTAAATTTAAAAAAAATTCAAGTTCAAAGTATCTTTTAAAATGATCCGATTTTTTTAATAAATTTTTTTAGAAATCTTAACAAATGAAAACAATTCCTTTAAAATATCTTCTGAAGTAAATAAAGGTTTTGCTAACAAATGTTGCAAACCTGCAAAATAATAAAGTTAAGTTAAAACCTGGGACGGTAAAATTTCTAAATTGGTAAATTCTCGAATAATGAAATTCCTGTAACTGTAGTTTTTTTTTTTTGATAATTAAATTTATTTTATAAATTAATGTAAATTTTATTGTTTAAATTCTGAAATTTTCTGGTTCGTATATTTTATAATTCGGAAATTTTCTTTAGGTTATTTTATTATTCCAGAATTTTCCAAATAGGTATTTATTTTTCGGGTATTTTATAATTCAATAATTTAATTTTCCGGGAATTTTATTATCCAGGAATTTTCCATTACGAGAATTTCGCAGTGACGGACATTTTATTTTTCTCGATATTTTGATCGTCCTGTTAGGAAATATTCATAAATAAATTTCACCGTGAAATAATATTACTTATTGGGAAATTTTGATTTAGTAAACAGCAAAAAATCTTATCTGAAAAATGAGCCAGATAAAATAATAAATGGTACAGAATGAAATAAATAAATCAAAATTCTATAAAAGTTATATGAATATTGACGTTTTCATAACGTTATGAAAATTTTTATTTTTATTGCTACACTTTAAATTTATAATGTAATTTTGTGAACTATATTTTTAATTTTCTTGACTTGTAGAAAATATTGCGTAAGAAAGATTATCAGAAAAATTATTTCTTATAAAAACAGGTAATAAAATAAAATACAATTGGTGGTACGAAAAAACTTGGAAGCCATCCGAATGATTATTTTCTAATTTATAAAATGAAGGAATTTTTCAACAATTCTTTAAAAAAAAATCTTAAAAATCAGAAAGTAAAATCTTATTTTTAATCCAGAAAGACGAAGTTTCAACAAAGCATTGGAACTTTTTAACAAAATGATTAAATGTTCAAGAAGTCTAATTAGACCATGAAGATGAATTAACAATGAAAAATTTATTATAAACAAAAAATAATTTAATTTAAAAAAAAATAGTTTAATTCAGTCGCTGAAGGACTTTTAGACTTCTTTTTGGCAATTTTGGACATCTTTTTAAACTTTTAAAAGTATTTTCAAAT
This sequence comes from Belonocnema kinseyi, assembly GCF_010883055.1. Lineage (NCBI taxonomy): Eukaryota > Metazoa > Arthropoda > Insecta > Hymenoptera > Cynipidae > Belonocnema > Belonocnema kinseyi. Next base: position 88,525,622 of record NC_046661.1, on the reverse strand, counting down.
ATTCAATTAAAATTAATTTGTCAAAATAAAAATTAATTAAAAATTTTCCCGGGAACCTTAACAAAAGTTTTTTCAGCTGAAATCCCTTTAAAATTCTAAAAAAGCTTCAAAATCTTCCAAAATCTATACTGCGTTAAAAATTTTTTAAAATAATTTCAAATTTATTATTTATATTTGAATTTTTCTAGAATCTTCAAAGTATCTTTAAAAAATCATTCAAATTTGTGCTTTAATTTAAGATAAATCTGTCAAAATTAAAAAACTTGACTTAAGATCTTCAAGATTTTTTCTTAAGATTTTGAAAATATTTTGAAATATTCAAAATATCTGATACCTTGACCCCCTTCCTAAATCTTGAAAAGCTTTTTTTCAAATATTTCAAAACTGAACTTAAAAAAATTGAAAAATTTTCTTCAAATCTTTGATATTCTTTTTTGGCAATTTTACCAATCTTTTTTAGAAGTTTGAAATCTTTTGAAATTTTAAATTAAATTACTATTAAATCAAAAATTAATTAATCCAAATAAAAATTAATAAAAATTTTTCCCGAGAATCTTAAAAAGAAATATTCATCAGCTGAAATCTTTTAAACATTTTTAAAAAGCCTCAAAACCTTCCAAAACTTACATTATATTTCAAATTCGTTGAAATTTTTTCAAATATCAAATTTATTTTAAAATATATTATTAACTTCTACGTATCATGGAAAAGTGTTTGAATTTTTCATATAATTTTTTAGAAATATTAAAAAATAATTATAAATTTTTAAAAATATTATTTAATAATTTATTTTTCAAAATAAAAAAATCATTTTGAAATTAGCAAGAAATCGCAAGAACATTTTTTCCTGTCTTAAAACCTTTTAAAATTATCAAAAAGCTTCTTCTTGCAAAGTCTCTGAAAATTTTCCAAATATTAATTTTCCCGAACACTGTATAATATTCCGAATTGAAAAATTCCCAAATAACAAATTTTCCGAAAAATAATTTTCCCGACGAGTTTAAAATATTACCGAATTGAAAAATTTTCCGAAAAATGATATTCCAGAAATCAAAAATTCTAGAATAATAAAATTATTGAATGATGAATTTCCCGAATAATAAAATTCCCAAAAGAAAAGGAACGACTAAAACATCTCGACAAATAAAATTCCCAAAGAATGCAAATTTCAAATTCTAGGATTGAAAAATTCCCGAAGTATTAAATTTTTAAAATTTCCAAATTGGAAAATTCCCGAATAATAAAATTCCTGAATTATAAAATTTACAAAACATAAAATTTCCAAATTGAAAAATATCCGTCTTATAAAATTTTTAAAACACAAAATTTTAAAATTCCCGAATAGTAAAATTGCCAAAATTATACAATTTTTGAATAATTAAATTCCCCAATTGAACAATTCTGGAATAACTAAATTTTAGAAAAATGGAAGTCTAGGATTGAAAAGTTTCCCAATAATAAAATTTCCGAATTATGAAATTTTCGAAAATTAAAATTCCCGAATTATAAAAGTTTTGAAGTATAAAATACTCAAATTGGACGATTCTCGAATAATGAAATTTTTTATTAATAAAATTAAAGGACAAAATTTTCGAATTGTAACTTTTTCGAGATATAAAATTCCTGAATTGGATAACATAATTCAGAAATAAATTTCTTCATAAATAAAACTACTTATTTATAAATTTTAATTTAGTAAAGAGCGAAACAATTTTTCTTTGCTCTTTAACTAAATAGGTAAATTCGCAAATAAATAATTGGATTTTTTTACAAAATTGTTTAAACGCAAGTCAAAAAAACGAATTTTTTATAAGTTAAAAAAATTTCTTTAACAAATTAATTATTAACCAAATATTTCAATTTTTGGTTAAATTGTTGAAGTTTTAAGCTAAAAAGAAAAGTTTTGTAAAAAAACGAATTTTTTATTTAAAACCTCAAATTATGAAATTTCAATCAATTACTTAAATTTTTACATAAATGTAAAAAAATTTTAGCCCAAAAAGACGAATTAAAAAAAAGCTTGCAGTTTTTAAGAGGTAATATAAATTACCAAGAAAAAAGGTGACATTTTAATACATTTTTTAAACTTTTTGCAAGACAGTTGAGTTTAAAAAAATTACTTGAAAGTTGAATTGTAAACGAAATAGTTGAATTTTTTGTCCAATTGTTAAAGTGTGGAGTTAAAAACCGAGCTTACTACGACGAATGACAATTTTCCTACAAAACAGTTAAAGTGTCAATTTCAATTTTTAAATCTAAATTTTCAATCAAATAGTTAAATGTTTTAAGCAAAAAGAAAAATTTTCTACAAAAAAGTTGAATTTTCAACAAAAAAGGATGAATTTTCAACAAAGTTCTCATTTTTTAAACAAAATAGTTGAATTTTCAAAAAAAAAATTATATCTGCCTAATATATGGATTATAAACGTAATAGTTGAATTTTTGGTAAAATTGTTGAATTTTAAATTTATAATGACAAATTTCCTCCAAACAGTTGAATTGAATTTTAATTCTTCGAATATTCTGCAAAACAGTTGGATTTTCAATTTCAACATAAAAATGTTAATATTTAATCAAATAGTTAAATTTTTAACGAATATAATAACATTCTTATCTGAAAAATATTTATTTTTAATAAAACACTTGAATTTCTAATCAAGTAACATAAATTTTTAACAAAAATCTAAATTTTCAACAAAGTTCTCCTTTTTTTAACGAAATAGTTGAGTTTTCAACAAAAAACTTGTTTTTACCTAATATTTGAATTGTAAAGCTAATAGTTAAATTTTTTGTAAAATTGTTGAATTTTAAATTTATAATGACAATTTTTTTTCTCCAAAACAGTTAGATTAAATTTTAATTTGAACTTTCAAACAAATTTTTGATTTTTTTACTAACGTAATTACATTTTCATTCCTAAACAACGAGTTTTCTACAAAACAGTTAGAATTATGAATTTAAATCCAAAATATTAATGTTTAAACAAATAGTTAAATTTTCTACGATCATAATAACATTTTAATCTTAAGAATATAAATTTTTAATAAAACCCTTGAATTCTTAATCAAGAAATATAAATTTTTAACTAAATAGCTAAATTTTAAATATAAAGGACAATTTTTAATAAAATAGTTGGACTTTCAACAAAAAATTAATTTCTACCTAATAGTTGAATAATATGTTTGAATTTAGTAGTTGAATTTTTTGTAAAATTGTTAATTTTTAAATTTATAATGTCAAATTGTCTGTAAAAAAGTTTAATTGAATTTGAATTTTCAACCAAATACTTGATTTTTCTACAAACAAAATCAAATTTTCATTCCTGAACAACGAATTTTCTACAAAACATTCGGATTTTTAAATTCAACCAAAAAATGTTAATTTTCAATAAATTTTCTGCAAAAATAATAACATTTTTAGCTCAAAATATAAATTTTTAATAAAATAATTGAATTTTTAATCAAGTAATATACATTTTTAACAAAAAGCTAAATTTTTAATAAAAAGGAAAGTTTTAAACAAAATAGTTGGAATTTCAACCAAAAATTAATTTCATCCTAATAGTTGAATTTTCCACCAAATAGTTTAATATTTGTCAAATTATTGAATTTTTCAAGCTGTAAGGGCGAGTTTTATATAAAAACAGTTGATTTTTCTATTTCAACCCCAAAATATAAATCTTCAGCCAAAAACTTAAATTTTCAACCAAAAAGGGGGATTTTTTAACAAAATTGTCAAATTTGTAGCAAAATAGTTGAATTTATAACAAAAAATTAAATTCCACTTAATACTTGTATTGTAAATCTAATAGTTAAATTTAATGTAAAATTGTTGAATTTTCAAGCTTTAATGACAATTTTTCTACCAAACAAAATAAATACATTTTTAACGAAATACTTGTATTCTTCCCCAAAAAATATACATTTTCAACCAAAAATGGAATAGTTAAATTTTCAGTTAAAAAAATGAATTTTCAACTAACAAGAACTAATTTATAACCGAAAACGAAATAATTAAATTTATAAACAAAAACGGTAAATTTTTAAACAAAAATAGAATATTAAAATTTTAACATCAGAAAATAAATTTTTAAAAGAAAAAAAAGGAAAATGAACTTTTTACAAACTTAGTAGAATAGTTTAATTTTCAGTTAAAAAGATTATCGACAAAAAAAATAGAATTTCTAAAGATATACATAATATTTCAACCCAATTGTTGGATATTCAACTAAAAAAGACTAATTTTCAATAAAAAACAAAATATTTAAATTTGCAGTAAAAAAATGTGTTTAACCAAAGAATAGGAATTTTTGGAAAGTTTTCAACTAAAAAGATCTATTTTCAACCAAAAACAGAATGGTTTAATTTTCACATAAAAAAATTTTCATAAAAAAGACAAATTTTCAGACAAATAGTTGAATTTTCAACCAAACTAGTTACAACCAAAACCCAGAATCTTTAATCAGAAAAATAAATTTATAAGAAGTAAGTTCAACTTTTAACCAACTACTTGAATTTTTATTAAAAAAATATATTTTTAACTGAGAAAATTAATTTTCTACCAAAAAGACAAATAAAATTGTTAACAAAATAAATAAGTTATTAACGAAATACTTTAATTATTAACTAAAAAATGTCTTCAACCAAAAGTGAAATAGTTAAATTTTCAGTTAAAAAAAAATTGATTATCCAACAAAGAAATGAATTTTCAAGGAAATGTTTCAGTTTTCAAATAAAAAATAAAACATCTTTTAACCAGCAGACTAATTTTCAACAAAACACGAAATAGTTAAATTTGCAAGCGAAAAACATGAATTGAAAAAAGATATAATTTAATAAAATAATATAAATTAATATACAAAATGAATTTTTAACAAACTTGATGGAATAACTTATTTTAAAATTTAAAAGATTAATTATCATCAACATAAGGAAAACGAATTTAAAACCGAATACATAATATTTCAACACAATTGTTGAATTTTCAACTAAAACCGAATACTTTTCAATAAAAAATGAAATAGTTAAATGTGCAGTAAAAATTTGTTCAACCAAAAAAGGGGAAATTTTTAACAAAATAATTAAATTTTTAACTAAAAAAGATCAATTTTTAAACACATAAGATTTACATTCACATAAGATTACTAATTTTCAATAAAAAAAAAAGAATTTGTAACTGGAAAGATTAATTTTCCATAAAAAAACAACAAATTTACACCAAAATAGATAAGTTTTCAACGATATTGTTGAATTTTCGAATAAAAAGTCTAATTTCCAATGAAGAATGGAATAGTTAAATTTGAAAACCAACAAATTTTTTTCCAATCAAAAAATAAGGTATTTTTTTACAAAATTGTTGTATTTTCAACTTTAAATAGAATGGTTTAATTCGCACATAAAAATTAATTTTAGACAGAAAAAAAAATATTCAGCTAAATAAATGAATTTTCAATTAAACCAATTGCATCTACAATCAACAATCTACAATTAGAAAAATAAATTTTGTAACAAGTCATTTCAACTTTAAATCAAGCAGTTGACATTTTATTTAAAAAATGATTTCCAACTAAGAAGATTCATTTTCTGCAAAAAAGACAAATTGTCAACTAAATAAATAAATTTTCAAGGAAATATTTGATTTTTCAACTAAAAAACAGAGAAATTTTTGACAAAAAATAGAATCGTTAAATTTTCAGTTAAAAAGAATAATTATAATTAAGAAACTTAGAGCGAAAAAAGCAAACAAAAGAAGAAAAAGATACATTTTGTTGAAAATAGAGGAAAAATAAGAACTCTAAACAAAAATTTTAGCATTTAAAGAAGTTTTCAATCGAGTCTATATTTTTATTTTGTGATATGATTGCTTTATATTAATTTGATATTATTATTTACCACTTATTAACAAGACAATTAAAAAATTAGAGTAAGTCTTGAGTTAAGAAATTAAAATCTTAGGCAGATATGGCGTAATTGACATTTACAGAATTTCTGTGTGAAATGTATAATAGTTGAATTATAATAACCTTGACGAAAAGACGGCGGCTGATAATTATGATTCTAGAAATAATAAAACAAAGCTTCTAAATCTTCCGGATTATTTTTTTTTTAATTAAACAAATTAAGAGATTTTTTTAAATTTCTTAACTACATAATGATGAATCCTCATCAATCAAAAAACAAATTTTGAAAAAAGAGGAATAAAATTCAACCAAGCAGTTAAATTCTCAATTAAAAAAAATTAATTAATAATTGATATTTCAACCGAATAAATGTCTTAATTTTAAATCGAAAATAGTTCAATTTAACGAAAAAGATGAATTCTCAACGAAAAATAAAATAGTTGATATTAAAAATAAAAATGATTTAAATTTAAAAATCGTTTTATTCAACCAAAAAATAAGAATTTTCAACAATATTGTTGAATCCTGAAACAAAAGAGATTCATTTTTAAAGAAAGATTTTTTAGTCAAGAGGGAAAAGAAATTTTCACTAGATTTTTAATTTTCAAATCCAAAAGGTAAATTCTTAAGAAAACACTTAAATTTTCAATATAAAAATATAAATTTTCAACTGAAAAGTTAATTTTAAACCACATAGTTAATATGAATTTTTATCATAACAGGTGAATTTTATACAGAAAATTAATTTTCAAACAAATACTTAAATTTTCAGTCCAATTTATAAATTTTTAAGACAAAAGATGAATTTTCTATAAAATACTTGAATATTTAGCAGGAAAATATGAATTTATAACATAACAGGTGAATTTTCAAATAAAGAAAGAATTTTAAAAAAAGATGTTGAATTTTTTTATAAAATTGTTTGTTTTTGTACAAAAAAATTAATTTTTAACTAACTGATTGAACTTTCTGCAAAACTATTCAATTTCTGAGTCAAAAGACAAATTTTTAAAGATTTCCAAGTTTTGGAAATTTTGAAATTTAAAAAAGAGTTAAGTTTTAATAGAAAATTATAAATTTTCCAAATAACAGGTTAATTTTCAACAAAAAAGAAAGACCTTTTATAAAAATAGTTGAATTGAAAAAAAGTTGGGTTTGCTAGGAAAAGTAAATTCCTGACTGATTGTTTAATTTTCAAATCAAAAGTCAAGTTTGCTACAAAATAGTGGTATTATAAACCGGAAAATATGAATTTTCAACATAACAGGTGGATTTTTAAATGAAGGAAGACTGAATAAGCTGTTGACTTTTTAAAAACATTGTAGTATTTTCTGAAGAAAAATTAATGTTTAACCAAGTTAATTTTCTGCGAAATTGTTTAAATTTTAAACCAAAAGAAAATTTTTCGAAAAAACAGTTGAATGTTCAAAAGGAAAATATGATTTTTTGACATAACAGGTGAATTTTAAAATAAAGGAATTTTACAAAAAATTCGTTTAATTTTAATTTAAAAAAAATCGTTTAATTTTCAAGTCCGAGAGACAATTTTTCTACAAAATAGTTGAATTTTTACACAAAAAAAAATTTTAACCAATTAGTTGAATTTTCAACGAAGAAAATAAAATTTAAAAAATGAATTTTTCACAAAGGATTTCAACTCTTTACCAAACATTTAAAAAATACATAAATTTTGAATCCAATAGTTGTATTTTTAAGCAAAACTATTAATTTTTAATTTGAAATAAAATAGTTAAATTTGCAGTTAAAAAGTTATTTTTGAACATAAAAATAAAGATATTTAATTCTTAGCTAAAAAAACCAATTTTTAATAAAATAGGTCAATTTTAAACCAATAAAAAGAATTTTTAACCATTAGGTTTAATTTCCAAACAGTTAGTTGATTTTTCAAATAACGAGTTAAATTTTCAACTAAAGTAGAAGAATTTGAAACAAACAATTCAATAGTTATATTTTCATTTAAAAAAATCAATTTAATAATAATAATTTCTAACAAATTACATCAATTTTCACCTCAGTTGTTAAATTTTTCATTTATAACTGTCAATTATTAATTAAAAACGTAATAGTTTAATTCGCCATTAAAAAATTATTTTTCAACCAAAAAATAGCAAGGCTTCAACAAAATAGATTAATTTTCAATACAATTTTCAAATTTCCGACTAAAAATATTCAATTTTCAAAAAAATAAAAATAGAACAAATGAAAAGAATTTTTAACATATAAATTTAACTTTTAAGCAGTCAGTTGATTTTAAAACCGTATTTATATTTTCAGTAAAAAAAGTAATAAAAAAATAGAATTTTCAACAAAATAGTTCATTTTTTATCAAAAAGATTAAATTTGGACTAAAACAGTGATTCTTCAACCAAAATTGCATCTTGAATTAATCTAATTCATTTTTTACGACAAAAAAGTGAACTAACAACAAAATCAATAAATTTTCAAGCAAATTATAGAATTTCCATTTGAAAATTATTAATTTTTTTACCAAATATGAAATTATAAAACTTGCAGTTAAAAAGTTAATTTTTGACATGATTTGAAAACAAATTTTTCATAAAATATTTGAATTTTTAAACATGTAGCCAAATTTAAATTTCAGCCAAATAGTTGATTTCTAAATAATGAAGAAAAATTTACAACGAAAACATTAATATTTACACTTTTTTTTTTAAACTCAAGTAAAAAGAACCAATTTAGAACAAAACATTTACATTATCAATCAAAGGACATAACTTTTTTAAAAATATTCTTAGAATTTTCAAATCAAGAAGTAAAATTTTCAACCAAAAATTACCTTCTTCAATTCAAAAAATTAACTTTCGATGAAAAAAAAATCAAAAAACATAGTTAAATTTTGATCCAAAGAGATATGATTTCTATAAAAACAGTGAACCTTCAAAACCCTACAAAAATTTCAACGAGTTAAACTTTCAAATTATTAGTTGAATTTATCTGGTTAATTTTTTATAACAAAGAAAAACCGAATTTACAAAAATAAAGCAATTTCTAACCAAATTTTAGAATTTTTCATCAAAAACGGCATACATACTTTTTCAGTTAAAAAATTCATTTTCCACCAAAAACAAAATTAATTTAAAACAAAATATTAAAAATTTTTAACTTTTAACCAATCAGTTAAATTTTCAACCAAATAGTTGAATTTTAAAATAATGAAGAAAAATTTACAACGAAAAATTTAAGTTATGTTTTCAGTAAAAAAAATTAATTTTCAAACAAAAAATATCATTTTTCAACAAAATATTTACATTTTCAAACAAAGTATTGCATCTTAAACTGATCAAATGAATTTTGGACAAAATAGTTAAGCTTTTGGCTCATTAGTTGAAATTTCGAAGAATAAATTGAATTTTCAACAAATGAATAACAATTTGCAACAAAAATATTAATAGTTACATTTTCAGTTTTAAAGAAATTGCACCACAAAAATTTATAAAAGTAGTTACATTTTTAACCTATTTATACAATTATTAAATCAAGAAACTTTCTACTAAAAAAGAAATACGTGGTTACTTTTTCATTTAAAAAAATTAATTTTTTGCAAAAAAATACAAATTTGCAACGACATAGTTAAATTTTCAACCAAAGAGATGTAATTTCTACAAAACAGTGAAATTTAAATACAAACCAAAATTTTAAACGATTAAAATTTTCAATTAAGTAGTTGAATTTGTCTGGTTAATTAACAAGAAAAAAAAATTTTTAAATATACAAATTTTCGCCCAAATTACAACATTTTCAATAAAAATCAGAATACATACTTTTTGAGTTAAAAAATTATTTTTCCACCAAAAACAAAATAAATTTTCTTTTAATAAGATTAATTCTCCACGAAAAAGATAAATTTTCAACAAAATTAATAAATTTTCTAAACTTTGCAATTAAAAAAAATTAACAATAAACAAAAAAATTGGATTTTCCCATTAGATTCTATTAATTCGGTTCGCAATAAAGCGAAAAAAACAAGAAAAAGAGAAACTTTCTCGAAAATAGAGAAAAAATTGAAAGTTAAAAAAGAACTTTCCAGAATTTCAAAACGTTTTTTTTTATGTATGATATGATTGCTTCATATTAAATTGATGTCAATATTTATCACTTAATAACAAGGCAATTAAAAAATTATAGTAAACCTTGAGACAAAGAATAAAAATCTCAGACAGTAATGGCGTGATTGTTTGATATTTACAGAATTTCTGTGTCAAATTTACAATACCTGCGTTATAGCCTTGACAAAAAACCTTGTCTGATAATTATCAAACAATAACCAAATTAAGCTTGAAAACCGTCTGATTTTTTTATCTACCTTTTAAGCGAGATTTAAAAAAAATTATTTTAAGTTTTTCATTTGGAAAACGAATTTTTATTATTTTTATCTTTGATACGTTTTTTTTTAAATTTTGTAAACAACCCTGCATGAAAAAGTGCTAATTAGAGGAATTGTCAATTCAGTTTTACAGTTTTCTTTGAAATAAGCCATATTTTTTTACATTTTTTTTGTTAGAAAATTTAAAAAGGGATTTAGAAAAGGATTAAATGTGGGTTATTTATTTTATATCTGAACTAGAATAGGCCCTTTTTTATTTTTACTTTTTCATTAAGTTCGAGAAAAGAATTTTTTATCTTCCGTTTTTTTTAATTGGTAGAGAGAACAGGGAAATTTCTAAGTTTTTATCAAGTAGGAAGTGATGAAGCTTTTTTTAGATTGGAAAATGTAATTTTTTTCAGCATTTTTATTGAGTTCTAAAGGGAACCTTTTTTTCAATCTTTTTGTTCTAATTGAAAGGTAATTTTTTGTTTTTAAGATTTTTATAAAGGTGGAAAGGAGGAAATTTTGATTTTTTTCTGAATTAAAGGAGGAAAATTTTAAACATTTTTATATATTTATAAGGGACGATTTTTTAAAAATTAAAGTTCTGAATTGGAAGGAGTGAATTTTTTTAAACATTTCTATTGAGTTTAAGGTAAATACTTTTTATTGAAAATTTTTTTTCTAAATTGGAAGAAGGAAGTTGTTTATTTTCAATATTTTTTTTCATTTGGGAGGGATGCAATTTGTATTATTTTTTAAATTAAGTTGGAACAACGGAAATTTGGGTTATTTTTTCTTTATAATATTTCCATTAAGTTGAAAGGGGAAATTTTGTATCTTGCACTTTTTTCTGAATTATAATTTTTTTTCAAAATTTTTAATGAGTTGGAAGGGAGGAAATCTTGGTACTTAATTTTTTTCCGAATTGGAAGGGGACTTTTTTTCGTTTTAATATTCTTCTTGAGTTTAAGGAAAGATTCTTAATTAAAATTTTTTTTTCATGAATTGAAAAAGAGAAATTTTTTATGACCAAAACTTTTATTGAGTTGGAAGAATGAAAACTATTGTTTTGATTTTTTTTCTAAATCTGATGAGGGGTATTTTTTTAAAAAGATTTTTATCTACTTACAAGGGAGGAAATTTTTGTTTACTGAATTGGAAGGAGCAATTTTTTTTCTTTTTATCATTTTTCTTTAGTTTAAGGAAAGAATTTTTTTATTTTAATTTTTTTTTACATTGGAGGAGAAAAAGGGAAATTTTAAAGTTTTTATTGAGATGGAAGAGACAAGGCTTTTGTTTTTAATTGAAAAATGTAATTTTTTATTTTCAGAATTTTTAGAGTTGAAACCTTTTAAAAATTTCTTTTATTGGATTGTGATTTTTTCATTTTAAAGATTTATTTTGAGTTGGAAGGGAGAAAATTTCAATTTTTTCTTAATTGGAAAAGGAAAATTTTAGTTGGAAGAAACGAAATTTTTTTCTGAATTAAAGTACATTCTTTTTTTTAAATCATTTTTATTAAAGTGAAATGGAAAGTTTTATATTTAATCTTTTTTTCTGAATTGGAAGAAGCAATTTTTTCTGATTTTAATATTTTTAAAACTTGGCAGAAAGGAATTTTTTTAAAATTAGAACAGAACATTTTTTCTTTTTAAAATTTTTATTAAATTTAAGGAAAGAATTTTAATTTTTTATCTAAATCGTAAAAAGGAATTTCTTATTTTCAACACTTCTATTTAGTTGAAAGTGCAAAAATGGTTCTTTTTAATCTTTTCTGCAAATTACAAAGGCACATTTTTTAATAAAAAAATTGCTTTTCAAGTTTTAAGGGAGAAAAGCTAAATTTTTTGTTCTGATTTGGAAGGGGCAATTTTTTCCTTTCAACATTTTTATTGAGTTTGATGAAAGAATTTTTAATTAAAATTTTTTTCTTTGACATTGGAAGAGGAAAAAGGGAACTGTTGAAGTTTTTATTGAGTTGGAAGGCTGGGGGTTAGGACATTTTTTTTCAAATTGCAACAGAAAATGTTTTTAAAAATTTTTATTGATTTTAAGGAAAGATTTATTAATTTTAATTTTTTTTTTGAATCATAAAAAGTAATTTTTTATTTCCAACGCTTATATTGAGTTGGAGGAGCGAAAATTTTTGTTATCAATTTTTTTTGAAATTCAAGAGGCACATTTTTAATTTTTTAAAATTTTTTATTAAGTTGCAAGGGATGACATTTCAATTTTTGTGTCTGAATTTAAAGAGGCGAATTTTTTAAAACATTTTTATTGGGTTTAAGGAAAGAGTGTCTTATTTGAATTTTTGTTCTAAATTTCAAGAAGGAAATTATTAATTTTTATCATTTTTCTTCAGTTTGGAGGGATTCAATTTCTATTATTTTTTAATTGAGTTGAAATAACAGAAATTATGTTTTTTTTTTCTTTTTGCCGTTTTTATTGATTTGAAGGATAAAATTTTTATGGTTCATTTTTTCTGAATTGAAAGATGCCAATTTTTTGTTCTTAGCATTTTTAACGGCTCGGAACGGAGGAAATCTTGGAATTTAATTTTTTTCCGAATTAGAAAAGAATTTTTTCGTTTTAACATTTTCATTCAGTTCAGGGGAAGATTTTTTATTTTTATTTTTCTATGAATTTACAGGAGGAAATTTTTTTATTTCTTAAAATTGTTATCGAGTTTTAAGGAAGGAAATTTTTGTTTTCACAATTGGAAGGGGAATTCTTTTAAAACATTTGATTGATTTTAAGAAAAGAATATATTTTTATTTTTTACTAAATTCAGAAGGATACATTTTTTATTTGCAATATTTTCCTTAAGTAGAGAAGCGATGCAATTTTGATTATTTTTTAAATTAAATTGGAAGAACTTGAAGTTTGGTTATTTTTTCATAAATGAGGTAGTGTTTTTTACAATTTTTATTGTTTAAAACATTGTTTATATTTTATAACATTTTAATCAAGTTCGAACGAAGGAAGTTTTAATTTTTTTCTGAATTGGACAGGAAAATTTGTTTAAAAACATTTTAGTGGAGTTTGAGGGAGGAATTTTATTCTTCAGATTTCTTCTGAATTAGAGAAAGGACTTTTTTATTTTTAATATTATCCTTTATTTGGGAGGGTAGACATTTTTATTATATTTTTTTTATTTAATTGAATGAATAGAAATTTTGGTTCTTTTTGTTTTAAATTAAAGTAGGTTATTCTCTTTTTTAGAATTTTTATTGAGCTGAAGGGGGGACATTTCAGGATTTATATTTTTTATGGAATTAAAGAGGCAAATTTTTTATTATATTTTTAACAAGTTGGAAGGGAGGAAATTTTAGTATTTAATTTTTTACCAAATCGGAAAAGGAAATTTTTTCTTTTCAACATTCTTATTGAGTTTATGAGATTTTAAAAATTAAATTTGTTTTTCCGAATTGAAAAGGGGAAATTTTTTATTTTCCTACACTTTTTTTGAGTTGGAAGGGCGGAAATGATTTTTTTACAATTTTTTTCTGAATTTGAAGAGGGACATTTTTTTATTTTTGAAGATTTGTATCGAGTTGGAAGGGAAATTTGTCATTTGCCATAAAAAAACTAATAAAAAAGAATTTTCGCTGCAGTTTTCATGGTTCATTAGGAACTATTAAAAACATTTGCAATTGACTTGACAAACCGTTTTTACGCTTTTAAAATAATTCAGTAAAGATTATATTATTTTATTTCTTGTTCTAGAAAGATAAATTAATTTATCGGGTCTAGAAAAATTGTTTGGAGACTCAGCATAAATAAAGTCGTGAATTGAGTCATAAATTATTTTTATGAAATATGTATATTAGGGAGCGGAATTTTACGAATTTACTATTTATTGTTCACGAATACCAAAAGTGATCAATTTTTTGAGTAAAAATGAAGTTCGGTGTTGCCACTCTCTTTGTTCTCTTTGCCGTTTTATTTAATTTTATTGGTAAGACTTTTTTAATTAATTTCAAATTATACGAATGTTTAATCTATCTTATTAAAATTGAAAACTATTTTTTCAAACTATTTTTGAAAATTAATTTCGCTTCGCATTCACGAAAAATTCTGTTTTATTTGAATATTTAGTTATAATGTTTAAAATTTCTTTACAGAATTTAAAATTTAGTTAAAAAATTCATGTATTTTGTTGAAATTAATCTTTTTATCAGTAAAAATTTCAACAATTGGGTTGTAAATTCAGTTTCTTGATTGGAGATTCATTATTTTAGTTTAAAATTAATTGCCTTGCTTAAAAATTTAACTATTTGATTGAAATTCCTTTTTATTGAGAAAAATTAATTTTTTAAACTGAAAATTTAAATATTCTATTTTTTGTTTCAGATTTATCTTCTTTATTTGAAAATTTATCTATTTGGTTGCAAATTTAAAATTTTTAGCAAAATTGGTCTATTTTTTGTCAAAATTCAACTTTTGGGCAAACAATTCATCTTTTTGCTTAAAGATTGATTAGTTTAGTTAAAAATTAATTTCTCTACTCAGACATTCACTATTTTTTCTTAAATCTTTTTTAAATCAATTTTTTAAAATAAATATTTTAATCTTTTATGTATGATTAAAAATTTACCTTTTTTATTTCAAAATTTAGTTATTAATTTAAAAGTTTCTTTAAAAATGAAAACTTTAGTTTTGAACTTCATGTAATTTGTTAAAAAGTAATCTATTTTTATAGAAAATTAATCTTTTTGATTAAAAAAATGATTTGGTTGTTGAAAAATAACCTAATTATTGAAAATTAATTTTTTAACTGAAAATTTAACTATTTTATTGATAATTTTTTTCTTTTCTTCTTGAAAATTAATTTTTTTAACGAAAAATAAAAATATTACAAATTGGGTTTCGAATTTATCTTCTTTAGCTCAAAATGTAATTATTGTGTTTAACATCCCTTTAAATTTTAAAAATTTGATTGAAAATTCATGTATTTTGTTATGAATTGGAAATGTATTTGAAAGTCAATGTTTTTTGTTTAAAATTAATCTTATTTAGTGGGGAATTGATATTTTTGGTTGAAATTTATTTCCTTTTAGAAAATTAACTTTTTTTTTGTAATTAAATTTTCTAACTAGAAATTTAACTCTCCCATTTATTGTCAAAAATCTATCTTTTTATAGACACTTGGCGTTTTTGGTTGAAAATTAATTTTTGTGTTTAAAATTGAATAAAGTTGTTTAAATTCATCTATGTTGTTGAAAATTTGTTGTTGTTTTTTTTCAGAAAATTCATCTGTTCAATTAAAAATTAAGTTTCTTGCTCAACAATTCAAAGATTTCAAACCCAGATATTATTTTTCTCCTAAAAACGAAGACATTTCAACTAAAAACATCAATCTTAAAAAATGGAAAAGTTACAAAAATTTTAAACCAAAAAAACAAAATAGTTTAATTTTTAACCAAGCAGATGAATTCTTAAGTAAAAAAATAAATCTTTAAGAAAAAAATGACTTATTAACAAAGTAAAAATTCATTTTGTTATTTGAAAATTTAAATATTCTATGTTTGGTTTAACATTCATATTCTTTATTAGAAAATGTCTGGATTTTGTTGAAACTTTTTAGTTAAATAATTTTGTTAAAAATTTGCGTTTATTGTTTGAATTTAACTTCTTGAGAATTTGCTTTTTTAATCTACTTTTCAAAGTAAACATTTAGCGTTACAAAAAGAAAAATTATTTCTTCTTATGACTTTTCATGATAAAAAATTACTAGAATTACAGCGCTAACAAAATTAAAAAAAAAACGGAATTGAAAAAATGAAGCCAAATAACGCACGATATGAAAAAATGTTGATTTTTGAATGCTCCAAAAGATTATAATAACAACTTTTAGAATTTTCTCGAAAAGTCAAAAATTCAAATTAATGACAAATGATGATTCGATAAAAATTAAGTAATAAAAAAAGATTTACGAATTTGTCATTGGTCACTTTTTAATCACACGCGCAAATTTTATTTTATTTGTAAATAAAAACAATGAAAATAAAAAAGTAAAATTTTTGGAAAAACAACGGAAGGCACGAAAAAAAAGTACAAAAGTTGTCCACTAAAAAAGGATATAGAAATTCTTTATTTATAATTTTTAGAAAGGACGATTAAATTTTCTATTAATTTTAAAAAATCAGATTAAAAATAAAAAATAGAATTCTTAGAACAACAAAACAAGTTGCAATAAAATATTTAATAAAAACTTTTCTTAATAGGATGCGCACTTTTTTTAATTATACAAAAAATACAATGAAAATACTTTTGTTTCAATACCAAATCATATTATGAAATTTAATAATTTAAATTAAATATTAAATATTTAATAAATACAACAATTTGTCAGATACATCTTTCTTTTTACAGAATTGGGCTCTTCGGATGATTCGAAAGATTGGAATATTTTCAATGGATTTGGTGGATTATCTGATAATTTGAACAAAAAGATCCAAGATAGTAAAGACAAAGCAGTACAATATGTAAAAAAAAGTATTCATGATGCCAGTAGTCCATTTCTCGACAGGCTAAATGATTGGAATAAAAAAGTGAAAGATTTCTCCAACTAAGAATAGTGAAAAACTGGGTACTAAATTAATTTACAGATATTATGTAATATTTTTAAAAATAAAGTTTTTCTGATTCTAAAAAAGATGTTTTTTCCTTTCATATAGGGGCCATCCATAAACTAATTTACCAATTTAAGTGGCCAAATTTGAACTTAAAATCATTTCTAATATCTTTGTGCACTTTACAATTATTAATTGTTGCAAATAATTGTGAAGAAAATCAAATCAGTTTATAATTTCCTCGATAAATGAAACTGATAATTATGAAATAATAATAAATTTAAGCTTGGAAACTGTCTGATTTTTTACATCTACCTATTACCCGAGAATTTTTCAAAATTTATTCAAAGTTTTTATTTTTTGAATGATTTTTTCAGCCTTTTTGAAGAACCCCGAATAAAAAACTACTAAATAAAAAAATCTCTATACATTTCATACAGGGTTCTTTGGAATTATTAATATTAGTTTACAATGTTTTTTTTAGTTTAAACAGGGATTTAGAGAAGGATGAATTTTTTTAGTTATTTCACATCTAAGCTGCAAGAGGTCAATTTTTGTTCTTAAAACTTTTATTGAATTTTAGGAAAGAATATTTTAATTTCAAATTTGCTTTTAAATTTGAAGAGGGCGAAGGAAAATGTTTAAGTTTTTATCAACACATTTTTTAGATACATTGAATTCATTATTTTTATACTTTGAAAAATTCCATTTTTTATTTCAAGAATTTTCATTGATTTGACAGAACCTTTTTTTAATTTTTTATTAATTATAAGGATATTGTTTCTTCTATACCATTTTTATCAAATTGTAAGGACGGGAATTTCGAATTTTTTCTGAATTTGAAGAGGGCAAATTTTTTTGTTTGTAAAATTTGTATCGAGTTTGAACGGAGGAAATTGAGGTATTTCATTTTTTTCCGAATTAGGAGAGGAAATTTTTTTATTTTAAAAATTTTAATTAGACTTACGGAAGGTTCTTTTATTCTAATTTTTTCTGAATTGGAAAAGGCAATTTTTTTATTTTCAACATTTTTAACGATTTAAAAGGGAGTAAATTTTGGTTTTTATTTGTTCTGAATTAAATTTTGAACCAAATTTTTTAACCAACTTTTTGTTATTTTTTCTGAATTCAGATAGGATATTTTTAAAGCAGTTTTGTTGAGTTGAATGAGAAAATTTTTATGTTTAATCTTGTTTCTGAAATGGAAGAGGCAAATTTGGTTGTTTTTAAAATTTTTAACGAGTTGACAGGACGAAAATTTTGACATTCAATTTTTTTCTGAATTGGTAGAGGAAACTGTATTATTTTTCACATTTTGTGAGTTTGTAGAAGGACATTTATTTACCTTTTAAGATTTTTATCTTGTTAGAAGGGAGAACAGTTTTATTTTCTATCATTTTTTTTAATTAGAAAAAGCAAATTTAAAATTTTTTTAATAATTTGAAACTGAGGAAATTTTGGTATTTAATTTTTTTTCGAATTGGAAGAGGAAATTTTTTCCTTATCATTTTTATTATGTTTGAAGAAAGAATTAATTTTCAAATTTTTTCTGAATTGGAAAAGGAACATTTTTTGTTTTTAACATTTTTAACGAGTTCGAATCAAGGGAATCTTGGTATTCAATTTGTTTACGAACTGGAAGAGGAAATGTTTTTATTTTTAATATTTTTATTTAGTTTGAGATTTGAGATTTGAGAATTTTTTTGATTTTAAAATTTTTAGCGAGTTCGAAGGACGAACATTTTCGAAAAGGCTAATTTATTATTACTAATGTTTTTATTCAGTTGGGAGGAATGCAATTTTGATAATTTGTTTATGCAATTGGAAGAACGCAAATTTTGTTTATATTTTTCTGAATTAAGGTAGGTTATTTTTTTAGAATTTGTGCTGGGTTGAAGAGGGGATTTTTTGTGAACAACCTTGCGTTCGAATTGGAAGAGGCAAATTTTTATTTTTTATTTTTAGCGAGTTAGAAGGACGAAAATTTTGGCTTTCAATTTTGTCTAAATTGAAAGAGGGCATTTTTTTCTTCTTTACATTTTTATTAAATTTAAGGAAAGATTTTTTTCTGAATTGGAAGAGGAAATTTTTTATTTTCAACGCTTCTATGGAGTTGGAGGGCGGACATTTTGGTTTTCAATTTTTTCCTGAGATTTTAAATGCACATTTTTTATAAACTTTAAAATTTCTATCGAGTTAGAAGGGAGGAAATTTTGATTTTCATTCTGAGTGAGAAAATTATTATGTTCCATATTTGTTTTGAATTGAAAAAAGCCAATTGTTTTGTTTTTAAATGTTTTAACGAGTTGAAACGGAGGAAATTTTGGTATTGATTTTTGTTCGAATCGGAAAAGGAATATTTTATTCTTCTTTACATTTTTATTGAATTTCAGGGAAGATTTTAATTTTTGTTCTGAATTGGAAGAGGAAATTTTTTCCTTTTTAAAGTTTCTATTGACGTTAAGGGAAGATTTTTTTATTACATTTTTTTTATTGGAAGAGGAATTTTTTTCAACACTTCTATAGAGTTGGAAGGGCGAAAATTTTTGTCTTCAATTTTTTTTCTGAGTTTAAAGAGGGATTTTTTAATTTTTTAAAATAAGTATCGACTTGGAAGGAAGAAAAATTTCTATCGGATTTGGTAGAGACCAATTATTTATTATTAATTTTTTTTCAGTTGAATAGAATTAAACTTTAATTAGTTGTTTATTAAATTGATGGAAAGCAAATTTTGGTTGGGAGAGGGAAATTTGTTTGTTTTTAAATTTTTTAGTTAGTTGGAAAAAAGAAAATTTTAGTATTCAATTTTTTCAGAATTTTACATGCATTTTTCATAAGTTATGTGAAATTATCAAAAATTGTTTATAAATTTCTTGAAAAACTGCTTTTAAGCTTTTAAAATCATTAAGTAATGCTTATAATGTTTAAATTATTGTTCTAAAAAGATAAATTAAGCTATCGGGT
Organism: Belonocnema kinseyi; assembly: GCF_010883055.1. Classification (NCBI taxonomy): domain Eukaryota; kingdom Metazoa; phylum Arthropoda; class Insecta; order Hymenoptera; family Cynipidae; genus Belonocnema; species Belonocnema kinseyi. The sequence continues at coordinate 88,505,833 of NC_046661.1, read as the reverse complement.
GTTGAAAAATTAGTTGCAGACTCAGCATAAATTAGTCATAAATCAAGTCATAAAATAAGCTTATGAAATATATATCTTAGAGCTTGGAATTTTACAAATTTAACATTTCTTGTTCACCCGTGATCAATATTTTAAAGTAAATAGAAGTTCAGTCTTTGTTCTCCTTGCCGTTTTATTCAATTTCATTGGTAAACTTTTTTAACAAATTTTAAATTATACGAATTTTTAATCGAACTTATTAAAATTAAAAACTATTTTTTAACTGTTTATGAAAATAAATTTTACTTCGCAATCATACAAAAATTCTCCTTTTTTTGAATATTCAGTCATTTGGTTGAAAATTCCTTGAAAAATTTAAAACTTAGGTAAAAAATTCATGTTTTTTTTAAATTAATCTTTTTTTGAAAGAAAGTTATCAATCTTTTTGTATGCAAATTCATTTCTTCAATTAAAATTTTTTTTTCATTGGAAATTGATTTTTAACTGAAAATTTAACTATTCCGTCTTTTTTGATGAATATTTAATTTTTTTATTAAAAATTTAACTATTTAGTTGAAAATTTAACATTTATAATCTTAATTTGAAAATTTTTGTATTTTGTTGAAGCTTTGTTTTTTTGGGTAGAATATTAATCTTCTGGGTGAACAATTCGACTTTTCTTGTTAAAATTCATTTCTTTGGTTAACAATGAGCTTCTTTATTGAAAATTGATTCTTTAACTGAAAATTGAACTATTTCATTTTTTTTGGAAATCGTATCTGTTGTGCAGAAATCTGAACTTCAAATTTTCATTGTTGAAAATTCATCCGTTTGTATGAAAATTTAACTATTTTGTTAAAATATTTTTTTTTATAAAATACAACTATTGAGTTAAGAATTAATTTTTAAAGATTTATTATTTTAGTAAAAAATTAATTTCTTTGCTCTAAAATGAAACTATTCTGTTGGAAACTTATTTTTTTGTTAAAAACTAATTTTTTAAACTGAAAGTGTAACTTTCATGTTTGGTTTAACAAGTTTATCTTCTTTCTTTGAAAATTTAGTTGTTAGTTTAAGGATTCCTTTAAAAATTAAAAATTTAGTTAAAAATTATGCATTTTGTTAAAAATTAATCTTTTTGGTAAAAAATTTACTACAAAATGAATTCACTATATATAAATTTAAATTAACTAAATAATTGTTTTTTAACTGATGATTTAACTATTCCCATTATTTTTCGACAATATTTTTTATAGAAATTTGAACTTTTTGGTTGAAAATTCATTTTTTTGTTAAAAATTTTACTTTATTATTAAAATTGATCTATGTTTTTTCAACCTTGCTCTTTTTGGTAGGAAAATTGGATTGACTATTGGGTTGAAAGTTCTTTTTTTCTGGAGACTCATTATTTTAGTTGCAAATTAATTTCTTTGCTTAAAAGTTGAACTATTTTGTTAAAAATTGTCTTTTTTTGTAGAAAATACAACTATAGGGTTAAAAATTCATTTTTTTGTTGAATACTAATTATTTTAGTACAAAATTAATTCATTTGTTTTAAAATGTAAATATTGTGTTAAAAACCAATTTTTCGTTAAAAATTAATTTTAAGGTGAAAATTTAGCTTCCACGTTTGGTTTAACATTTTTATCTTCTTTATTTAAAAATTCGGTTCTTATTTTGAGAATTCCTTTAAAAATTTAAAATTTCACTTAGAAATGTATTTTTCTGGTTAAAATGAATCTTTTTGTAGAAAATTAACCTTTAAAGTTAAAAATTCATTTCTTTAGTTGAAAATGAACTTTTTTTTTTGAAAATCAATTTTTTAACTAATGATTCAACTATTGCATTTTTTTCGACAATATTTTTTGACAGAAATTTGAACTTCTGGATTGATAATTCATTTTTTGTTAAAATTTAATTGTGTTGTTAAAAATTGATCTATTTTGTTGAAAACTAGTCTTTCTTGTTTGAAAATTTATCTTTTGGATTGAAAATTCAACTATTGGGTTAAAACTTCTTTTTTTGTGGAGACTGATTATTTTAGGTGAAAGTTAGTTTCTTTGAATAAAATCTAACCACTTTGATGAATTTTTATGTTTAAAAATTAATTTTTTTAGCTAAAAATTTAACTATTGCATGTTTGAGGTTTTTTGTTTTTCATTTAAAAATACAGTTATTAGATTGAAAATTTTCTTGAAAATTCTTGTTTTTAAAAAAATTAATCTTCTTGGTTGAAAACTCATTTCTTCGATTGTAAATAAGTATTTTTTTTATTGAAAATTAATTTTTCAACTGAAAATTCAACTACACCATTTTTTGTCGAAAATTTATCTTTTATTTTGTTGAAGAATCATTAATTCAGTTGAAAATTAATTTCTTGGCTTGAAAAATTTTTTTTACTAAAATGTAGCAATTCAATTTTTTTTAGAAATTTTTTTTTTCAATTGAAAATTCGCTTTTCGTCTGTTTGGGGTTAAAAATATGATTATTTTGATAGAAAATGCATATTTTAGGACATTAAAATTCAACCTTTTTGTAAAAAATTATTTTTTTCTATTGAAACTTAGTGAATTTTGGTTAAGGATTCAAATAATTATTCTCACTTTTTGGTTTAATTCAACTTTTTAAAATGAAAATTGAAACATATCTGGTAAAAATATCAACTATTACAGTTTTTGATAAAATTTTACTTTTTTGTCCGAAATTCATCACTTTGATTGGAAGTTTAATTATTTTGTTGGAAATACCTTTTTCATTGGTTGAAAAAGAATTTTTTTATCTGGAAATGAAAGTCTTTTATTTTATATTCAATATTAACATTTTTGAATGAGTTTTCGTTTTAAAAAAATAATTATTTAAATTTAAACAATGCAATGAAAATGTTAATAAATGGTAATTTTTCTCCTGTTACACAAATAAAACTTTCGATTCATATTTGGCAATGAAGTTACTTTTTTCATGTGAAATAAAATTTTTAATTCTGAAAAATATGCCTGGTTTTGGTTAACCAATAAGATTTCACATTAAAATTTTTTCAATTTTTGTCAGTTTTATTATGTATCCTAATGTGAGACTCTTTATTCCTGCCCTTCAACTAAAATTTAATTCTCAATTATGTATGTGAATTTGGCAACATTCTTTCATTTGAATTTTTCAAATTACCCAATCGGCATTGAGAAGAATTGACAATAATCATTTTGAAATTTTCATCACTTGCCTATTTTTTAGAGAAGAACAGTTAGCAAAAGCGCGCTACGAGCGCGCATACTTTTTTTTGTTTTTTGTTTGTTAAAAGAGTAGAAACAGAGAAATGCTCATACACTAACCACATTCGAACCTTGGGGACCACCAGCCCAATATATACACACCA
>NC_046661.1:88500217-88502384 GCF_010883055.1 Belonocnema kinseyi | reverse complement strand
GAAGTTGAGCTGGACGTGGAAAGAGGGGAGGAATTAATAGGAGAAGAAACAGCGAGTACGTCCAGAGAGGAAAATGTTTTACCACAACCGTCAACAAGTTCTCACCGCCGTCGCATGGATGCAGATCTACTCATCTCGGATGACGAAAAGTTAACGGATGGAAGAGATAATTTACACAAAGAATATAAAAAATAGATTACTAATAGAACACCCAGTAGAGAACATGTAAAACCTAACGCAGGTGGAAAGCTCTGGAGAACCATATCCAAGGAACGGAAAGGAAGTCAAGCAACATCTCTGTATAAGTTACCTCAATTTAATGAGACCGAGTGGCTGAAAGTATTAGGTAAGATAAATAAAGATGCCATGGCCTGCAAGCTATCTATATCACGATACCACTTTATAGACCAAATGATCACCCCTTTAGAAAAAGTGAAAATAAGGGATTACCTCAGCTTCTTGAGCCACAAATATGAAGATCAGCAGTTTCACACGTGTTACATACCACGTGCAGAACTTACTCAAGAGGAAAAGGGAGAAATCATAAGTGAATCGCACGGATCAATTACTGCTCAACACTTTGGGGAAAACAAGACTATCGAACGAGCCAGAACCCTTGGAGAATGGAAAAATATGGAACAGGAAATTATTCATTTCATTAAACGATGTCCAGTATGTCAATTACAAAAGACAGTAAGAATTAAAAGACAGTGTGAAGCAATCATCCCAGAGACGCCTGTCAACCCTAACGACAAAATAGCCATGGATATCTTCGGTCCATTGCCTTTGACACTATTAGGGCATGAATACATCCTCAGCATACAAGATATGCTCACAAAATACTTGATCTTAATACCTCTGAAGAACACGGAATCGGAATGTATTATAGAAGGGTTATTTGATTATTACATGTACGTATTCGGCGCATCTAAGAATATCCTAACAGACCAAGGACAAAATTTCATATCCGAACTAGTACAGAACTTTGAAAACCTGTTTGGAATTAAACATATAAAAACTACAGTTTATCACCCACAAAGCAATGGAGCTCTTGAGAGAGCCCACTCGACGATTAAAAATTTATTAAAAACAAGCATCGAGGACCATAACACAGAATGGGATCAAAACCTGAAAATAATTTGCATGGCATACAACACTATGAAGCATGACGGTACAGGATACTCACCCTTTCAACTGACCTTTGGAAGAGAGGCCAATTTGCCCTCAATGCTGAGCAGAATACCTAATGTCAAGTATGAAGAACTACTTGACCTGTGGAAGCGTAGACATGAACACTACCTCAAGAAGGCTAAGGAGAAAATAGAAACATAAAAGCTCAAGTACAAAAAACTGCAAGACTCGACAATTGCCATACCGCAGGGAATCTATGAACCCGGAGATCTTGTCAAACTTATTAACAAACATCAAGATAACAAACTAGGATACACGCCAATCAACTTATGCCTTATTATCAATAATTTTCCAGATGAATTTGGCACTGTTCATTTTGTTACTACTGAGTGTAGTCGAAGCAGAAATCAGTCCAAGTAACCTGGACGGAGTAACTATCTATTCAGAAGAGCTGGGAAAAGCTAATCTATATCACGAAACCTGGAACCTCATACTTGGAGTAAGTACGGATAATATAGAAGAACGATTCGTCTCATTGCGAAAAATTTATGCGATTGTGTCGAACCTCCTCTGCAATGTATGCCCTGAAGAATTTGAGCTCAAACTCATCAATTCACGTATAGAGCGTTTAGAGAATCAGAAAAATCTGCTAGATCAGCTATTAGGTAGAACTCGTGTGAAGAGAGGACTTTTCAATTTTGTAGGAGACATTTCGAAAACACTGTTTGGAACTCTCAGTTCACAGGATATGACCTACATTAATGAGGAACTTGATGAATTGTTTAACAATAATAAAATATTATCACAAAGCATATCCAATCAAACTAGAATCATTAAAATCTTATTAAACTCAGCATCTAATGATTTTAAGACTCTCGAATTGCATAGCCAGGACGCAATTAACCGCATAAACCAGCTGGCAAACGGAACAAATCGAAACACTCAAAGTATCGCGATTTCAAATCAAATGACGGTCTGCATGATGATAGTCGATGAGTTGAGTGAAGATATTAACTTATTAATAGACGCAATAAAT
>NC_046661.1:88493825-88500117 GCF_010883055.1 Belonocnema kinseyi | reverse complement strand
CTCGGCGCCACCATTTTTGCCAGCTTGCACTTCTTTATGCAGTTGATTCTCCCTCTAGTGGTACGCGTCATTCTCAGCAGCACGAAGCTGTCGAGCATCGGGCTCATCGGCCCCTCGGTGGCTCTCGTGTGAATTCAGAATTCGAAATGAACTTGTGCAGACGATAGAAGTTCTATCGTCTGCTCACGTCTGCTCAAGTTCACTGTAGCTGCAAGAATTATATTTTTTTTGCGTAATGAACTTGGATTCACAAAGGATTATCACCGATAACACACACTACGAATGGAACCAAATCAAATCGATCGTCGATCAAAGGCAATTATATGTTAAAGCCTGTTGGAATCGTTCTGATAGAACGAGCAATCAAATGTTAAAGTATGTTGGAATCTTCCTATGATAGATCGATTGCAACAGACTTAAACATTTTATTGCATTTGATCGATGATAGATTTTATTTTGTTCAATTTTTGGGTTGTTTTATTGGTTATTATTATTCATGTATTTATTTCAGAAAGAGAAGTCAGCATAACCTACAAATTAAGTTGAGAAGAGAGGGGGGGTCGTTGCTGTAGACAATAGTTCTTGCTACGTCCCCTAGGTGGCGCTGATCTCACATTTTGCCACAATCTATAAGTACCCCCCCCCCAAATACATTAGAGTGGGCACACCGTGGTGGATACCCTACCCCACCATTCCTCGTTTTGCAGCATCAAGCCAACAATATTATCAGGCGTTACTTTTCCGATCTCGCTTTCCAGCCTATGTTTAAGATCGACCCAGTGGTCACACTCGAAGAAGGTGTGATTTGCATCGCCTTCTTCCGCCTCGGAATATCCACACTTAGGACTGCTCACTTTGTTTCTTTTGTATAGGTATGATCGGAAATACCCATGTCCTGCGAGGAATTGCATTATATAGTAATTCTTTTCTCCATGGGTACGATCCAGCCATGTGTTTAGCTGCTGTATCAGCCTTGCCGTCCATCTTCCTCGATGATCGCTGTCCCACCGTTGTTGCCATTTTTGCGTGAAAAGAGCTCTGGCTTCCTTTTTGGCTATGTGCTTACCCACTTCTGGTGTTCTTTCGAATACCAGCTTTTTCTCCTGGGCCATCAGATCAATCGGCAACACACCTGTTCTGGTTCTGATACCGTATGATATGAGCACGCAATTCTTAAGACCCCCTTTTGCTGAACCGCTGCCAAGCCTCTCCGGTAGGTCCTCTTTTGAAGTGCGTCCGCCAATATTTCTGATCCGTAGAGCATTATGGATTGGGCCACTGACATTAGCAGTCGTCTTTTGCATGATCTTGGCCCGTTTAAATTTGCCATAAGCCTGCTTAGAGCCGACGTTACTGCTGATGCCTTGGCTGCCGTCTGTCTTATATGTTTTCAGTAATTGAGATTTGTATCTATGTGAAGGACCAGGTGTTTAACTGCCGGTTTCGTCTGGATCTCCTCTGAGCCAAACTGCATTGGTACCACAGTTGGTATGTGCTTTCTTGTAATCAACACCAACTCGGTTTTTTCCATTGCTGGGTCGAACCCATGGTCCTCCATCCATCTCGTCCCACCCAGCATATCCATTCAAAGGATCCCATCATATGATATGTTCCAGAGGTCAGGTCCTAGGATCGACCCCTAGGCAGCTCCAGCCATTCTTCACTTTGGTCCTTCGGTGGTATTGCAAACCAAAACCCTCTCGCTCAATTAACTTTTGAGGATACATAGGAGATATTTCGGTACCCGAAACGCCTTTAATGTTTCTACCATATCGTCCCATCTGGCCGCGTTGAATGCATTTTTGACATCCAACGTTGCTAGCAGAACGATTTTTCTGGTTGCATGGTTTCCCTGTTGTGCCTGGTTCACTGTGTCTGCTATCTCTCGGATAGCGTGTACCGTAGAGCTTCCTCTCCTAAACCCATATTACCTCTCAGACAGATTTCCCGCTGCCTGTACAACTGTCATGAGGCGAGGTTTCAATAATTTTTCGAGAAGTTTGCCTGCTGTGTTTAGCATACACAGCGGTCTGTATGCTCCTGGTGATTTCAGGTCTCCCTTATTTTTACTGATAAGCACCAATCGTTGCATCTTCGATTTTTGGTGGGAAATTCGAAATTTTAGACAGCAGTTAAACATATCAAGTAGGGCATACGGGCTGGTGCGGGCTACTACTTTCAATGCCTCTACTGGTATACCGTCGGGTCCTGGTGCCTTCCTGTTTTGCAGGGAGCGCACTGCTACCATAAGCTCCTCTTCGCCGAATGGTGGCACATCGGTATCGATTTCCCCTACTCTCACCGGATGAGGAAAGAGTCCATCAACTATGGTCTGCATTACCTCAGGTTCCATGTTATCGCGCGCAGATAGTTCTCCTCTTGGACCAGTCCCTTCCAGCTCTGATCCTTACTTGAATCAATAGCTCTGCGAAGTTGCTTCTTAGCGTTGTTGAATTCGGCTATTTTTTCACCCGCCTTACTAGTGTCTCGTTTCCTTATACGAGGGGCTTTCCTTCTACAGTGTAGACACTTCCTCTTGAGGTTCGCAATTTCCTGGGTCCACCCGTAGTTGGGGTATTGGCTATCGCGCTGCTTCTGTTGTAGCATTGCTTGTTTAGAGGCTTGATGTATTAGGTTCATCGTCTCCTAGAGAAGCTTCTCCACTCCTTGTGGGGCTTTTGCACTTCCGACTAAGGATTTAAGAAATTCTCCGCCTTTTAACATCACTCGAGATAATTTGCCTTCTTTTATTTTGAAGACATTCCACCCAACACGCTTGTCTTGATATGGGTTAGCTTTTGGTTTTTCTACCACTTCTAGGTAGATATACTGATGATTACTTCCGGTATAGCCTTCGCGTACTTTCCAATTTTTAATAAGGGAAGACAAGGGTTCCGTCGCAAAGGAGATATCCAATATGGATTCCCTGCATCAGGGGCGTTTGAATGTCGTGGTGTTTTCCATGTTTAGGATTATGAGTTGCAGACTAGCAGCTAATTCTGCTAGCCGTTTCCCTCTTATGTCGCTTTTTGGCATGTCCCATTCAACAGCCTTTGGGTTGAAGTCGCCTGCCATCAATGCCTTCCTATTTTTGCCACGTATCATGTCTTCCAGGAGATCCAGTTTCTGTTGGAATGCCTGGATATCTTCGTTTGGAGTAAGGTTGCAGCTGACGTATGCGACGTCTTTGATCGTTACACACACAAAGCCGTCTCCGGAGCCATGTTCAACTACAGGACCTTTTTCTGGATATGCTATCTATATTGCTGGAGTGTTCAGAGTGTCTGTATATCATGTTAGAATATTTTTGTTCGTACTATTCGCTTATTATGACCAAATTAATCTTCCCTTTGCTTTGAAGTACCTTGATCATATTTTTATCTTCCTAGCCTTACTTAGTTCTTGTCTGAAGACTTTGCAACTAGCTGATCCAGGGACATGATTAGGTAGCAAGTTTTCCTCCTTCAATTCAGCGCACACCCCGCATCGATTTTCAGACGTTCAAGTGGCCGCCTTGTGCCCTTTTGTGCCACATTTATAGTAGAGTTTGCTACCATCTGAATTTAATGCGGGAAGTTTCTAGCAGCCTGTTAGCATCTCGCTCGCTCATTTCAGCAAAAGCCGAGACTTGCCCCCACCATTTTGGTTTGGTGACCGTGACCCTGATGTCTCCATGATCTACCAGGCTATTCTTGAATGCCTCTTCAACATCTTCTCTTGCTGTTACGGCGTCAAGATCCAGCAGCTCTAGTGTACTTCTGGGCACCACGTTCCTGACGGTGACAATATAGCCTATTTTTTCTGCTTCAGCTTTCCCGAAAGCTTGCGCATCCTTGGTGAGCTTCCCTAGTTACAAAAGGACGCTACCCTCCCTTGTTTGTCTGATTCAGCGGATTACCGTCTCTGTATCCTCTGTCTTGACCTTCGACTGAATGTCTCCTAGCACTTCAGCGAACGTTTTCCCTTAACGGAGTTTATTAGCACCGCTTCGAGGCGTTCTCTCTTCCTTTGTCTGGTTTTGCTGAGTTTGTCCTTCTTTTCCTTCTCTTTGTTGTTACAAGCCTGCCCCTCAAATTGTAGTTGTTTCTCCTTTCTCTCAGACATTTCATTTCATTTGCATGTTCATTTGCATTTCCAATAAATACAAATATATAAAAATGTACAAAAATTAAAATTTTTTTAAACTTTTAAAAATTGTTTTCAACTTTTAAATTAATTTTGAATCTTTTTGAAACTTTTAAATGTCCTAATATTACTCAATTTTGTTAATAAGACTTTGTAATCTTGCTAATTGCAAATTTTGGGTTTTAAATCGTCCAAATTCTTTTCGAAATTTTATGAACTTATTTTCTACATATTTTCTATTAATTTTCTATATATTTTTTACAAAACAATTCAATTTTATTCCAAAAAAAACGAATTTTTAGCGAAACAGGGAAATTGTAAACAAAAAAAAAACGATTTTTGTTACTAAAATGATGAAAAATTTTTAAAAACAATTAATTTTTAGCAAATAATTGGAATTTTTGACCAAAAAGGATGTTTTTTATCAGTTAGATCTTTATACGGAAAGCTCAAATTTTTAATAAAATATTGAAACCCTCAACAAAAGCAGATTCATTTTGAAACCAAAGAAACGAAAATTTGCAACCAAATAGTTTAAATTTTATCGAAAAAGATTTTTCAGTCATAAAAGAAAAAATAATTTTTTAATTTAAATAAATACATCATTTTCGGAAGCTTATTGGAAAAATTAAAAACAAATGTAAGCTTTCAGATATGTTAAAAAAGTATACACTTTAATTTTTCAGGATTTCGAAAAATTTGAGGAAAAATTCGAATAAGTTTGAAAAATATTTATTACTTTTATAACTTTGACAATAAAATATCTTTTAAACTGACTGGGCCTATTCCCAAAATCTTCTAAATATTTTCGAAAATGGTAGAAATATTATGAAACTATAATATTTTGAAATACAACAATTTTGGAAAGCTTTTCAAATGTTAACGATTTTGTTAAATATTATCTAAAACAGCCTTAATTTTTTGTTAAATACAAAATCATTTTAAATTATTGCCTGTAATGGTCTGGAGAAATAATAGACCTTTTCTTTGTATAAGTGCCTGAACTGTGAGACAGGACTTCTTTATTTAACTTCTTTATTGCTAAGAGGTAGGAAGCAGACTGACTCCCTACAGAAGGGATGCGTTAAAAAAACCTTTATCACGCTAAGGCCCATGCCTAGACGAAGAAGTGGGGAGAATAGCCGATTCTGTTACAATAGAATAGTCGATGCTGTTAAAATCCCCTTTTTTTAGATCGGGTTTAGTCTCTAAACCTTTCTGATAGGTCTTAATTTAACAGCAGTAGTTTGGATTCTACAATCCATATCTCTATCATCTAATATAGGAGCAGCGGTATAATGTACTGTTTGAGATGCGGTGACTTCAGTTTTGACACAGAAGAAACAAATTTTTCTCGGTATACATTAAGAGAATAGCGCAAGCACGTTGCATTTGTAGCCTACGAACGCTATGACTATCGCCATAGCAAGGTAGCCTAGGTAGTGTACCCAGTTAGTCGCATGTTCACTCCAGGTACGTGTTCGTCTGTCCCTACTGACTTTTTCTACTGCGTTCTCGATGTTATCGTCCGATTGCTTTAGATTGTTTAAATTAAAGGACCTAATTTCCTGAGTTAGTGGTATTAACTTATCTTTTATAGAGTCTAGTTGGTCATCAGTATATGGTAGCGATAAGTTCTTTCTATAATGAATTTCTTTGACAAGAGTATTCGTTGGACTTAATTTCAATACAATATTCATTCCATTTAGTATACATTTATCTTTGCTTACAATTTTCGTTGGACCCTGAATTTTAATTTTATGGGGGATCATGGGGGATCAAAATATATCCGTAAGTAAGTTGTATAAAAGCAATGTTAATAATTTTAAAGGGGGAATATTTACATTCGTCACTAATACTTTCCACATTCGTTCTTAATATGCTATTCTCACAACTATGCGTTTCTGACATCAGGTAAGTGGGTTGCATTCGTTTGCACATTTTAATTTCGCCGTAGTTTTTACAATTATCTAAAGATATTCTGTCGGTCGATACGTATGTTGTGTGTCCTTGTCCCATTAGTAGGTATTCGTAGTCTGGGATTATTGCTAGAAAGACTGAACATATTTGTTTAGGAATAGGTATTAAATGTTTAATTTCGTAAGTCTCTGTTTCTGGGATAGGAATATGAATGGAGTAGACAAATCTATTCTTTGAAATAGCCACG
>NC_046661.1:88490768-88493725 GCF_010883055.1 Belonocnema kinseyi | reverse complement strand
GATATCCTTGTGGCCTCAGCTAACTCACGCACTTTTAATCTTCTATCCTTCAACACCATATTGTGGATTTTATTGATGATTTCTGGAGTACTTGCTTCTACGTGCCTTCCTGAACGTGGTTCGTCACTTATTGATGTACGACCACGCTTAAATTCATTTACCCAGTTATAAACCGTTGCAGATGTGCCATGAACTGAGTCCAATTCATTTTTTATCTCATATGGAGTTAAACCCTTTAAAGGAAAATGTTTGATTACCGCTATGAACTCGTTTTTTTCCATTTTTCTTAACGAACAATTTTTTTTTTCAATTGGTTATAAAAACACATAAACTCAGAAGATGTGGACTGTGACTGCACCATATATCTAGTCGGGAGTGGTGCTGACTGAAAACAGATGATTTGGAGCGATTCGCGCGCCATCTGTTGGTCATTCTAAGGACTTATTGAACTACCCTCGTAATTCAGTCCGAATACTTGTCCGGAATAGAACGCAAATTAGCCCTTCAAATATGGGAAAAAATCTGCTACTAAAAGATGCATGATGAACCTCTGAGAAGACGTTAGTAATCAACTGCGACCTTTAAAGCCAAGATGTTTGAATGAAGCTCTGCAGGAGGCACTAGAAGCAGAAGTGTGGTGTAGAGAACGCCTCCATACAAAAGTTTTGTCGGCGCCTCGACCGCCACAATCCCACAACAACAGACTGCCGATGAGAAGCACGGGATCACCCACAGCACGAAACCAGCAGCCACAAATGCGGAACCAACCCTCCGACGTCCCTAACCATGGATTGCCCTTACAGCAGAGAATTCAAATGACCTGTGACTATTGTAAGAAACCAGGTCACTTTGAGAGACAATGCTCAATCAAACTTAGGAAACAGGGTTTTCACAACGGAACGAACCACAAAAGACCACCGGGAGTAAGGAATATTCTTTTATATGGAGGATTCACTAAACCCGTTAGAATGTTACGGAGTAACAGAGGAAGAGCAAAACCAGCTCGACAACTACGAGGAATCTGCAGAGTTTCAGCAATTAGCGGACGATTACAGTCCATACATGGTAGGCAATCAGGCGGAACTGCCTAAAGATTGTTAGTAGATTCCGGAGCCGCGATGAATCTAATAAAGAAATCGAAAGTACCAGCAGAAAGGACACCATTTGATATGACAAAACGTTTTTCCATGGGGAGAGATATACACCATTTAAATAAAGCGGTAAGAATACCATGTTTAGGAAAACTACATCTCTTCCATATCATTGCTGACGATTTTCCCTTACCAGAGGAAGGTATCATAGGCCTGCCTTTTTTTAACGCGTTTGATAAATACCATTTGACTAAGAACTTCATTTACGTAGACAATAAAAAGTTATCCCTTTATGAGGACGAAACATTTTTACCTGGCAATACAGCACAAATAACCCGGATAAAAGTAATTGACAAAGATCAAGACATTTACATAGAAAATGACAAATTAATCCCTGACGGTGTTTACAAAATAGAAAATGAAGAGTTAGTTTTACCCCTGTACAATTATGATAAAGACCCGTTGATAATACTACAAAAAATCGAGTACGAAGCAATAGAGTAAATTAAACAAACAAATATAATGAGTGCTACTTTAGTGGAAAAAAATCAGGTAAACAGGATTCAAGATTTATTATGCAAGACTAGATTGAAGCACATAGAAAAAGCGGAAGCTCCTAAATTATGGAAAATAATAGCGGGTTACAGTGATATTTACAACCTTGAAGGAGACCCGTTGCCATGTACTGATCTAGTGAAACATGAAATCGTTTTAAAAACAGGAAAAATAGTAAATTTAAAATCCTACCGTCCTCCTGAATGCCATAAAGAGGAAATAAAAACTCAAATGCATGAATTGAAGGAAAAAGGTGTCATAAGAGATTCAAAATCACCCTTCAATTCACCGATTTGGGTTGTGCCAAAAAAGGAAGACGCATCTGGTAGGAAGAAATGGCGAATAGTAATCGATTTTCGGAAGGTGAATGAAGACACAGAAAAAGATGCTTATCCACTACCCATCATTGAAGACATTTTGGACCAATTAGGGAATGCAAAATTCTTTTCAGCCTTCGACCTCAGCTCTGGGTTTCACCAAATTCCAATGAGGGAGACCTCAAAAAAGCATACGGCTTTTTCAACACTAGAAGGAAATTTTGAAATTAATAGAATGCCCTTTGGACTCAAAAATGCTCCCGCTACTTTCCAGAGGATGATGGACAATGCCTTAAGAGGATTGGTAGGAAAAAAATGTTTTGTTTACCTCGACGACATTGTCGTATTCGGCTCAACTTTAAAAGGAACACAACGAGAACCTAGTAAGCCTATTTGACAGACTGAGAGAAACGGGATTAAAACTTCAGCCTGACAAGTGCGAGTATTTACGTCCGGAACTCGAATATTTAGGACACTTGTTAACTGAGGACGGTGTAAAATCTAACCCCGCAAAAATACAAGCAGTACGGGATTTTAAACCACCACAGAATGTAACCCAAGTTCAGAGCTTTTTGGGACTCGCAGAGTATTATAGAAAATTTATTAAAAATTTTTCTCAAATTTGTAAGCCTCTTACAAATCTAACACAGAAGGAGACACCTTTTGACTGGTCAACAAATTGTCAAGAGTCTTTTGAACAAATAAAAGAACTATTATGCTCAGCACCGGTTTTAAGATTTCCAAACTACAAGGATAAATTCACTTTAACGACAGACGCATCTAATCACGGATTAGGTGGAGTATTATCCCAAAACGGTCATCCCTGTTGTTACATATCAAGGACGTTAAACAAAGCCGCGATTAATTATAATACAACAGAGGAGGACCTTTAAGCAATAGTTTGGGCATGCAAAAGGTTAAGACAGTACCTTCTTGGAAGAAAGTTTACAATTCAAACGGACCATCAGGCATTAATATGGCTACACAACGTGAA
>NC_046661.1:88484760-88490668 GCF_010883055.1 Belonocnema kinseyi | reverse complement strand
TCAAAATCCTCATGTCGGCTCTCATGGTGCGTTGCACATCCTCGATTAATTTTAATTTGCTTAGGATCAGCAATAGTGGATCCGTGGTTTCACTGGTCAAACTTTCCCTTAAATCTTCTGATGACATGGTGGTTGCGGTTCTAAACGGATTGCCTAATCCGCGTGAGTTGCTATCAGAATCTGAAGAAGTGCCTGTTTGTGTGTGGTATTGTGTGCTAAGATTTTCCCTATAGGTGTGGAACGCCAGTTTGTTCTATTTACGAGTGTCGGGTGTGAGTGTCGCGAATCGCGTTATTAATTTTACAATATTTGATATTTTTAAACCCTTCACTTGCGGGATCGTGCTACAACAATGCCTCAAGGTTAATTCAGAGTAAATCGTCGGTTTATTAGAGGAGATAGAGGACGTGGAGCACCAACGTCGTACCTACTGACGCCAGCCTATTCAGCGAAATATTTCCTCACTTAGCCTTATCGAAAACGCCGATGCAATTAAATCACCGTTCGACGTATGCGAAAAGGACTTATTTACTAAGGAAATATCTGAACAAGATTCGTAACTATCTTAAAACTAAAATAATGCTTACTTTTTTTTCTGCTTTCGTCTCGTTCCGTGTCAGCCAGGTAGATAACAATTGTACTTCGACGGCCGTAGACGTCCTGCTGCTATGTGGCTAAATCGGGCGTGGCTCGATGATTCCCTTCTTTCAGAGGCTTATCGCTTGGCTCAGCGGGCTCTTTCTGGGATGGGAAGATCGTCAGATCGTTTACCAAGGTTCCGTAGATGCCTTGGGAGTCTCGGCTTCTGGTGGTCGTTGCCTGGGCTGCGAACAGAATCCGTAGAGTCCTGGTTCGAGTCGAAGATCCTCGTTGTTTGAAATTACTGGGGGTGATCCGTAGATACTTCTTCCCCAGGATATCGTAAACGGGATCCTGGCAGGATCGCCAATTTTGTAATGGTCTGGAGAAATAATAGACCTTTCCTTTGTATAAATGCCTGAACTGTGAGACAGGACTTCTTTATTTAACTTCTTTACTGCTAAGAGGTAGGAAGCAGACTGACTTCCTACAGAAGGGATGCGTTAAAAAACCTTTTTCACGCTAAGGCCCCTGCCTAGACGAAGAAGTGGGGAGAATAGCCGATTCTGTTACAATAGAATAGTCGATGCTTTTACACTGAGTAATACATTTTTTTATTATTGTGAAACCTTTCCAATTTTTTTAAAAATAATTTAATCTTGCTAACTGAAAAATATCGCTTGAAAATTTTTGCTATTCTTTTTCGAATTTTTCGAATATAATTTAAAATTTATGTCAATTTTCTCTTAACATTTCTTTTAAATATAAAAAATTAGTTTAAATTTACCCACGAATATTAAGAGTTTTTAAATTTCTTCAAGGCTTTTAAATTTTTTAAAAAGCTTCAGAAATTTTTCCGAAATCTTCAACAATTTGCATTTTCTTCAAAAACAATAATAATAAAAAATGAAATATTTCCAAAACTTTTGAGCTTTTTAAAAATCTTTCAAAATTATTCAAAAATTTTCTTAAAATACTGAAAAATTACAAAAATAGCTTTAATATCAAAATCTCGAAACGATGATGTATTATGGCCGAAACGGGAAGGATTTAGCCAAATAAGAATATTGGAAATTCTGATTACTAACATAATTTACAGGAATTGTGTAATATTTTTGAAAATAAAAAATTTATCATCATGAACATTTTTTTTTATCATCTAGGGGCTATCCGTAAACTAAGTTCCAATTGTGGGGAGGGGGGGGGGCGAATATTTTGTTATTACAAATACAAATTTAAAGACATTTTTAATTTCTTTATGCACTTTACAATTATTATTTGTTGTAAATAATTACAAATAAAAACAAAACAAAATTAATCTATTTTAATGAGCGCGCTAACGGTAACAAATACGATTTTCGACGCGACGCATGCGCAGTAAGAAAAAAAAATACAAGAATTGGGAGCACTTCCCGAGAATCAATGCATTGCAAAACTCCTAGGCTGACATTAATTAAATTCATAAATACTCTTAAAAAATTTAATATTTTTATCTAAAAGTTTCAAAAAAACTTTATTATATTTTTCTGGTCATTTTTGCCGCAAGAGGTATTTACTTGCTCAAAATTCTGTCGATACACGAAAAGCTGGAAGTTGTAAAAATTAATAAAAATTTTTCAAAAGTATTTTCTGGAGTTCCTGTTACTCTATTAATCAATTGAAAATCGAAAGTAAAACTTTCTGAAAATTTCATCATAAAATTCGAAAAATTAACGAACAGAGTACGAGTTGATGTGAAATAAGAAGAAAAGCGATGCGCAAAAAAATTAGTATTTGATTGCAAATTTTATTATTTTATTGAAAATGCAAATATTTGGTTAAAAAGTCATGTTTTTTGGCAAGAAATTCAGCTATTTGGTTGAAAGTTGCAATACTTTGTTAAAAATTATTTTTTTGCTGTTCATTCATCTCCTTGGCTGCAAATTTAACTATTCCATTTTTAGTAATCAATCCTCTGGTAAAAAAAAAAATCTTTTGAGTAGAACACTTTTGTTAAAAATTTAATTTTTGGAAGATTTATCATTTAAGTTGAAAATGCATTTCTTGTCCTATAGTTGCAAGTTGGTCTCAGTTTCCCATAATAGAGTAATAGAAAAGTGAAACAGGCACGTTCGAGGGATCTTTTTACATTATTGAATGTAAACATTCGTAGCGATTAAGTTACAGCGATCGTGTCGAATTCGAGTGGAGCTCATTTACGACTTTTAGTATTTATTTAATCTTCAAACATTGTAATTATTTAAACAATTTTCATAAATGGCTCTTCTTTAAAAAATACGTTTAATTTATTATGCTGCGTTGTAAATTTACAAGAACTATTAATTATTTGAACAATTTTAATTGAAAAATTAAGTGTTTGCCCTTTTTCTAAGAGTCAGTTTGTTCGCAGAGTGAACTAACTCTTTTCTCTGTTGCTTTGCAAATTTACAAGAACTAATAATTATTTAAACAATTTCGATCAAAAAACTAAAAGTTACTTTTTTCTGCGAGTTCTGCAAGTAAATTTGTTCACGGAGTCAATTCAGAATGTCTATTAGATGACTTTTTTCTATATTGCTTTGCAAACTTCCAAGAAGTATTAATTATTTAAACAATTTTAATTTCAAAATTAAAAGTTTGACCCTTATCCTACGAATCCATTTGCATTCGAAGTCAACTAAGAATGTCTATCCGATGAATCTTTTCTATATTGCTTTGTAAATTTACAAGAACTATTTATTATTTAAACAATTTTAATGAAAAATTGAAATTATCTTCTTGTTAAAAAATTTATCATTTTCATTCAAAATTCACAAGTCTGTTTGAAAATTAGTTTGTTTAACTTAAAATTTAACTATTCTATTTTTTTATTAAAATAGATCGTTTTTAGTCCAAAATTCAATTTTTTGCTCGTAGTGAAACATTTAAATATTTTTTTATGAATTATTCTATATTGTTAAAAATTCGTTTTTGTTAGTAGCACTAACTTCAAAATTGCTTCAAAATTGATATTTTTGATCAAAATTGGGTTATTTTCTAGATAAAAATTTTTTGTTGTAAAAATTTAGATATTCCATTTTTTATTGTAAATTAATTTTTCTATCAGACAATTCAACTATTTGTTTTTCAATTGATAAATTTGTTTAAAAATGTGCTAATATTTTCCCGGAATTGAAAATAGGTAATTTAAAAAAATATACTTTTTTTAGTTGGAAAGAATTTGATTTCGATTTTCATATTTTTCTGAATTGGAAGAGAGAAATTTTTTGTTTTTGAAGATCTTTATTGAGTGAGGGAATGGTAGGAAATGCCTTTTAATTTTTTTTCAGGTTGAAAGAGAAAATTGTTTATTTTCTTCATTTTTATTTGGTTGGAATAAATAAACCTATAATTATTCATTTATTCTGAATTGAAGGAGACTATTTTTGTCTTTTCAACGTGTTTATTTAGTTTAAGAAAAGAAGTTTTCATTTTGATTAGGAATTGGAAGAAGAAAATTTTTGTATTTTCGATATTTTTATCGTATTGGATAGGTCGAAAATTTGATGTTCAAATTTTCCTGTATTGGAAAAGAGACATTTTTTACTTTAAACATTCTTATTGAGTTGAAGGGAGGAATTTTTATTTTAAAACTTTTTTCTTAATTGGATGAAAACATTTTTAAAAAATTTTATTGATTTGGAAGCGATTATATTTTGATTGCTATTTTTTTCTTTTTAATATTTTGATTGAATTAAAGGTAAGAATTTAAAAACAAGAATTTTTTCTTAATAGACAAAGGAAAATATTTTATTTAAAAAATTTTTATTGACATGAGAGTGTGGAAATTTTTTCTGAATTGAGAGATTCCATTGTTTATTTTTAGCATTTTTATTGAGCTGAGAGTGAAGAATTTTATGTTTTCAATTTTTTTAATGGAAGATAAAAGTTTTTTTGTGTTGGAAGGGAAGAAATTTTGATTATTTTTTGTCTGAATTGGAAGAAGCCATTTTTAAGTTTTAGCATTTTTATTGGGTTGAACAGAAGTACTTTTTTATTTCTAACATTTTCATTGAGTTAAATAGTCTGAATGTTTTTTAGTCGGAGCAAATTACATAGGTAATCCAAATTGCTGTTCAATTATTTTGTTGAATTTTTTTAAAACAATTTTCTTAACTGAAATTTGAACTATTCCATTATTTGTTCAAAATTGACCTTTTCTAGTTAAAATTTTGTGTTCTTAATTAAAAATTCAACTTTTCTTTAAATAATTAATTTACTTTGTGGAAAAATCAAATATATTTTTAAAAACTATTTTTTTTTGAAAATTTCTTTTTTTAACTTAAAATTCAACGATTAAATTTTTAGCTCATAATCTATCTTTTTAAGTGGAACTGTCAAATATTTGATTAAGAATTTATTTATATTGTGAATGATTTTTTTTTGCAAGAAATAAATTTTATTGCAGAAAATTTATATTCTTGCTTAAAAATTCGTTTTTTTTTTAGTTGAAAACTATTTTTTTTTAATGAAAATGTAAATAACCCATTTTTGATTGTAAATTAATTCTTTTCAGTAGAAAATTAAACTATTTGGTTGAAAATTAATATATATTGTTAAAAGTTTGGGATGAACCATTTTTTTCTTTCTGGCATTTTTATTAAGTTATTATTATTTTTATCAAGTTAGAAGGGAGTAAATTTTGGTATTTAATTTTTTCTGAATTGGAAGAAGACGTATTTTATTTTATTTTTTACATTTTTATTGGGTCGGAAGAAATAAAGTTTTAATTATTTTATTTTTTTGTTGATTGAAAATGCCCATTTTCATCTTTTTAACATTTATTTAGTTTAAGAGAAGAATTTTTCATTTTTAGAATTTTGTTTCAGACTTGAAAGAGGAATTTTCTTTACTATTTTAGTGAGTTGGAAAGGTGGAAATTTTTATTTTAAATTTTTCTTGAATTGGAAGAGAGAAAATTTTTATTTTTAAGTGTTTTATTGAGTTCAAAGCAAGAAATTTTTATAATTTTTTAAAAAATTTAAACAGGTAATTTTTTGATTTTTAACATTTTTATTGAATTTAAGGTGAGAGCTAAAAAAATTTTCAAGTAAGAAGGGAGAAACTTTCTATTTTTAACATTTTATTAATTGGAAAGGGTGGAAATTTTTGCTTCTAACTTTTTCTGAATTAAAAGATGCCCATTTTTATTCAATCAATCGAATAGTTTTATTATTCCTTTTCTCACCTCCATTGAGGTCTCAGAATCACATTCCATTACATACGCAATCTTTTTCATATTATAATTATTGTTCCTCATTTTAAACTCTGTTATAATTAATTTCTATACTCATATTTATATATGTATTCA
>NC_046661.1:88455994-88484660 GCF_010883055.1 Belonocnema kinseyi | reverse complement strand
CAATCGTCTCTCTTGTACCTTTTCTCAGTTGCTTCCAACCAGTTTCTTCCTTGCTGTTTCAGTTTTCCTCTCAATTCTTTACAGTTCCATATATGTTTGAAAATTTCCTCTTCCTTTCTGCAGATCCTACATTGATATATCTCCCTCCATCCTTTTTTTCCCGCTCTGTTCAAATTGCCGCATCTCATTCTCGCAAACTCTATTTTCTCCCACTCTTGTACTACTTTGTCAGACACGTATTTTTCTTCGTTCACTTTTTCCTTGATATCTTTATAGTATTCACAGTAAGTAGACTTATCGATCTTGCTCCAACTTTTCTGTACTTCTTGCTCTGTTCTGATTTTTACCATCTCTTGAAATCTGGTTCCTAGATCATGTTCTTTTTCTTCCATACTGAGCAGGTTTAAAATATCCGGACTCCCTAACTCATCGCACGCTTTCTTCAATTCTTTTCCCCATTGTGTGGCGTTGTTGTTTCTTAGTCCTCTCAATATTTCTTTTAGTCACTGTTTCAGCCATCTTGTATCTTCCATTTGGTATATTTGGTATTTTTGCTCAATCCTAAAGCCATTTTTATGAAACGACCTTGCACCTTTTCTATGACCTTTTTCTCAGACCACCCACACACTTCTGCACCATACATTATTACTGAGATTATAAGTGAATCAAATAAGTATATCTTCCGTCTCAGATTTCCTGAGAAACCCCAGGCTTGATTTATAACTTTTTGAACTTTTCCTGCTTGTTTTCTTAGGTGTTCCATTGACGTATTTCCTGTGGTGAACCAATAGCCTAAATATTTGAATTCCTTCACTATTTCAATTTGTTCTCCTCCAAAGTAAAATTTATCTTCTTTTGATATTTTCCCTGCCTTTCTAAAGATCACGATCTTTGACTTAGGTGTATTAAGTTCTAATTTATTTCTGGTAGTGTATTTTTCCAAGCTTTTCATCATTTCTTTAAGCTCACCTCTGTCCTCTGCTATTATTACCACGTCGTCTGCATAATTTAAACAGTATATTTTTGTTTTTCCTATCACCGCTCCGCCAATTTTATTTCTTTCCCAGTCATCTTCTAAGTCATTTACGTGAATGTTGAATAAAACCGGACTCAATGGACATCCTTGTCTGACTCCTTTTTTAGTCCAGAAGCATCTGTTGGTTTTTCTTGTTGTCTTTATCGTGTTTTTTGTGTTATTGTACATCATTTTTATCATTTGGAGTGTTCTTCCAGTTATTCCAACTTTCTCGAGTTTCTGCATCAATAATGTCCTGTTAACTTTATCGAAAGCTGCCCTAAAGTCTATGAAGAACGCGTGGAGTTTTCCTTTTTCCTGTTTCAGTTTGTTCTGTACCAACGAGTTCAGGACAAATATATGTTCTCTCGTCGAGTACCCTGGTTCGAAACCTGCTTGACTCTCTCCTAATATTTTATTTTTCTCCAGCCACGTCCTGAGTCTTTTTGCCATAATCCCTGCTAGCGTCTTGTATGTAGTGTTGAGTAGTGTTATTCCTCTATAATTTTTAGTGTTGTTCTCATCTCCTCCTTTGTGAATTGGATAGATCTGTCCTGTCTCCCATCCATCTCCTATTTCTCCTTCAATCCATAATTGGTTGAGAATCCCTGTCAACTCTTCTATTAGTCTTTGAGGTAGTGCTTTAAGGAATTCATTTATTATCCCATCTTCTCCTGGTGCTTTTCCCTTCTTCATTTTCCGGATCTGTTCTTCTACCTCTTCTTTCGAAATATCTTCATTCAATTCTCCTAATTTATCTTCTTCTCCACTACTATTCTTCTTTTTCTTTCTATCTACCTCTGCCTCTTCTTCTATCTCTTCCGGCCTCTTCTTTGTTTCATCCGATTTCGGTCCTTCTTCTGTCTCTTCTAATAATTCTTTGAAATGTTCAATCCATTGTCCTTCATTTATGCTGGCATTCAAATCTCCCCTTTTCCTTGCTCTGTAGGGTCTCACTGCTGTCCAGAATTCCCCTAAGTTCTTGCTCTTCTCTACTTTTCCCCACTTCTTTTCTTCTTCTCCTTCTTTTTTGTCCTTGTAAAGTTTTTTCAGTTCTTTCTTGGATTTATTGTATTTCATCCTATCAGCTTTCTTTTTTGATCTTCTGAACTTGGCTAGATTTTTTCTGGTTTCCTTCCTTTTTTCTTTACATTCTTTATCAAACCAATCTTCATCCTTCTTCTTTCCTTGTTTCTTCATCCCAGATTTTTCTGCTGCTTCTGTGATTATTCTCTTAAGATTTTCGAGTCTTTCCTGTGTTGTTTTTGTTTTACCTTCCGATTCATCCCAGTTTTTTAGTATTGCTTCTCCAACTCTTCCTTTTTATCTTCTCTCCATTTCCAGCGTTCATCCAGAATACTATCCTCCTGCTGCCCTTGTAAATTCCATTTTGTCGTCGCATTAAAATCTCCTAAAATTGTAAGAGGGTGTCCTTGGTACGTGGATTG
This sequence comes from Belonocnema kinseyi, assembly GCF_010883055.1. NCBI lineage: Eukaryota > Metazoa > Arthropoda > Insecta > Hymenoptera > Cynipidae > Belonocnema > Belonocnema kinseyi. The sequence continues at coordinate 88,482,197 of NC_046661.1, read as the reverse complement.
TTCCAGAAGTTCCCGTATTTCTTCTCTGATTTCCTTCATCCCGACATTGTTATAAACGGATACAATTTCTCCTGATTCTCCAGCTATCTCGTAATTAATTTTCAATCCGTATTTCCATTCTGAAAACTTGTATTTCGCGTTCATCAATTTCCTGCAACCTATGAGCGGTCCTCCCATTGCCCTTCCTTTTTTTTCCTTCCTAAGAGCTGGTTTCACGAACCATTCAAAATCATTATTCAATCTTTTTCTGATTCTCTCTTCTTGTTCCTTCTCGGGATTGGAAAGGGGCAATTTTTAATTTTTAAAGAGTTTTATAGAGTTATAAGAAAGGAAATTTGTTTCCGAAATGGAAGAAACCATTTATTTAAAAATATTTTTATTGAATTTAAGCTAAGAATTTATAAACAAGATCTTTTTTAACTAAAAAATAAAAGAAAATTTTTTTGTTTTTAATATTTTTATTGAGCTGCGAGGAAGAATTTTTGTATATTTTCTGAATTGAAATATGTCATCTTTTATTTTTAGCATTCCTTTTGAGTTAACGGTGGAGAAATTTTTATTTTTTTCAGAATTGGAAAAGAGAGCATTTTTTACTTTTGAAGAATTTTATTGAGTTGGAAGGAAGGAAATTTTTTCCAAAGTGAAAGAGGCCATTTTTTAAAAACATTTTTATAGAATTTAAGCTAAGAATTTAAAAACACGAACTATTTTCTTAAGAGGTAACAGAAAAAAAATTTTTAAACATTTTATTGAGTTAAGAGGGCAGAAATTGAATTTTTTTCTAAATTAAAAGTTGCTATTTTTTATTTTTTACTTTTTCATTGAGTTGAGGGTGAAGAAATTATTTTTGTAAATGGTAAATGGAAATTTTTCATTTTTATAATTTTTTATTGATTTGGTAGAAAGGAATTTTTTCCAAATTGAAAGAGGCTACTTTTTAAAAATATTTCTATAGAATTTAAGCTAAGAATTTAAAAACAAATACTATTTTCTTAATAGGCAAAGGAGAATATTTTATTTTTAACATTTTTATTGACATGAGAGGGCGGAAATTTTAATTTTTTCTGAATTTGAAGATACCATTTTTTAGCATTCTTATTTAGTTGAGGCTGAAGAATTTTTAATTAATTAATTTTTTAAATTGGAAGAGTGAAATTTTTTTATTTTTTTAGGATTTGTATTGAGTTGAAAGAAAAAAATTTTTTCCGTACTGAAAGATATTATTTTTTTCTTTTTAACATTTTTTTAAATTTAAGGTGAGAATTAAAAGCAAGAATTTTTTCCTAATAGGCAAAGGGAAATGTTTATTTCTAACACTTTTTATTGAGTTGAGAGTGCGAAAATTTAAATTTTTTCTGAATTGAAAGATACGATTTTTCTTAGTATTCTTATGGAGTTGAGGGCGGAGAATTATTTTTTTTCGGAATTGGAAGACAGAAATTTTTTAAATTTTTAACATTTTTATTGAGTTGTAAGAAATGATTTTTTTCCTAAGAAAGGCAATCTTTTTGGTTTTACATTTTTATTGAGTTCAAGAGAAAAATTTTCATTTTTCTCTTGCCTCAGAGTCAATATTTTTATTGAGTTGGAAGAGTGGCAATTTTTTTTTTAATTTGAAGAAGCCATTTTTTCTTAAGCAACTTTTGGATTTTCGGGAGGGAACATTTCCATTCTTCATTTTTTGAATTGGAAGAGGGTCATTAAAAAAATATTTTTTTATGCAGTTAGAAGGGAAAAAATAATGGTATTTACATTTTTTTACATATTTCTGGAGTCGAAAAAAAGTATAATTTGATTTTTTTTTAATTGGAAGAAGCAACTTTTCCATTTTCAACGATTCTATTGAGTTTGCAAGAAGAATTTATTATTTAAAATTTTGTCCTGAATTGGAAAAGGGCAATTTTTTATTTTTCAAATTTTTATTGAATTCGAAATGCCACGCATTTTTGACTGGTTCCATAGAAATTATTTAAATTATCTTGAAATTTCTTTATCGAAAATCTATCAAATGTTTTTCTAAATTAACGTCCCAGAGAAAATTGAAAAAAAAATTATTTTCTTTTGAGAAACTGTTATTATGCCTTTTAAATATTTAGGTAAAAATTATAATATTTTAATTTTTCTTCTAGAAAGGTAAATGAACATATCGAGTCTAATAAAAACTGTATACACAGCACGTGTAGATTTAATTTACACATGATAAAAGTATACATGATTCTGACGCTTTTAAAAGTCATAAATTATTAAGTTTACGAAATATGTACATTAGACACTGGAATTTTATAAATTTATCATTTCTTGTTCACGAATCCCTAAAGTGATCAATTTTTCTAGTAAAAATGAAGTTCGGTGTTGTTACTCTCTTCGTTCTTTTTGCAATTTTATTCAATTTTATTGGTAAGAATTTTTTAATTTATTTTAAATTATATAGATTTTGTACTTATCTTATTAAAATTAAAAAATTAATTTTTTTATTGCGTTTAAAAATAAAACTTTGTAATTGTGTTTAAAAATATTTTTTTTTATTTTTAAATAATTTTCAAATTTACAAAAAAAAAATTGTTTTGAATATTTAATAATACAGTATTTATTTTACATTGAATTTGACAACAAATTAAAGGAATAATGTACAATTTTATTTTTAAGTAATATTTTAACTTTTTAGAACTATTTTGATACGTATTTTTTTACAGAATTGGGCTTGTCAGACGATTCGAAAGATTGGAATATTTTTAGTGGATTTGGTGGATTATCTGATAATTGGAAGCAAAAGTTCCAAGATAATAAAGAAAAAATAGTAAAACATGTAAAGAAACGTGTTCATGACTATGGTGGTCCCTATCTCGACAAGATACGTGATTTAAGTAAAAAAGTGAAGCATTTCACAGACTAAGAATACTGGAATTGTGTAATGTTTTTGAAAATAAAATATTTCTTATGATAAAAAAAAAAATAATTTTTTCCCGCCATCTAGGTGCCGCCCATAAGCTACGTTATCAAATGAATGTCCGAATGCGATAAAGGGCCCATGAAATTTAAAAGGCTTACAAAAAAATCGATTTTTAATTCTTAAATGATATTTCTGGATATGAAATTTTATTGCAAAAAATATACTTATAAAGTGAACGATGCAATAATTATTAAATTGGGCTCCTTACAAATAAATAATCGGTTTTACATTTTTAGGAAGGAATATCATTTTTTATGCCAAGTATGAATTTAAAATAATTTTTAATATCTTTATGAACTTTACAAATATTATTTGTTGTAACCGATTGTAAACAAAAACAAAACAGAGTTTATGATTTTAAATAAGCGCGCCAACGGTAACCAATCCGATTTTCGATGCGGCGCATGCGCAGTACATACAGAGACTAGAAGTGGGAGTTTACCACTCACCAAAGTGCATGATCTGTTAGGGTTCGAATTTTTTTTTAAATTTAGATATAATATATGAAAAATAGATTTTTCGGTGCAAATTATTAATAAATGTTCATAATTTATTTAGAAAATAAAGTATTTTTCAAAGAATAGTTGCATTTTTAGCCATAGAGATGAATTTTATTATAATAATATAATAATATAATAATAATAGAATAGTTCATGCTTAAGGTCAAACATTAGTTTTCAAAACAAAAAATAATAATAAAATAGTTCAATTTTAATTTAAATTAAATTTAAATTTGAAAACAAGAAGAAGAATTTTCTAAGAATAAGTCAATTTTTGAACACTTAGTTGAATTTTCAACTAAAAAGATAAGTTTTAAACAAAAGGATAAAATTTCTACTTCAAAGACAAATTTTCAACAAAATACATGTTTGAACTTAACATTTAAAGTTATATTTGAAAAAAGGTACATTTTCTAATCAAAGAAAACAAATTTTCAACTAAAAAATAAATTTTCAACCAAAAATGGAATAGTGATAATTGCAGGAAAAAAACGGAATTCTCAACAAAAGAAAAGCGAATTTTTCAATAGAATAGTTTCATTTTTAGCCATAAAGATGAATTTTCAACTAAAGTAATGAATCTTCAACAACAAAAAAAAGAATTTTACACGAAAAATTAAATAGTGGATATTACAACCAAATAATATTTTAGTAATAAATAAAGAACATTCAAATTTAAAAAAAGACAAATTAGCTAATTTTTAAGTTCAAATATTAGTTTGCAAACAAAATAAATTAGTAAAATAGTAAAATTTGAATCAAAAGAAATGAATTTACAACTAAAAATAAATCAATTTTCAAGAAAAAATAATAAACGTCCAACCAAAAAGACGAATTTTCAAACAAGAAGCCTAATTTTCTACAAAGAAGTAAAGTTTTGACCTAAAAAATTAATTATTGGCAACCAAAAAAATTTAACAAAGGTTTTAAATTTTTTAACAAGGTAGTTAAATCTTTGACCAAAGAAATTCAAAAAAATACATTTTATTACTAAATATTTAGAGTTCTAATTAAAAAAGGTACATTTTCTAATAAAAGAAAACAAATTTTTAACAAAATTGTTGAATTTTCAACTAGTAAAGAAATTTTCAACGAAAGAAAGACAATAGTGACATTTTCAGGACAAAAATTGAATTTTCAACAATATAGTTCATTTTGCAACAGAGTGAATTTTTAACTAAAAAAGAAAACTTTTTTAACCAACAATGAAATAGTTACATTTTCTGTAATGAAAATTAATTTTGAACCAAAAAAAGTGAATTTTTTAAAAGAACATTTCCATTTTTAGTCATATAGAAGAATTTTTAACTGAAGCAATGAATTTTTCATAAAAAAAGATGAATTTTAAACGAAAATAAATCATTCATATTTCAATCAAACAATATTTTAATAATAAGAAAAAAATTAGAATTCAAACAAAAAAGACAAATTAGTTTATTTTTAAGTTCAAACATTAATTTTAAAAAAAGTCAAATTTCAATTGAAAGAAATGAATTTGCAACTAAGAATAAATAAATTTCCAACAAAAAATAATTAATGTGCAACCAAAAAGATGAATGTTCAAACAAGAAAACTAATTTTCAACAAAAAAGTCCGGTTTTCAACAAAAAAATTAATTTTTAAGAAACAAAAAAAATTAACAAAATTTGAAAATTTTTAACAAAATTGTTAAATTTTTGACCAAAGAAATTAATTTTAAACGAAAATAAATTAATTTGCAAACAAGAAGAAGAATTTTCTAAGAATAAGTAAATTTTCAAACAATTCGTTGAATTATCAACTAAAAAGGTGGATTAAAAAAAAGAAAAACGATTTTTTTCAATTGGTTAACTTTTTAACCGAAATGTTTCCAAGCGGTTCACTTTTAAGCTAAAAGAGGAGAATTTCTAACCAAAAAAGGAAAAATTAAATTTCTATTTAATTAATTTTTAATGAAAAAAACTGATTTTCGTCAGAATATTTTATTTTTATTTAAACAGAAGAATCTTCAACAGGCAACGTAAAATGTAATAGTTGATAGTTTCTGTCAAAAAAATTAAAAAATTAAAAGCCGTTTTATTCAACGGAAAAGGACAAATTTTCAACAATTTCTGTAATTTTTCAAATAAAAAAATCAGTCTTTAACCAAAACTAGAACAAAAAGAAATAAAAGAATAATTTTCAACAAAATAGGTGATTAAATTTTTAATAAAAAAAGTTGAATTCAATAGAAAAAGAAGACAATGTTTCTTCAAAAAAGTTGGTGTTATAACTTGAAAAATGTTTTTTGTTCAGTTTTCGTTATAAAAAATAGAAAATTTTGAAAACATGCAATTTCAAATTATTTATTATTTGAAATAACCTATAAACTTTTCTTAATAATTAGTATAAAAAAGGTATTCTTCATGTATTAAATTTGAATTTTTGTAGAACTCGGACCCGAACAATAAGAACTTCCAGGATTTACAAAAATATTTTCGAATTGTGATTTTTAAAGAATAGGTATATCTCGATTAAAAATTTTGTTGTGCATCTTCGTCTTAATACAAAAAGAAGAATTCAATTTTTCTACTCACATTTTTTTTAATTAACAATTTTTCAAAAATACTTTTTAGAATTCCCGTTGCTCCATCAATGAAAGGACACCCTGAAGCGCATTTCTTAAAAATTTAATAATTGTTTTTTAACTATCGAGCATTTATTTATTTAAAAGTTCAACTATCTAATTACAAATTTATCATTTTAGTTGAAAATTCATCAGATTGGTTGAAAATAAATTTTTTTAACTGAAAATCAAACTTTTCCAGTTTTGGTTCAAAATTGATCTTTTATAGTTTAAAATTCAATTATTCAGTTGCAATTTTTTTTCAAATTTATTATTGATTTAGAATTTAAAATTTTTAGTTCAAAATTGAAGTATTTGGTCACTCCAATATTCCGATTACAAATGGATTACTCTATCCACCTGTAATTTGAAGTAATCCACTTGTAATCCGTCGTAACTCAGAGTAATCCTTATGTAATCCACGAAAATCATTTTGCAATCAACACTAGTCCAGTTATAATTCAAAGTATTCCACTTGTAGTCCTCCGTACCTTCAAAAATCTTCTTGTAATCCAGGGCAATCATTTTGTAATCTGAACTAATCGAACTCTTAGTCGAAGTCAACGACTTGTAATCCAATATCATCCAGTGAAATCCAAATTAAAACATTTCTTTTTTGAAGTAATTTAAGAAATTTTTAGTAATCCCAGTATTCTCAGTGATCAAATCGTAATCCAACGTATTGCACTTGTGTACCGGAGTAATTTTCCTGTGATCTGAAGTAATCCCCTTGTAATTCGTATTTATCCAGAGTAATATTCTTGTAATCCAGGATAATAATTTTGTAATATGCACTAATGCGGATCTAATTCAAATTATTTGACTTGTAATCCAATTTAATACAGTGTAGTTTTAAGTAATCTATTTCTATTTAAAAGTATTTGAAGTAATTCTAAGTAATCATAGTATTCAGAGTAATCCAATTGTAATCCAAAGTAATTCACTTGTAAGTCAGAGTAATCCACTTGTAATCTGGAGTAATCTTCATGTCCTCAATAGCAATAATTTTGTAATCCGAAATAATCTGGGTCTATTTCGAAGTCATCGACTTGTAATCCAATGTAATCCAGTGTATTTTGAATTAATCCATTTCTATTCCAAAGTACTTTAAACAATTCAGAGTAATCCTAATATTTTGAGTAATCCAATTGTAACCCAACGTAATGCACTTTTAAGTCGGAGTAATCCACCTGTATTCTGGAGTAATCCACTTGTAATAAATCGCAGCCCAGAGAATCATCATGTACTCCATGGATATCATTTTGTAATCCGAAATAATCTAGGTCTAATTCGAAGTCATCGAATTGTAATCCAATTTTAGCAAGTGTAATTTGAATTAATCCATTTCTATTCCAAAGTAATTTATACAATTCTGAGTAATCCTAGTATTTCGAGTAATACAATTGTAATCCAACGTAATGCATGTGTAAGACGGAGTAATACACTTGTAATCTGGAATAATTCACTTGTAATCCATTCAGAATAATTTACATGGGTAATATAAATAATTTTCAGATAATTTGTTGAAATATCTTTTAAAATAATTTTTTTTTAAACTTTACTTTTTCAATTTCTTTTTTAAAATTTATCTTTTTTAGTTGAAAATGTATGCAGTTCATTGAAAGTTCGTCTTTTCTGATTGAAAATTATTTTTACAGGTTTAAAATTAATTTTTTTAATGTAAAATTTAATTATTTATTTTGTACTTAATAATTTATCTTTCTTAAAAGAAAATTCAAATATTTGGTTAGGAATTTCACATCCATTGTTAAAAATTTGTTTTGTTTTTTTTTTTGTTAAGAAATTAATCTTGTATGTTTGTAAATTTTTATTTTTCGTTGAAACTTCCGTTTTTTAGAGTACCTCTAATCTTGTTCTTTTAGATTACAATAATTTACAGTTATCAGAATTTTTAATTTTAATTGCAAAATATTTTACATTTAGAATAATTTTTAATAAATTATCGAAATTTTTCCAGTCTAATTTGAAAAGAATATTTAACTTAATCAAAACAAGAAGCCACTCTTGTGAAACTTATTGTAAACACACGTCATCTCCATCAAGGACACGTATTTGCAATTTATTGCTTCGCTATGGAAAACTAGAATTATTTACACACATTTAGTTTATTTTACTTTATTCAAGATACAAAATTTTCACAGAAGCATCACGAAATTCGATAACACATGACTCAGGATGATTCATTTACTTATATTTTTTAACTAAAGCTAAATTTGATTTTTAAAAATCGATTCAAAATCGCAAAAAATTCGTAATTACGAACATTTTTTTTCGACAAAGAATAACGATGATATTCAGAAGCGGCTCACCGCAAATTAGTCTTTTTCAACAAAAATCAATTGTAATAAATTTAAAAAAAAATTATATGACATATAAAATTTGTGACTCATTAAAAAAATAATTTTTTTACAATTAGTTTTTTCTTTTGTAATTATGTGGAAGAAAAATTCAAATTTGTTTCGAAAATAATCTGCTTCAGTTGGGAATTAAACTTTTCAGTAAAAAATCCTTTTTTATTCAAATCAACTGTTCTAAATTAAAAATTAAAATCTTTTTGGTTGAAAATTAATTTTTTCATCTGAAAATTTCACTATTATATTCCCGGTAGAAAATTCATAATTTATGTATAAAATATTTGTTATTAAGATTCAGTTAAGACTTGAATAGAAGTCTTAATAAGGTTCTTAATAAGGTCTTGAAGGTATTCGGTTACTTGGTTGAAAGTTAAACAATTTTGTTAAAAAATAATTTTTTCCGTTGAAAATTCAACTATTATTTTCTAAATGATTTTTTTGTTGAAAATTAATTTTTGAACTAAAAATGTAAATGTTTCAGCTCAAGATTCATCATATTAGTTGAAATTAATCTCTTTGGTTGAAAATTCAACTACTTTGTTGAAAATGTAATTATTTAGATTAAAATGGACTTTTTTTTGTGCACATTAATTTTTTCAATTGAATATTAAGCTGTTTTATTTTTCACTCAAAATTTTTCTTCTTTAGTTTAAAATCAAACTATTTGTTTGAAATCTAAGCTACTTTGTTAAAAATAAATTCTAATTATTGCAAATTTAACTTTTTTGTCGAAAAAAAAAAATTTCATTTAAAATTAAGTTTTTAAAGAAACGTTGAACTATTCTATTTTTGGATGAAAACTTTTTTTAGTTAAAATTTGAACATCTTGGTTAAAAATGTATCCTTTTTAGTTGAAAATTCATCTGTATGGTTAACAACTGAACTACTTAGTTGCAAATTTAATTATTATGTTGAAAAATAATTTTTTGGTTAGAATTTAATTTTTTAAACTGAATATTCAATTGATTTATTTTTGGTTCAAAATTTATCTTCTTTAGTTGAAAATTCAACTATTTTGTTGAAAATTCGTTTCATTTTTTGGTTAAAAATTAATTTTTAACTGAAAATTTAACTATTCCATTTTTTGATCGAAAATCTTATTTTATTCAAAAGTTCGACTATTCAACTTTTTATTGAGAGTTCATCTTTTTAACTGATAATATTTCAAGTTCCTTAGTTACATTTTTTTTAAGTTGCAGATTCATAATTTTAGTTCAAACATTCATCTCTGGTTGAAAATTTAATTATTTGTTAAAAATTATATTTTTTCCGTTAAATATAATTTTTTAAATTGAAAATGTGATTATTCAATTTTGAAGGGAAAAATTGTGTTTCTTAAATAAAAATTCAAATACTTGTTTAAAAGTTGATTCCTTGATTGAAAGTTATAGAACTTTATTAAAGTAAATTTTTTTTTGAGAATTCAACTATTTTTTTATTTTTTGTTTGTTTGTTGAAAATTAATTTTCTTGTTTAACATGAATTTTTTAACTGAATATCACCTTTGTTAAAAATAATTTTTTATCGTAGTTCTTGCTTTAATCGTGAAACATAACATCACAAATAAAAAATCTGATTTTTGGTAAAACGACGCAAGGTAAGGAAAAAAAATTAATAGACAAAAGTTGCGCACTCAAAAAATATTTATAAATTTGTAATTACTTATTTTTATATGAAATGCATATATTTGTTTCAATCGTAAAAAATAAAACATAAGTAAATTTTTTTATAAATGACACAGGCTTCCAAAAAAAATGAATAGAAAAAAGTTGCTTAATCAAAAAAAAAAAAAATTTAAACAAATTATTTTTTGATAGGATGCATTGTTTTTTTTTAATCGAAAAAAAACTTGAAAATAAAAAAAAATCAGATTGTGAAAAACGACCCAAGATATAATAAAACAATGATTAATTTTTTTTTGCCTAAATCACATCTACAAAATCTGCTTCGGGCCATTTTTGAAAAAAGACGCTTGGTTTTGGTTTTAATCGTCAAAAATAACATTAACAATCAATAACAAAAATTTGAGGAAAAACGACACAAGCAGCTGTGAATAAAGAATAATGACAAATAAGGAAAAAATATTAGAGTAATCATCAGCAATAAAATTTAAACTTTATTTTGCAATATCAAAATTAGCATTCCCGAATGGAGGTCAGATATTAAAATGATATAGATTTGATATAATAGAGTTTTAACAAAAGAGAATTCACGACCACCAAATTTCTATTCAATTTTTGGTTAAAAACTTATCTTTTTTCGGTCAAAAATTCAAGTATTTGGTTAAAATTTCGTCTTTTTGCTCAAAACTAATTCCCCTTGGTTAATACTTCATCCGTTTAGTTGAATATTTATATAGTATCTTAACAATTCGTTTTTTATTGTTCAACATCAATTTTTCTGCTGAAAATTTATCTATTCCATTTTTGCTTGAAAATTTACATTTTTCAGTTGAAAATTGAACTATTAAGTTGAAAAATTTGCTTTTTTGGTTGATTTTAATTATTTTTATTTAAAATTGAAAGATTTTTTGGTGGATATATAAATTATTTAATTTTTATTGTTGAAGATTCACAGGTTGAAATTCAACTATTTGTTTATAATTTCAACTACTTGGAAGTTGCAACTCCTTTGTTAAAAATGAATTTTTTCAATGAAAATTGAACTATTTATCCCAAAATTAAATTTTTTTATTTAAAAATTAATTTTTCAATTAAAAATTTAACTAATTTATTTTTGGTTAAAAACTTCATCTTAAAAAATTATATTTTTGAGTTAAAAATGTAACTATTTGTTTAAAAATTAATTTTTTGTTTAAATGTTGAAATTTTCTAAAAAATTACTTTCTTTAGTTGCAGATTTATAATTTAAGTTGAAAAATTAATCTTTTTGGTTGAAAATTGGATTTCTAAATTCAACTTTTTAAAACAAAATTTTGTTGAAAATTAACATTTGAAACTGAAAATTCAAGTTTTCTAGTTGAAGATTCATAATCTTAGTGGAAATTTATCGCTTTGGTTAAAAATTTAACTATTTATTCGATTTTTTTTAATTTGTAAAACTAATTTTGTTACTGAGAATTTAATTTATCCCCTTTTTTGTTGAAAATTTATGTTTTTTAGTTGAAAATTAAACTATTGAGTTAAAGTTTGCTTTTTGGGTTGATTTAAATTACTTTTTATTTAAAATTAATATATTTTTTCTTGAAATATAAGCTATTAAATTTTTGGTTAAAAATTTATATTTTTGTCGTTGAAGATTCATAGTTTGAGTTTAAAAGTCATCTTTTTGGATGAAAAATAAACTACCTTGTTAAAAATTCCATTTTTTTCTTGAAATTTAATTTTTTTAATTCCAAATTTGACTATTCTATGTATAACGGAAAAATGGTATTTTTTAGTTTAAAATTTAACTTTTGGCTGATTTTATCTATTTTCATTTGAAATTAAAATATTTTTTAATTAAAATATAAATTATTAAATTTTAGGTTGAGAATGTATAATTTTTTGTTCTTTTTTTGTTTGAAGATTTATATTTTTATTTCGAAATTCATCTTTTTGGTTGCAAGTTAAATTATTTTTTTGAAAAGTATTTTTTTTTTATTATCTGCTGAAAATTGATCTTTTTGAGTTCAAAAATGAAATATTTGCTTAAAAATGTAACGATTTTATTTGCATTAATTTCTATTTTCGCTTGATGATTACAATATTTTTTAGTTGAAAATGTAACTATTACATTTTTCGCTGCGAATTCATCTTTTTGGTTAAAAGTTAAACTTTTGTTGAAAAATTAATCTTTTTGGTTGATAATTGGATTTTTGATTTGCAAATTAATTTTTTTATCTAAAAATTTAACTATTTCATTTTGTGGTTGGAATAATATATCTTTTTTAAGTATAAAATTTAACTATTGGCTTAAAACTTCAACTGCATAGTTAGGAGTTGAATTTTTTTCTTAAAAATTAATTCTTTTTTTTTTATAAATTCAACTTTTCTAAACAAAATTTTGTTGAAAATTACCCTTTCAACTAAGAATTTAACTAGTCCATTTTTTGTTGATATTTAATATTTTTTAGGGAAAAAATGAACTATTAAATTTAAAAATTTGGTTTTTAGGTTAATTTGAATTATATTTAATTTAAAATAAAAATATTTGTTGGTTGAAATATAAATGATTAAATTCTTGGTTGAGAATATATATTTTCGTTGCTGAAGATTCATATTTTTAGTTTAAGATTAAAAATACCATAGTTATTTTTTTATTCAATTTTTATAATTCCAAATTTCTATATTCCATTTATAATGAAAAACTGGTATTTTTATTTAAAAATTGAACTATATGTTTAAAAATTTCACTACTTTACCCAGAATTAATTTTTTCTCATTATTTTTTTTTATTTAAACTACAGTGATTCCATTTTTGCTTAAAAATTGATATTTTTTAGTTTAAAATTTAAGTTTTTGGTTGATTTTAACTATTTTGTATTTAAAATAAAAATATTTTTATTTGAAACATAAATGATTAAATTTCCGGTTGACAATGTATATTTTTTGGTTGAAAATTCAACGACTGTTGAAAGTTCATCTTTTTGGCTGAAGTCGAAAATATTATTTGAAATTTATTTTTTTTTGGTTTAAGATTCATGTTTTTAGTTCAAAAGGCATCTTTTTGGTTAAAACTTTAAAAAATGAATTATTTTTTTGTAATGAATTATATATTTTTATTAAACTTTTTTACTTTCTATTGAAAATTCTTTTAATTAAAAAATGAAATACTTGTTTAGAAATTAATTTTTTAATCTAAAAATTTAATTACTGCAATGATGTAGGCAAAATAATGTTTATTATGTAGTGTAAAATTTAACAATTGGTTTGAAAGTTATACTACATATTTAAGAGTGGAACGCTTGTTTAAAATTTTTGTTAAACTGTTTAAAACAAAATGTTGTTGAAAATTAAAGTTTTAAACTGAAAGTTTAACTATTTTAGTTGTAAATTCATAATTTAAATTGAAAATGTATCGCTTTGGTTAATAATTAAACTACTTGGTCGAATTTTTTTTTTAATTTGAAAATTAAATGTTTTAACTGAGAATTTAACTATTCCAATTTTGGTTGAAAATTAAACTATTTGGTTAAAATCTTTTAACAAGATTGTTAATCAACTTTTGCATTGTTGCAATGTATTGTATGAAACTATCGCTGAATCGAAATTAGTAAAAAAAAAGACCAATTCAATTAATAATTGAGTGCTTCACTAATGATATCGATTATTAAAAAATTTGTCAAAAAATGAAAAAAATATTCGAATCGTTCGATTTTTGTGGGCAAAAATTTCATCACAATTATTTACATCTGAAGATGTTTAATTTCTGACTCATAAAATTAGGTACTCGTACATTTTTTGATAATTATTATTTCCTTCAGTGTTATTAACAAAATGATGATTTATTATGAGAAAATTAGCATTTTGTCAAAAAAATATTAATATGAATGCGGAGAGCGCAATATTTTATTAAGAGAGAAAATAATAATACTGCATCTGTTATTGAACAAAACGGCTTATTAATTTAATGCTAATTTCATTTCCATGTAAATATTATGAAATAAGATCATTCTATGACAGTCGAAGGCTATAAATTTAATTTACGCAGATTAATCACAGCCGCCGAATAATTTTCTAAATACGCAAATTTGTAAAAGCCTATATATTAACGGATGATTGCAAAATTACTTAGTTGATCTTTACAAATTTTTAAACAAACTGTAAAATGAAGTTCCTTAGTACTTTCATCTGCATCCTTGCAGTTTCCTTCATGTTTATTGGTAAATAATAAATATTATCTTAATAATATTTACAAATTAATTCAATTTAAAAAAAGAGATTTTTTTTAAATTTAACAAAGCAACAATTTAAACAAAAAATACAATGACTATTAAAAAAATATGCATTGATTAAAATAACTGATTCTTTTTTTTTATAAGTAAATAATATTTATTGAAAAAAATTTTTTAATCGTTTAAATCCAGGAATCTTATAATACAAACATTTCCGGTTGGGAATGTTCAAATTCGGTGATACTATAAATCGCAAACAGAAAATAGATTGAAATATATATAAACAATATAAACTTTGACAGTTTATATAGAGTTTACTAAAAAACAGTTTATAATATTACCGAATTATAAGATTCCCAAATTGAAACAATACAAAAATTGTTCTTTAATAAGCATAATTTTGTTACAAAAAAGAAAAGAATAATAAAACATTTTAATAACACAAATTGTATGGTCAATGTATTTTTATTCATTTTAATTTTGTTAAATTAAAAAAATAATGCTAAAAAACATTTAAAATATCTTAATATTTCATTATTTTACTGTTTATTAATAAATAATATTCATTAAACAATGATTTCGTTAATTTTTTTATCTGTATTTAAATATGAAAGGAATTGTTTTTTAATAAACACTTTTTACCAGTTGAAAATACAATAATTGAATATTTTATTCGAAGAAATTTTGAATTATTTTTAGTTATTGTAAATTATTCGGAGTTCTGTTAAATTCTATTCAATTACTTTCAATTCTTTGAAATATTGTGAATTATTTAAAAAAAATTATTTCTTCTAGATTCCATTGACTTGTTTTGTATTGTATTGAATCACCTTATATCAACGAAAATTACTTTGAATTATTTTCAATTATTTTGAATCTTTTTAAATTTTTTGAACTTCTGTCCTTTATTTATGTGTAACTTTTGTAATTTTAAAAAATATTAATAACTTATTTTTTAGTTTGCTTAATTCTGTCAGATTCTGCTGAATAATTTTGAATTTTTTTTAACATGGCAAATCCTGTTGGTTCTTTTTAAGTACTATCTGCTCTTTGAAATTCTTTAAAATTATTGTAAATTCTATTAAATTCTTTTGATTATTCTAAATTATTTAGAATTATATTGTGTTCTGTGGAATTTTTTTTAATCTTTTGATTTTTTTTAAATTATCAATTTTTTTAAAAATTCTGATGGATTTTGCTGAATTATTTGCAATTTCTTTTAAATTCTTTTGAATAATTTAGAATTCTTTTTAAATATTTTAAATCAATTTAAATTCTTTTGATCATTCTGAATCATTTGGAATAATGATTTATGATTCTTTTTAAATATTTTGAATTATTTTGAATTATTATCTGTTATTTCGAATTATTTTGAATCATTTAGATTTTTAAAATTATTTCAAATTATTTTGAATTCTTTTGATTATTCTAAATTTTTTGGATGTAGCTTGGGTTCTGTTGAATTCTTTGGAATCTTTTCAAATTCTTCTTAATTATTGTATGTTCTTTGAGATTCTTTGGTATCATTTCGAATTCTTTGAAATTTATGTAAATTAAAATTAAATTCTTTTTATTATTCTGAATTATTGGGAATTCTGTTGAATTCTATTGAATATTTTTCAATTCAACTCAGGGATGAATGAAAAATTCTCGTATAATAAAATTGCCAAAAAAATAAAAATCGCTAGTTGGCAAATTTTAGAATAATATAATTGTCGATGGAAAATTGTCGAATTATAAAAGTGGATTTGAAAATGCAAAAATTGTTTTTAAATGTTTAAACTTTAAATCATGAAAATTTAATATTTGGCAATTCTATGCATTCTTTAATTTTTTAACTTTTTAAATTTAAAAATGCAGCAGTTTTTAATTTTTAGAAATGAAAATCCTCTGTTTTTAGATAAGAAATTTTTGAATTTAAAAGATTTAGAATTGAAAACTTAACTTTTATGCTTCAAACTCATAGAAATTTAAGAATGTTAATTTTTACATCTTTGAAATTGACCACTTTTCAATTATAACGATTGAGAATTATAAATCTTAAAATATTAAATCGTTAAATTTGAAGCGCTTTTAATTTTGACAATTGAAAATTAAAGATGGTTTAAGTTTTTAGTTTTACATTTTAAAATGCTTTAATTTTTATGGTTTGCATTTAAAATTTCTTAACTTTGGAAGATTTAGGATAATTGAAAATTTGAATTTTGGATTTCAACTTTTTTTATTTTAATTTTTCAATTTGATCAAATTTACCACTAAAAATGATGTATTTACAACACATTTTTATAATCAAAGAGATTTTCATTGCTACTCTTCAAAATTATATAGAAAATGGAATTAAAAAATTTTTAAATTCAATATTTTTAGTTTTAACAATTTTCATTTAAAAAGAATCAATTTTTAATGTTTCCGATAACAGTTTCATAATATTGATGCTTTGCATTAAAAAAAATTTCAGTTAGCAAGATTTATAATTGAAAACTCAACTTTTGATTTTTTAAATTTAAGATTTTTTATTTATGCACCTGAAAATTCAAGAGTTTTAAATTGTGACTCTTCAAAATTCTTGAACTTTAAATGGCAAACCTTTAAACCTGAAGTGTTTTAATTTTAAAAATTTGAAACTTTGTCGATTTGGAAAATTAAGAATAATCGAAAATTTGACTATTGATCTTCAAAATCATCCTAATTAAAGAAATTTGACTTAATACATCTTTTAAATAAAATTATTTTCAATAATAACTCTTCACATTAATGGACATTAAATTTTTAATCTTTTAAATTGACTTTTTTTATTTGGAAAATTCTAAGAAGATCTTATTACTATATAAAATCACAAATTATTTTTTTACTTCTAGTGCGTTTTGGGATGAAACATTATATTTAAATAAAAGTTACAGCGCACGGAAAGCCGATTAAAATTAAAATTAAAGTAAACATTATTATTATTGAAATTAAAATTGTATAAAATTCGATGTAGGTTAGGATTTATTTTAATTAATGATTAATAATTATTTTTGCTAGTTTTCAAAATAATAAAAATGAATTTATTGATTTTAATTGAATTTATTTTAAATAATATCTTTTTACAGAATTAAGTTCATCAAAAAGTCTAGGGCAGGAGATTGGCAATGATATTCATAAAATCGTTAGTACCGCTACAAAAAAAGTTTTTCAAGAAATTGGAAAAATTCCTCCAGTTCATGAAGCTGGTAAAGATCTTGAAGGCCTACCCAAAGAAGCTAACAAAGAGCGTAATGCTCTGAAAAAAATCGAAAAACAAATTCCTAAGGTGCCTTCTATCGGCGTTCCTTAAAAATAAAAAATATGTAATTTTATTATTAAAAATAGAAAAATTATTTTAAAAATATTTAAATTTTGTGTCACAAACTGAGAACGAAAAAGATTCTTCCTCAGACTCTGAAAGAATTTGACAATCAGATTCTCAAGATCTTTCAATCGACGCTCATCTACAATAAAAAAATGTATAATTTTTGTTATTAAAAATAAAATTATTCTAAAAAAATGTAAATTTAAGGCAAAAATATGTAATTTTTTACTGAAAATAAAACAATTATTTAAAAAATATGCAGATTTTGGGTCATCAATTGAGAAAAAAAACCTTTCCCTCCCTAATACTCTGAAAAAATCTAATGTCAGATTTCTTAAGTTTCTCCAATCGAGGCTCATCCAGAATAAAAAAATGTGATTTTTACATTCTCGTCATTTATGATTGACAAAGTATTAGAATTGGCCGACATTTTACACCACAGTTTTTTAACGGATCTTCACGTTTTAAAACCCTCTGAATCCGAAAATCAAGTTTTAGCGATGGCGCACAGTGGGAAAAAAGCACCTTTATGGACGAAAATCGACCGACAGTGCAATTCTTAACGGATTTTTATGTTTTTTTTTTAAATGACCGTAAGGCTTCCAGTTATAACAAGTAACTGCGGATATTTAAATTCAACTTAACATAATTTTTTTATTTAACAACAAAGTTACAACTTTTTGTTGCTAAACTTTTCCGTGATACCATTTTTTCTAAGACTTTCAAATTCATTAAAAAAGGTCATAAATTAATTAAATAAGTAACTAAAAATAATTTCCAGTGGGTTAGAGTAACTACAAAAATTGTTAATGATGTTATAAGCAAGTTAAATCACAAAAGTCATTTTTTCGTAATTCGCAATGATTAGCTAATTTTAACTCATAGCTTTTGTATAAAGTATTACAGATAATGATGTGCGCTTAACATAAGTTGTAAATAGATAATAATTGCCAATTATTTAAACAATTTTCTAAACAAATACACATTTGGACCATTTTTTCATGAATATGATTGACTTTTTTTGTGCGGAATCAACTTGAAATGTCTTACCAAAGACACCTTGCTGTAAAATTTTTCATAGTGATCGAAAAGTGTTGATTATTTAAACAATGTTCTTAAAAAAATGCACATTTTGACCATTTTTTCATGTATAGGCTTGATTTTTTTGTGGAATCAATTCGAAATGTCTTGCAAAAGACTCTTTGCTATTATATTTTTAAAAGTGACAAAAACTGATAATTATTTAAACAATTTTCATAAATAATTGCACATTTTGACCATTTTTTCATGTATAGGCTTGACTTTTTTGTGGAATCAATTTGAAATGTCTTGCAAAAGAATCCTTGCTGTAATATTGTTTATAGCCATTCGTGGTTTAGTGAGTGAAAATCGAGCTCACTTGTTGGAGATTGTGATACTCTCAGTCATTTTTGACTCATGTGGCCCTGAAAAGGGCCGTTTTTAGGTAGGCATTTATGCTTCAGTAAGTAAGAATCGAGCTCACTCCTTGGAGATTGTCATACTTTCAGCCATTTCTGACAGAGGTTTCATCTTCCTGGATTCTAATTTTCTATAACTGTTTATCAAAGGGTCCGAATGGAGCAGAATATGATGAAGAACATCTAGATTCGTCATTTGTCTGTCAGACATTCTGCTTTTATTAGCTCTAACTTTTCTAAAGATCTTATTATTTCCCTCTTGCGACTCTTCTAAATACCAACCAATTGGTAGTTCAAAATATTGAATTATATCTCTTCCGTGAATAAGCAGCTTATGTACTGATGGTGGCATTTTATACCATGGATAAAGATTTATGCAAAGATCAGCGGTTTCCAAACAGTAAGTATTCAATTTCGCACAATTAACTATCCTTCCGCACGTTACAACTTGTAATATATCGTAGAATCTGGTGATCAGATCTTGATCCAAACCGGTTATTTTAGCAACCGATTTAGATTTTCCCAAAAAGGAACGGGCAACATTTCCGGTATTTGTTGTTCTATAACCCTGCTTCACCACATCAATTGTTAAACCCAGTTTGGATCTTAATTGTATCTGATTACGTTCCTTTCTTAATTTTTTCATTTCCTTTTCTTCCTTTTTTCTGGCGGAAAACTTTTTAAAATCCATATTGTAGGAAACACGTAACAAATATTCCAGAACACGAATCCAGGCATGCAACGTCGAGAAACCAAATTTATAATGTGCCTCATTGCATGGAATTTTAGCTACATATGGTAAGTTGTTAACATATTTCGATCCAACTCCACAAACATTGCAGCGAGAAGATGCTTTCTGTCCAGTTAGAATATTACATACCTTACCATCAATCATCGTACACTTCAAGTCAAAGCTGATAACAAAACTCATTCCACTGACACCAATGGAATAGGTACGAACTTTTTCCAGCAGCTTTATGTGATAGTTGTACTCTTTCTTTACAAGAGAATCAGACGAAGGAAATCAAAAAGAAAGATTATCCGTGAAAAGGCTCTTGTGATAGGTGATGTTTCCTTCACTCTCAGAATTACTGTTATAAGATTCATCGTTTGCATCCACATCATCACTCTTCTTTTACCACTTTTGCTGTGTCATCTGATGCGTAGAAGCACCGTCCAAACCCCACTGTCCAAAGAGCACTAGTTTTTTACCAAAAAGATTAGCGAGATCATCTTTTTCCATTTGCAATAAGATTCGCTTAACTGTATGCAGGCTGTGGTCACTAATATAGGCAACCGTGAAGACACATACTTTGATCCTGTTTTGCAGGCTCGTTAGATGGCTCTGTAGTACTTTCCCACGCTACACATCGCTCAGGGGCCAAAGTTTGATCTATCTCTCTTACTCCTTCGTTGTTTTCCGAACGTCAGCACATGTGAAACCTAACCCATTAAGAACTGTTTGAGAGCTGATATCTAATTTGTTGTCATCATTTTCGACCTGTTGATTATCGTTGCAGTACACAACTGAACACTAAAAGAGGGAGCGGTACCTTTTGTATTATTACCATAAAAACAGAGTAATTTTTGAGAAAGGAACCTGCCGATAAGAAAATTGATGTCGAAAATGATGACAACATTTAAATGAAAACTGCTTTCAAACATACTTCCATCATCTTTCTTTTTTCCTTAGAATATGTTCTTATGAAAAAAGCAATAGAAAAACAAGCAGAAATATATAAATAATTAATTCCGGTAATTATTTATGTATTTTTATTTGTTTTTCTATTGGTTTTTTCAATTTATTAATTTTTTAAAATTAAATTATCTACAAATCATCTGGATATAATCGCAAGCATCCATTATATTATCTTAAAAACCTGCGGGCTCGTTTGATGGCACCACCGTCGATTATCGGTTTGCACTTCTAAAGCATTGAGTGACCACAGCCTGACTGTATGACCTAGTAAACTTATGAAATGGACACTTGCTCCTAAATTAGATGTCTCTATATGCTTACCGTTTCCTGGATAACAAGCTTTTTTTCGCTTCGGAGATCTTTAAATACGGCGGATATGAATCATTGCCAGTTATTTCTTCATTGTACTTTGTTAGCTTTTCGCTAGGATTCTTTGCAATTTATTCTCGTCATCATCTTCCTTACGAAACTGCGTGCCAGATTCGCTATCGGACTCATTTTTGACCAATGAAAGTGCTTTGGATAATTCTTCCTTGCTATAATTTGAAGCAAGTTCTTGAACGCGCCTTTTCTTCGTCTTTTCGGATCCATCTTCAAATGATAATCGTGGTCTTCCTCTCTTTAGAACATTAGTTAAACCTTTTGTTTGGATAGGTGGGTAAGGAAAAGGTACCTTGAACTCTGCTTCTAAGAATGCATCATGATTTTGAATAAACAATGCTTTTTTCCTACAGACACTTTTCCATTTTCTATTATACAAAGGCATAAAAGAGTCAACTAATTTTTTTCTTATAACCATTAACTGAGTTCCATCAAGAGAAGACGTAGCATTAATATTATCCAAAATCAAATCTACCTTGTTACATTTTGATTTTGGATCGCTATTCCAAATGATGTCACATAAGTGATGATTTTTTATTCTGTATTCCATGTTAAAAAATACTTCGAAGGATTCCCTCAATATCTCCATAGAAACAGGCAGTCTATTTGTGAACGTCTTTCATGAAGCAAGATAAAACAAATGCAGAAAAACAAATCAACAACGACTTGATGTTGCACCTGCTACATTCAACTGTTTTTAGGTATAGTTGATACCAAAAACAATTTATTTTTAGCTGCAGCAACTTCAAGTCGTTCCTGATTTTGTTTGCTTCATTTGTTTTATTTTATTTCAAGAAAGATTTATTTGCAAGCAGTCTTTGTCAAGACATTTTCAGTTCATGCTGCAAAAAAATTTAGCCTATTAAAAAAAAATGGTAAAAATGTGCATTTTTTCATAAATTTTTTAAAAAGAATTACCAGTTTCTGTCACTATTAAAAATATGTCAGCAAAGAGACTTTTGCAAGACATTTTGCATTGATTCTGCAAAGAAATTAGAGCTATTCATGAAAAAATGGTCAAAATGTGCATTTGTTTATAAAAATTGTTTAAATAATTGGCAATTATTATCTATTCCTAACTTATTGTAAGCGCACATCATTATCTGTGATACTTTATATAAAAGCTATGGGTTAAAATTAGTTAATCATTGCGAATCACGAAAAAATTACTTTTGTGAATTAATTTATTTATAAAATTATTACAAATTTTTGTAGTTACTCTAACCCACTGGAAATTATTTTCAGTTACTTATTTAACTGATTTATGACCTTTTTCAATGAATTTTAAAGTTTTAGAAAAAACGGTATCACGGAAAAGTTTAGCAACAGAAAGTTGTAATTTTGTTGTTCAATAAAAAATTTACGTTAAGTCGAATAAAAATATCCGCAGTTACTTGTTATAACTGTATGCCTTAAGGTCATTTATAAAAAAAAAACATCAAAATCCCTTAAGAATTGCACTGTTGGTCGATTTTTGTACAAAAAAGGTGCTTTTTTCCGACTGTGTGGCATTTGTTTGTTTGTCTGTCTGTCCATCCGTCCGTAATCACGATAACTCTCGAAAAAATGAACGGATCAAATTGAAATTTAGCACACTTTTTTTAGGTCCTCAAAGAAACGACGAGTTTGTTAACCAGCTATTTTGGATAAAAATTCAAAAAGTTATAGCATTTTCAAAATTTTTGGGAACATTTTTTTTTAAGATTAAAAATTTTTATGTGTGGCTATTCGTATTACCAAGAAAGCCAAACAGTTGATCTTATTGGTTTTTTTTTTCTATTAAAAAATTATTAGAGTTATAGCATTTATAAAATTTTAAAAGTCAACAGAAAGTCGAAATTTTAAGCCAAATAACGCACGATATAAAAAAAGTCCAAAGAAGAAAAACGTTCCTTTTTTAAATTCCTACAATATTATCAAAACCACTTTTGGCATTTTCTTGAAAAATAAAAAATTTAAATTTTTATCGTACAAAAAGTAATGAAAAATAAAACATTCCATTTTGTGGGAAATTATTCAAGATAAGAAAAAAGATGAACCCAAAATGATCTAGAAATTTGTTTATAATCGCTTCTTATTATATAGCGCGGTTTTTGCTTTATTCGTGAGAAATAACATTGAAAATAAGAAAAATTAAATTTCTCGAAAAACGACATAAGATAAGAATAAAAATTATTTAAGAAAAATTGGCAACTCAAAACACATCTACAAATTATCGATTATCTAATCGAGCATTAAAATTTTTAGCAAATAATTATGAGCCTCGTTTTCAAACTTTTTATTGAAATTGATATGAAAAATTCGAAAATTCCAATAGCACGCAAAAAGACTCCAGATACGTTAAAAATCTAAAAGAAGAGATAGAAAAAAATTTCTGGAAAATGAAACTTTCAACAAAACAGAATAACTTTTAATAAAATAATGAAATTTGAAAGAAAATACTTAAGTTCTTAACCAATAAAGAATATAAAATTATGATTCCAAAATATAATAGTGAATATATATAATATAAATACTAATTTCAAATATAATATTTTTTAAAAACAGAAAAAAATAGTTTTAACCAAAAAAGATGGCTTTTTGGGAAAACGGTTTAAATTTCACACTTTTTTGATTGCCGAATTAAAAAATAAGGGATCCCATTTAAAACCTAAAGTTGACCTTCAAATGACCTTCAAATGACCTTGAAGCTCCAGTTCAAGGTCAAATTGAAGTTCGCCATTTAATTCGATTTCTCGTAGGAAGATTAAAAAAAAAAAGAAAAAATCAGTGAAATTTTATAAATAAAATTAGTTTCGAGGATCATTTCGATATTTTTAATTTAACAAATTTATTTCTATGATTAAATAAAACCTTTCGAGTGGCCAATTGAAATCAATTTTTTTCTTATTTTTTCCTGATTCCATTTTTGTTAAAACTGTATATTTTTTAGTTCAAAATTCAACTATTTGATTAGAAATTTATGTGTTTTGTTAAAAAACCTTCTTTTTTGGCAAAAAATAATCTTCTTGATTGAAAATTCGATTACATCGTCAAAATTTGAATTCTTTTTTTTTCAAATGAATTTCTTTTGGTAAAAATCTAACTATTTTGTGGATAATTTTCTTTTTCAGTTAAAAATTAATTTTTTTCAATTGAAAATGTAATTATGCCATTTTTGGATGAAAATTTTAATTTTCTATTTGAAATTTTTTTTTTAATCTGATTTTTTTGTTGCTAAAAATTAATTTTTCAAACTGCAGACGGAAATATGCCATTTTTTGGTTGAAAATGTTTTATTTAGTCAAAAATTCGCCTTTCTGAGTAGAAAACTAATTTTCTTGAGTCTTCTTTTCGTGAGTCTTATTAACTCTTGCGATTTTTATAGAAAATTTACCTTTTTCAACTTAAAATGTATCTTTTTCAATTTAAAATTTAACTACAATTACATTGAAAGTTAATTTTTTTGTATCATTTCTTTGGGTGAAAATTTAATTATTTTGTTGAAAATTCGCTTGTTTGTCATTAAGATTCGATAATTTGATTGTTAGTTTGTTCTGATTTAACATTTAACTATTTTGTTGAAAATTCGTATTTTTTAGTTTAATTCAACTTTTTTTATTTATAATTAAACACCTTACTTTATTGAAATATCAAAGATGATATTTTTTATTAAAAATTAATATTGTCGGTTAAAAGTTAAGCTACTACTACTACTACTTTTTGGTGAGATTCTTTTTTATTAAAAATTAATTTTTCGACTGACAATTGAACTATTTCAATTTTTTGTAGAAAATTGATCTTTTTTCGCAAAAAATTCAACTGTTGGGTTTTAAATACGTCCTTAGTTTAAATTTTTTCTAATTTGTCCTTTTTTTGTTAAAAATATTTTTTTTACTTAAGATTAAATTATTCCTTTTTATGTTAAGGGTATCATTTTTTATAGAAAATTAAAATATTTGCTTGTTAATGTGTCAATTTCAGTTAAGAATAAACTATTAGGTTAAAAATTTATTCATTTTGTTCATAATTGGCTTATTTGGTCGAAGATTAATCTGCTTGTTTAAAAATTCATCTTTTTTATTTACAGCTTCACTCTTTTGTTTCAAATTTATCTCTTTCACAGAAAATTCAACTATTTTGTGAAAAATTAATTTTTTCACTAAAAATTTATCTATTTCTGTTAAAGATCCATAATTTGGGTAGAAAATTCTTTTTTTGTTGTTAAAAATTCGTCATTTTAGGTTGAATATTCAACTATATTTACAGAAAATTTAAGTATTTTCTTGAAAATTAACTTTATTGTTAAAAATTCAACATTTTTGTATAAAGTTCTTATTTGTGTTATTCAAATTTCAAGAGTTGATTGCATTTTTTTCTCGCTGAACAATCTTTTTTGGTTGGAAATTCCTTTTTTTTCTTGCAAATACGCCTTTTGGTTAGGAAATTCATATTTTATTACAAATTAAATTGTTAAATTAAAAATTCCACTACTCCACTAAAAGTTAAATTCTACTGTTAAAAATTAATTTCTTTGAGTGAAAATTTAACTACTTTTTTTTGGAAAATTCGCTTTTTTGTCATTAAAACCCGATAATTTATTTATTAATTTGGTTTTGATTTCAAATTCAAGTATTATGTTGAAAATGCGTCTTTTTTAATTGGATTCAACTTTTTTAAAATTTTAAATTGAACACCTTTCTTTATTGAAATATCAAAGCTTAAATTAAAAACTAAAAATTAACCTTCATTGAAAATGCGTTGTTTTTTCAGCTGAAAATTTAAATATGAAATTTGCGGCTAAGAATATATCTTCTTCCTTCAAAATTTATCTTGACGGCTTAAAGGTAAACTACTTTGTCGAAAATTCTTATTTTTTTTCGATTTTTTACAATTTTAAATTAATTTCTTAACTGAAAATTGAACTATTCCATTATTGGTCGAAAATTGATCTGTTTTGGTTAAAAACTCAACTACCAGGTATATACATATGAAACCGGTATTTTTTCAAGAAAAAAACACATTTCTTTCAAGAGAATGATAACAAATATTTGATTCAAAGTATGCGCCCTCGCTGGCTACACATTTTGTCCACCTCTCAGGCAATTTATGGATACCTTTCCAAAAAA
>NC_046661.1:88453636-88455894 GCF_010883055.1 Belonocnema kinseyi | reverse complement strand
ATATTTAACCCAAACAGACAAAATTTTCAAACCAGAAAAAGATGATTTTCTTGTTGCAAAATTAATTGAAGAGAAAAAATATTGAGTAAGAAAAAATATAGTTGGATTTAAAAAAAAAAGTTTATTTCTACCAAAGGAAATTATGTTTCTAAACAAAAGACAAATTTTTATAAAAAGGATGCATTTTTAACCAAGACAAATTTTTAAAAATAAAAAGATGAATTTTTTACTAAAATTATGAATCTTCAACTGAAATAAATAAATTTGTAGGTAAAGAAGTTAATTTTTCCCACAAAAAAGCTAAAAAAGATCAAATAAAAAAATTTAATAATTTAATCTTTGGTTAAAAACAAACTTTTTAACAGCAACAAAAAAAGAATAAATTTATAAAAAAAATTTTTAACCAAGTACGTATTTTCAACACAACAGTTGAATTTTCAAAGCAAAAAATATCAATTTTCAACCAAAAATTCGAATTTTCAACAAACAAAAATTTTAATAAAAGATTTCTACTTTTAATCGATAAGATGTAACATAAAAGAAGAAGGTAAATTGTTTACAAAACATGAAGAATTTTTAACAAGAACAAAAAATCAATTTTTAACTAGAAATTTAGCCAAAAAGCGAATTTTTTTACGAAATAATTAAATTTTCACTCAAAGAAATAAATTTGTAAGAAAAGAATTTAACGAATTGTCAACAAAATACATAAATTTTCTAATGATTAGTTAATTTTTTAAACAAAACGGATCAATTTCCAACTATGTATGCAATAGTTCAATTGTCAGTCAAGAAATTAATTCTGAATAAAAAAATTTCAACAAAAAGATTAATTTTTAACCAAGTCGTTTAACTTTAAACCGATAATATTATTTTTTAATGATAAACTAAATTTTTGCTATTTCAAGAAAGAAAGATATTTAATTATAAATTTAAAAAGTTGAATTAAACTAAAAAAGGCTAATTTTCAACAAAATAATTAAATGTTAAAACGAACTTACGCAAAGAAATAATTTTTTTACAAAATCATTTAGCTTCCAATGACTAGATGAATTTTTTAGTGAAGCCAATAAATTTTACAAAAAAAATTAATTTTAAATGAAAAAGTTTAATTTTTGTTGAAGTAGTTGAATTTTCAATTGAAAAAGATAAATTTTCAATCAAAAACGTAAGAGTTAAAATTTCGACCAGAAAAGATCAAAAATAAAAAGCAGTTGTTTTTCAAGCAAACAAAATTTTAATTTCCACCAAAGGAGATGAATTCTCTAACCAAAAGACGAATTTTTAAGAAACGAGATAAATTTTGAACCAAAAAAATTGTTTAGCGAAAGAAAAAAAATCAATCACCTTTTTTAATTTTAGAGCCACAAACACGAACTTTCTACATAAGAGTTTAATTGAATGCCTAACATAGTAAGATGAATTTTCTAGCGAAAAAAAAGATAAATATTTTACTAAAATTATGAATCTTCAACTAAAGTAGATAAATTTTTACGTAAGAGAATTAATTTTTTTTGCAAAAAAGCTAATTTTTTACAAAATAGTTCAATTTTCTGTCAATTAGATGACTTTTCAACAAGAGGGTTCAAATTTCAAACAAAAGAATTAATTTTCTACCCAATAAGACAATTTTCAACAAAATAAATACATGTTTTTATCAAAAATTTAATTTTCTACTAAGAAGGATATATTCTTAACAAAGAATAAATTGGTAACAAAATATTTCAAATTTCAAACAAAGAGATGAATTTTGAAAATAAATTTATGAATCTTTAACTAAAAAGGTGTATTTTTAACCCAACAGTTGAATTTGCAATGAATAAAGATCAATTTTCAACCAAAAATTATAATAGTTTGTTTTTAAATGTAAGAAATTAATTTTAAATAAAAAATGACTGTACCACAAAATAATTTAATTTTAAACCAAAATGCTAATTTTTAATAAAGAAGTTTTACTTTCAACCGATAAGATGTAATATAAAAAAAGAAGACAAATTGTTTACAAAAAATAGCGAATTGATAAAAAAATCAATTTTTCACCAATAATGTAGCCAAAAAAGCGAATTTTCCATAACATAGTTAAATTTTGACTAAAATAAATAAATTGTAAACAAAATAATTTTAAATAAGAACATAAATTTTCAACCAAATACCAGGCGTATACATATGAAACCGGTATTGCCATCTAGCGGCCAGTAGGCACACTTGTAGGCACTGTCGGAACTTACCATTTGTGCTAATTGGCGTATTGTCATCTG